>NC_031999.1:36461856-36466750 GCF_001879085.1 Nicotiana attenuata
TAAACTCAAAAGAAGAAGAAAAATCCACTATAAATCATTACATGCAATTTCTCTATTTGGTGTTGCACACATAGAAATGGGGGTGTATGACCTCATTTTAATTACTCTTAATTTTATATTAACTAAGTAATTTCATATGCATAGAATCAGGTCAAATTGTGTAACTACTTTACATTGCACGCTAATCAAATTTTAAACTTTATATTTATCTAATATTGTCATATAAATATTGTCCAAATGTTGGACGAGACATAACTATTGAGATAAAAAATTTCACTTATAATTATTTAACTTCTTCTTTACAAGTAAAATTCACATCCACACATAATTTTAACTTTCAAATACATATTTTTCAACTTCAACTTCAATTGATCTATTTTTCAACTTTAATCAAATTTTATCCAAATGCCAACAGTAAAGTATGTTTTTTTATGTTATGTAATTAAAATTAAAAATGAAAGTTGATATAGAAATAGCCACAAAATTAAATAAAAATATCAATGTAGTAATATGGCAAAACAACGAAATAAATTAGTAAGTAGTAAGTAATATATTAAACTATACTATTTCACTTTTAGAAGGAAGAAAAAGAAGAAACGTAATTAGCATGGGAAGGTGTAGGCAAATAATCTGGTTTTGGTGTCAGGCAGTACGCCTTTGGCTGTGAAAAGCCACATATATCCTGACATCAATTATAGCATGACAAATGGACGGAGAGTTGACACTTATCAGAAGAATGTGATACTGGTTGATGATAAGTAAGGGGTAGTTTCGTCAAAAGTACTAAAACTTCTATGTAGCAGCTATAGTGGATTCTTTTTTTCCAGCCAATCGTATTGCTACGCTTTATTGAAATTATAAAATTACCCTTATTTTGACAGGCAAGCATGTTGACCTTGAGGTGCCTGTATTCCCTCTTATTAGTAAGTAGTAAATAATTTATGAACCTACCTCGGCAAAAAAGTATTGTTACTATTCTTTTTAATGAAATAAGAAGAGGATGCATAAGCGGGAAAAATAGAAGAAGAAGGAAACGAGAAAATGCAAATGATATGATTTTTGTTATTCGAACAATCAAGACATTTGTATTTAAATTAGAAATTCACACACAATAGGAAAAAAAAAAACTAAAGAACATGTCCTTTTGGTATAACCCCGAAAAGGAATAGTGCATCAGGATTGCTCTCTACTATGAACCCTCAACCCTACGAATCTTAGGGATGGGTATAAATTTTGAAAAATCGAATTCCGAACCAAACCGAATTAATTTGGTATTTCGGTTTCAGTTTTTTCGGTTTCGGTTTATTTCGTTACAAAAATTTCGGTATTTCAATACCTTATACGGTATTGGATTTTTGATATTTCGGTATTTCGAAATACCGAAATAGTTTAGTCCAAGCCCAACTTTATTTTTATTTTTTAGCCCAATAACCTTTAGCCCACACCCCAAAAGTCCAAAACTCCTAATTCCCTAATCCCTTGAAATATTCCTGCCTTGAACAAACTAAAACTTCTCCGATAAAGAAAAAAAAAACATATTACAGTATTTACTATAAAGCCTCAAAATAAATAACATAAATTACTCAAAGGGCGAAAACTATTCACGGAATAAGATACATAAGATAAACAACCTAGTTTAACAATTTGAAGCAAGAATGAAACTCATAGACTAAAGAACACAGTAGTTGGATCATTTTCACACACTAACGACTCTAAATCTCACAAAAATTCGTGGAGACAAATTGCAGCCCGACAGTCATTGACTGATCTTCTTCTACTCAAACTCAACGTGTATTGCCTTTCGTCTCTTCTATTTACACAACCCGAGAACTTAAGATTGATCTTTGGTGGAATCTCAAACAACATGGGTTTCATTAGTTAATGGAGTGGGGAGACAGTGAAGATTTAGTTTAAACCGAAACCGTACCGAACCAAAATAAGAAATACCAAACCGTACCAAAATACTTTGGTACGGTATTTGGTATGCACAATTGATAAACTGAATACTGAAATACCTAACCAAAATTCTTAAATACCGAACCGAAATACCGAATTCTCACCCCTAACGAATCTTCATCTTCAATACCCCCCAAACCGCCTGATATTGCCTTCCAATCTACAACACGACAGGATGGTGGAGAAGCTAAAACGTCTTATAGAGACATGCTAACATCCTCAGACCATATGGATTTTGCCCCAAACGTGAGCCAATCCAACATGGAGCTGTCAGGAACTTTTCCAGAAGAAGGGGGTGAAGCACTGACCAATTTAATACACTCTACCACACGAGGCATTAGGTTGATCACATTGACGGAGGAAGACAAACAAAGAATTTATGAACCTTGGCAATGCTCCATAATTATCAAACTTTTTGGAAAACGCATGATGCATCAATACTTAAAAAAGAAGATTCAAGAGCTTTGGAGACCAACGGAAAATTTCATCCCCTCTTTTGATAATCCAAATCCCACGCATGTTGTAAACTATTAAATACCAATCAAACCACTCAAAATCACAAGAATCTCATCTTCTCTGAGAAGGAGAAACAGACTACTCCAAATACTAAGGCAACACAGAATCCAAACGATGGAAAATCTACCCCAAGCCCCACCACAACCAGAAAAACCCCAGGTGATCTATGTCTAACCCCCTCAAACCCAAGACTACCAATCACTCTCGTGGATGGAGATGGGGCTAATGGGACATGCAATATCCTTCAACGTCCAAGTAAATGGCCAGGAGGCAATAGTAATCCTTCACAACATTCAATATCTAGCACAACTAATAACGGAGGGGATGGGTTTGGCAATGAGCACTTGAACCAAATTTGGCTCAAGAACATTCTCCAACCTCTAGCACCATCGATGAATCCAAACTTAGTTCATGCAATGATACACTAGTGGAATAGAATGCTTGAATCTACCTCGAAGGGTCATAACTCCACGTAGCCTCGCTACAATGCGCGATCATATCCAAACACCGTTACACATGAAGCACCTAAAGTCACTATGATCAAAATCGACAGCCACGCACATTTGATGTCTGAAACCAAAGCAATTCATTACATCCACGGTGAAACCAATATCATATAACACACAACCCGATAGGCCATACCCAATACTCCATTTATTGAGCAACACTCAATTACTCTTCCCGCTCGACTTCCTCTATGAATCTCAAATAGAACCGCACCACATGTGCCCATATCCAACAAATCATAACGCCTCACAGCACAGAAAAGCAACTCATAGATCTCCCAAGATCACTAACAAGTTCAATAACGATCGAATCAACCTATCCCTCAACAATTCAACTCGGGACTAACCAAGCTAACTCAAGCCAAATATGTAGCCACATCGGCCTGCCAACGAACTCAACACCAAGAATCCTGAAGCTGCTCCTTCCACCACTATAACTCCTGCCGGAGCCGTACGATACGGTGCCCGGCACCAAATCAATATCGAAATCCACAACCTCGCCCGGTAACATGCCCGGCCACAAGAGACGCATCCGAAAAGTCCCTCAATACCAGAACTGAATCAATGGTAGAAACCTCCGTACTGACATCCGCCACGAAGACCAAATTACGAAATGCAATCCTTCCCAGTCGTCCGCTGGTCTTTGGGATACAAACTACTTTGCTAGAACACAATCCGATGCACCTCGCCACGCAACCTGTGGCATTTTCCAACATAGCCTGTAGCACAATAGTCTAGAATAACCCAACACTAAGACAACCAGTCTACAATCCAATATCATATCCAATCTGGCATACCAAGCAAAGAAAGATCCACTCGGACCTCAAATTCCCAATAACTGCTAGACGGCGATACACAAGATTCACAACAACTGCATAGCCTAAACACGAGAACTCCTAGTCTCCAACTCCATATAGCACACAAATCACTGTACCTGATCCCAAATTGCGCCGTACGAATACATATCACACCTCAAGTACCCAATCATCCCATGAAAGATAATCTAAAATTTTCCTGTGCCATCAAACAAACTCAGATATCAACAGTCGATCCCAAATGCCGCAACAATACCGAAGTATCATCAGTTTACATCACATTGCCGTTTTTCTGGAACATATGCCCCCGTCGAATCACTATGGTTGGCAATACCATTATCCTTAATCATTTGAAGATCGATTCTTTAATCACCTGCAGCTACCCGTGCTGCTTAAGAATTTAATGACTTTCCATTATGAACTGAACTGTAACCTTACACACTCAAATCCCAATCCTCCACAACATATCGCATATACCATACCACACTAGTATAACATGAGAACTCCATCCCCCTCCCTAAACACAAACATCTACGTACTCCACTAGTCAAGAACTCTCCATCAATCCCATCAAGAAGAGAAATCATTACACATTCCATGCTTCACATGCCCATAGGCAACATATACGTCTCTAAACCACGGTAAAACTCATCAAGAACTCCCTTCCAACTCCATTGCACAAGCTAAACTGCCAGGACTGAATCCTTCTACCCGAACCAAGCTAAGCAAGCTGTCGGAACTCAAGAGCCTTGCTGCACAATACCTGTAAAAGCCTATTAGCTCGAACACATACGAAGAATCAATCACATCCTTACCATACCGATTCGGTCTACTATCAAGTCTTTCCCATCTATCTAATTTCCCTTTTGATTCATCATCCACTTGATATTTCTCCCTCGCTGTAGCATCACAATGCCTCAAGCCAAGCTTACCACACGAGACTCGAACATAAGAGCACACTGTCTAAGACTCATAGGCCACTGAATACTCTCTCAATTGTTTCCCAGAAATACCACATTCCAGAATACTTTACTCTGAAGAACTTTCTGCGAATCTAAATTCGCTTCCTTTACTTTCCAGGTACCGACACATAGGATCCCA
>NC_031999.1:36467213-36485960 GCF_001879085.1 Nicotiana attenuata
TAATGATGCCACAATGCCATAGCGAGATTAAACTCAAATCATGCACAAGTTTGTGAAAACACAGATCATCCAGTACTATAATCCTCTACAAATCTCACATTCATTCCCACATCAGCTGAGTCCACCCTCTAGAGCGACTCGAATTTATCAAATTTCAACACGTACTCTTCAATTACACATGAGATCTTCTAACAATACACATAAGAATCATACCATTCAAGAACACTCCGCAGGAGATAACCCACCTGCTTCGCCTCAATTTGGTATTTCAACATACCTTCCACCATCATATACGTTACACAGTCATTAGTCTTCCTGAGTCTGAACTCATACCGCCACATGAAATGTACTTCACTTCCCAAATAGGAGACACGAAAATATTCTTCACACGCCCATACTCGGGCCACACATCAAATCACAATAGGAAACGAACGCTTAACAGCTCATCTATTAACCAGCAGACTTCTTCGTCACTACCAAGTCATATAGACATATCTCGCAGTACTAACATACTCATCACATGGATATCCAACCGCCATTCCGGCTAATAAGGACAATACTGAACATATAAGTTCAAAACACTTGCTCACACAAACAGCACCTCGGTGCTCAAGCCATAGGCAAAGTCCCGGCCTCAAGTCCTCCAGACTGGCCCAACATACTCACGAAGATCACATCTCGCCCCTGGATCGGGGAATCACAAGCCATCAGGGCACATATAATACTGAGCGCTCAGGTGCGCAGACAGACGTGAGGAAGGAATTTCAAGAGTTATGTCTCAAGCTGAATCAAGTACGCACGATAAGAATTCCAAGAAAGTGAAGTTTTCCTAAAGGTCCTGCAGCCTCTCGAGGATAAATACAGACGTCTCCGTACCGATCCGCGAGACTCTACTAAACCTGCTCATGACTCGTGAGACCTAGTAACCTAGGCTCTGATACCAACTTGTCACGACCCAATTTCCATACCCGGTCGTGATGGCGCCTCTCGTGAAGACAAGGCCAGCCAACTAACTCAATCCGTTTCTTTAACAATTATTAAACATAAATGTATAGATAAATATAGCTTAATGACAATAATAACCAGTATGTACAACCCGACCGGGGTGTCACAAGTCACGAGCATCTAAAGAAACCTGAACATAACTACAGGGCCATTAATAATATATAAAGAAAAATTCTGGAAAATCAAAAGACAACATCCGGTGCCGCGAACGCTGGCGGTCACCTTGCTCAGCTACAATAGCCCTACCTTCAATCAGCTAATAACTCGCTACCGGGTGAACAATACCTGCATCTGCACGCGAGGTGCAGGGAGTAAAGTGAGTACTTCCAACTCAGTGGTAATAAGAGTAAATAATAACTGAGAGGCAAGAAATCACGTAAGAGCACTCCATCACGCTATATAGGACAGTACAACTCTCTCAGAAAAACAATGAAACCGTGAAAATCCTTTAGAAAATATCTGACTCAGTTTAAAACCTCTTTTGAAAACATCTTTTTCCAACAATCGAGCAAATGAATGCGTAATCAGATAGTGCAAGTTCGCACATAAGTCAGCCCCTCGGGCACAACACTCCACAAACAATTAACACCAGGGCGTCTGGTAAGCAGTACAAGAAGTAGCATGGATGCCAATGATATGAGAGTGCTGAATGTCATGACACGTAGTACAAACAGGAACCAATGCATGAATGCAATGCAATGCATATGACCGCTGCGGCGTGCAGCCCGATCCATCTGGGTACCCACGCTCACTGTGGGGGTTCAGACTCCAGAGGGGCTCCTACAGCCCAAGCGCAATATCATCATAGCATCGCTACGGCGTGCAGCCCGATCCATCCTCAGTCCAGAACATGCAAATGAGCCACTCGGGCAATGTCAGGTAATAGTTTTTAACTCAAAACATCAGAAAAATGCAATTTAAGTCTTTAAACTTTAGCAATATGACTACACATTTCAAAACAGGGTTTAACTCAGGACTGGAATCATTTAATATGCTAAGTGTCATGAAAACAGTGATAATCCCTAAAGGATTCAAATAATTGGCACGAAGCCCAAATATAGCAATCAACCCAAATAATGATGATAACAAGTAGTTTCAGTCAATTACGCAATAAAACCAACAACCGGGACGGACTAAGTCACAATCCCCAACGGTGCTCTACCCCACGCTCATACCTGGCGTGCAAGTCACCACAATACAGCACTATGATGTGCAAATCCGGGGTTTCAAACCCTCAGGATATCATTTACAAGTATTACTCACCTCGAACCGGCGAAATCTCTAGCCCGCGACGCCTTTGCCCCTCCAATCGGCCTCCACGTGCGTCGAATCTAACCGAAATCAGAGCGAATACATCACACTATGCCAACCGAACAATACCCAATCGAAAACAATCAAAATATAGCAAAAATCTCGAAACTAGTAAAACCCGAGCCCCGGGCCCACTTCTCGAAAAATTACAAAACTCACATCACCGGATTCCTCGTCTCGCCACGAGTCCGTACATATCAAATTTACCAAAATCGGAGTCCAAATGCTCCCTCAAATCCCAATTTAAATTCTCAAAATTCCAAGCCCTAGCTCATCAATTTTAGGCTTAATTCCATGAATTTCTCGGTGGATTTCACAATATAATCGAGTTTTAAGACAAAGATTCTTACCTCAAGTCGATTCCTCTTGAATCCCTCTTTCATCTCCTCCAAAAATCTCCAAAAATGAGCAACTATGGGTGTAAAATGACCCCAAAATCGCGACTGACGTGTTTTAAAACATTCTGCCCCAGGTATTTACTCTTCGCGATCGCGGTTAATGCTTCGCGATCGCGATGAACAGTTCCCAGCTCTTCCGGACAGCCTCCAGTATAACGGTCATAACTTTTTGCACACAACTCCAAATTACAAATGGTTTGATGTTCTGAAAACTAGACACATAGAGCTATAATTTCATATGTTGCTCATTTCCTGACTCCTTATACATTGCGAGATATAAGCTTTCAAAGTCAACCTTGTGTATTAGAGACCTTCCCGGGCAGCCTATAGTGTAACCACCATAACTTTTTGTACACAACTTCAAATTCTAATTAATTTACATTTCTGAAAACTAGACACAAAGGGCTACAATTTTTATTTTTGGATCATCTCCAAATTCCTTATAGATTGTGAGATATAAGCTTCCGAAGTGGGATCAACGCAACAGGATATTTCTTCTTCGCGATCGCGAACGGCTTTCCGCGATCGCGATTCATTGGCACATTTCTCACATTTTACTCACCGTGATCGCGACCAATTCCCCGCGATCGCATAGAACACTGCTGTAGCCAAAAATCAGCAGTTAAAAATGGCCTAGAAATGGTCCGAAACCACCCCGAAACTCACCCGAGGCCCCCGGGACCCCAACCAAAAGCACGTACATATCTTAAAACATTATCCAAACTTGTTCCAATCATCAAAACACATCTAACAACACTAAAATCATCAATTCTCATCAGATTCAAGCCTAAGTTCTTTAAAAACTTTCGAAACACGCATTCGATCAAAAACCCAACTAAACGGCGTCCGAATGACTTGAAATTTTGCACACACATCACAAATCACATATCGAAGCTACAACAACTCTAGGAATTCCATTCCGACCTCGGATCAAAATCTCACCTATCAACCGGAATTCGCCAAAATATTAACTTCGCCAATTCAAGCCTAATTCTACACCGGATCTCTAAAATAAATTCCGATCGCACTCCTAAGTCACAAATCATCCCCCGAAGCTAACCGAATCACCGGAAATCACATCCGAGCCCTATAACTCATAAGTCAACATCCGGTTGACTTTTCCAACTTAAGCCTTCCTTAAAGAGACTAAGTGTCTCATTTCTTATCAAATCCAATCCAAATCAACTCTCACACACCACAAACCGATAACGAAACATGAAGAAGCATAAAATGGGGGAAACGAGCAGTAACACATGAGACGACGCGTCGGGTCATCACAACCTCACCCACATGCAATGCAAGAACAAGGTCTAGCAGAGACAGTAATGGAAGAAGAGGTAGAAGAACCCCTCAACCTGGCCTTAGAGCGAGTCCTAGAATTCTCAAATCTAGACGGTGTAAAGGTGTTTCTGTTCAGGGAGATGCAGGAGAAGATCCATGTGCTCAACTGTCCCCTAGCACTCTACAAGTGCTCAATGGATATCAGGCCTACATAGGATCCAACTGTGGGCAACAGAGCTATGATACTTGTGCCATCCCTACAAAGGAACCCTGTCTTTATGGGAGGGGTGAGGGAGAACAGGGAGGCAGTGAATACGATTTTAAACCAACCAATGAATTATCCAACTAACTTTAACATTTGGAATGCTTGAGGGGGTAATAATGACAATTTTAGAAGAAATCTTAAAGAGATGATTGATACTCATAGGACATGCATGGTAGCCTTGCTAGAAACTAGGATGGCCAACCATGAACATATGCTTGAAGATTTTGGGTTTTCTGAACTGATAGAAGTCCCAACGGAGGGCCAGCCAGGTGGCATAGTTTTTATGTGGAACCATGAGTTGGTCATAGTCCACAATTTCACACGTAAGAATCAGGAGATTCATGCTACAATTGAGGTACTTCCTATACGTAAAGCTTGTTATTTTCTTCTATTTATGCTAGCATAAATTATCAATATAGGAATACTATGTGGAACAACCTAGAAAACATCTCTAACAACTATAATGGACCTTGGTTGATAGAGGGTGACTTCAATGACATCTTAGGTTCAAATGAAAAATATGGGGGGAAATCTATTAACAATAACAGGGCAGAATATTTGCTATAAATTTTTTTTAATTGTAACCTAATGGACTTAGGCTTTAAATGGTGCAAATAAACTTGGTCAAATCATAGACATAGGAACAAATGTCTTGTTATGGAAAGATTGGACAAAACTCTAGGCAATGAAAAATGTTGTGATCTTTTTCCAAACTATTCCATAATTCATCTACCAAAAACCCACTCGGACCACAATCGTATTTTAGTAGAGCTAATCCCTAGAAGTAGGCATACACACTCTCAACCCTTCCGCTTAGAGACTTTTTGGTGCAAACACCCGGATTTCCAAAATCTTGTTAAATCAAACTTGCTTGGCAATGACTATTTCAGGGCCAGCAGTTCCTTTATTAATAGTGTTAAATCTTGGAAATTTAAGACCTTTGGAGATATAATGGGAAAAAAAATAAAATTAATTGCAAGACTCCAAGGTATCCAAAATTCTAGGAACTACACTTGTAGCACATTCCTCCAAAATCTAGAATGTACTCTTAAGAAAGAGTATAATGACATTCTTAAGATTGAAGAGGATTATTGGAAATTGAGGTCTAAAATAATATGGTTAAACAACGAGAATGCTAATAAAAAATTCTTCCACATATCTGCCTCAAATAGAAGAAGGAAAAACAAAATTACTACTTTAAGGATGAGGCGGGAAATTGGATTAATGACCATCAACAAATCATGTCTCATGTGTTAAACTACTTCACAAATATTTTTAAAACTTCTCATACATGTACTCATTGGAATGACTTAGGGTTATCAACTTCTAGCTACCCCACAGTTGACCTAAAGTCCTTAGATAATCCACTCTTAGATATTGAGATCAAGAAGGCTATATTCTCCTTCAAACCTTTCAAAGCACTGGGCCAGATGGTCTTCACCCTTTTTTCTATCAAAAATACTGGAATATCATAAGACAGTCAATCACAAAAATTTGCCATGATACTTTCAATAATCAGATAATTGTTAAGGAAATAAACAAAACATACATTTTTCTGATTCCAAAAGTGCCAAACGCTACATTAAAAACTTTAGACTTATTGGCCTTTGTAATACTATCTACAAGATTATTACCAAAATTCTTGCAAATCGTCTCAAACCTTTTCTAGACAAAATCATAAGTCCCTTCCAAGATAGCTTCATGAAAAATAGAAGAGCCTCGGATAATGCTATAATAATTCAGGAATTAATTTCTAACCTAATGAAAGTCAAGGGAAAACATGGCCATATGATATTAAAAATCGACTTGGAAAAGGCCTTTGACCGTATAGAATGGTCTTTTGTCTATCGAACCCTTAGGGTTTTCAACTTTCCACCTAAATTCTCTAAAATTCTTCTTAGTTGTATCTCATCAAGCTCTATTTCAATCCTTGTGAATGGTTCTACCACAACCCTTTTCGAACCTAGTAGAGGAATTAGACAAGGTGATCCATTATCACCTTACATTTTCATCCTTTGCTTAGAGATGTTATCTAGGTATATTGAAAATCAGGTCGACATTTGCAAGTGGAATCCAATCACCATAGAAAGAAAAATTCCTAACCTATCCCATTTATTCTTCGCAGATGACTTGACCCTAATGGCTAAGGCAAATGAAAAATCAAGGACTAGAGCTATTTTGTTCATTGTTTGGACAAAACATAAATCACACCAAATCAAAAATACTATTCTCTCAAAACAATAATTCTTCAATCATGAACAGTATTATCAATACATTAGGTATCAAAAGAAGTGAGAGCTTGGCACGTACTTAGGTTTTCCAATATTAAATAAAAATTCAAAGTCGGCTGATTATCAATTTATAATTGAGAAAATGAGGGCAAGACTTGCCTCTTGAAAAATGAGATTCATTAATATAGCTGGGAGAACCACCCTGGCTCCATCATGTCTCAATTCTATCCATAACTATTATATGCAATACACTCTACTCCCAAAGAAGACCATTAAAAAAATAGACAAAATCCAGCGGGACTTTATTTGGGGGATCAATGAGAATAGAAAAAATTACACATAGTCAAATGCTTAAGTGTCTGTCACCCAAAGACTATGGGGGGACTGGGCATTCATAGTACAAATACTTAAAATATGACTAATCTAGCAAGTCTAGTTTGGAGACTTCTCACTCAACCCACCTCTCCTTAGGCAAGACTGATTATAACCAAATATGGAGGGAGTGCTCTAAAATAAATCAATCATTTATCCGGAAGGCTGATAAGTGCATTTTACTTGATTTTTAACATATAATTTCTTTGAAAAAAACACAAAAAAAAAATTATCATATTCTTCCATACTTTGTCTAAATTATGCAGGAAAGGTTAAAGAAGTATTGGTCCGGGAACGAGAAGATTACAGAGGAAAAATTAGAAAAACGGACAAGCTAAAGTAAAGTAAAATATGGTGCTAAAGAAAGACTTCATTTGCCATGACAAAGGACAACCGACTCAAAACCGGCTACAACAAACTATAACCGACTCACAACCGGCTACAACAAACCATAACCGATCCATAACCAAAGAAGCTCATAACCAAGCATAACAGGGCCACAACCAGCCATGACAAGTTCATATCCAGAAGATAATTGAAAATCTTGTCATGGCTTGCCTATAAAGAGGCATCGTTCGTGAAGGAAAAAATGAAGAGAAATCGGAGAAGTATAATATTGAGCAGAAAATTTTTCCTTTCTCTTTGTTCTTTAGTTTTGCTTCTGTTTCATCTTTTAGCCATTATATTAGCTTCATTTCTAGTTCAGAATAAATTGTAGTATTGGAAATTACTCTAGTTCCTGTTTTTAATTAAATAGGGGGAATTATTCTCTTGAATATTTCTTTCTATTTTCTTATTTAATGGGCAAGATTATTTCCGTTGTCGGTATTGGCTCCAATATGGAGTAACTTTTCTTGTGTTGGGAAAATGACGGATCTTAATATTTTTATATAATAGTAGATATTATTCTTCAATTTCGCATACTTGAGCTGAAGCTTTTTATTTAACTTTTATCTGCTTTATAGTTGGGTGTTATTTAATTTGTTAACATCTATCTATTTAGTGCTACATATTAACTTCTTACTAATTCTGTAATCGAAAGAGGCAGAAGAGGTAATAATTAATTTTGGTATTGATAGATGTTAACCTACATTTAGTGACATCTAGCTCTTATATGTTAAAATTGATTCTACTCTTATTTGTAATCGAAAGAGGCGAATATCGTATTAATCAGTTATAACAAGTAGGGTAACCGAAAGGGACTTACTAAAAAAAAGAGCATGCTTTAGTTCAAGTATATATTTCTGGTTCTTTAATATTACCATTTTGACAATTAATTTGTATAACCGAGAGGAGTGCACTTAATTGTTCAACTATAGTAATAATATATAAATATAATCGTGAGAGGCATTTATACATTTATCAGAAATAGAAGTTGAAGAATAAATGTATTTACTATATCATAAAAAATATTAAGTGAAGTCAGGATCCCAACACCTTTTTATTATATTTGTGAAAAATAAAATATTTTCTATTGCTCTATTCATGCATTTTTAGTTAGTTAATTTGCAACTCAACTCTTTCTAACTTTCTCAAATAGTAATTAAAACAAGAAACATCTGTAGAATAGATAAACCAATCTCTGTGGGTTCGACATCTTTCTATACTATTATTTGACAGAGTACGAGTTACAATTTTATATACGCTAGACACTAATCAAATTTTTGGCGCCGTTGCCGGGGATGGCTAAAGTCTACTACATATTAATTGTTTTACTACTAATTTGAGATTTTTTTTTGTTTAATTATTTTAACTTTTCTACAGAAATTTTAAAAAGTGTATGACCCGTTCCTCTTCTAGAGAACTTGTCAAATACGATCCTGAAATTGAAAAATCCTTGCGGTTGTTGCGAAAAGAACAAACCTCACAATCTCAAAATTTTACATTAGAGGAAATGGAGAACGAAGAACTCAATAACCAACTTCCACCGCATCAAGTAGAAGAACGGTTTGATGAGGTAGTTCCACGATGTGACAGAATACTTAGAGATTATGCAAGACCACATCATTTTGAAGGAGAATCAAGTGTGAGGAGACCACCAATTGCAGCAAACAACTTTGAAATCTGCACAGGCTTGATTCAAACCATTCAACAGTCATGTCAGTTTGTTGGTGATGCGAGTGAAGATCCTCACACCCATTTAATTGATTTTCTTGAATTAGTTGAAACTTGCAGGTATAATGGAGTCACAACAGACGCTATTAGGTTGCGGCTTTTTCCTTTTTCATTAAAAGGTGAAGCCAAAACATGGTTGCGAAGTCTACCAAGAGGTTCCATTACAACATGGGACCAAATGACCCAAAAATTTCTTAATAAATATTTTTCACCTGCAAAAACATTTAAAATGAAGCAAGAAATCAATAATTTTATGCAGACAGATTTTGAATCTGTATACCAAGCATGGGAAAGATTAGCAGCAATGTTAAGAAAATGCCCACATCATGGTATTCAAGCCCCTGACATTTTATATATTTCCTATCACGTTCTTAAACCCTCTGCTAGAAATGGTATTGATGCAGCATCAGGAGGATCCATAATGGGAAAAACTACTGTAGAAGCAATGCAATTGCTTAATGAGATTTCGGAAAATGCTGTTCAATGGCCCTCAGACAGAATGATTATCAAGAAAACAGCAGGAGTAAATCAAGCTGAAGCTTTGAATTCATTGACACAACAAATTGCTACCTTAACACAAAAAGTTGAGGCTTTTCAAGTAGGTGCTCACACATCATCCCAACTTGAGAATTGTGATGTGTGTCAAGGTAATCATCCAAATCATGAATGTCAAGCTTCAACGCAAAATGAGGAACAGGTAAATATGATTGGTTATAGAAATAATTACTCATTTGGTAGTCCCATGGCACAAAAACATCCAGTATTTCAATGGAGTAATCCTAATGGTGCTGAAAATCCTCAAAGATTTTTTAATCAAAAGCAGCAGGTACAGGGACCACCTGGTTTTCAAAATCAAAATAGAGGGCAACAAAATTTTCAACAATATCAGCAGCAGCCTCAAAGAGCTCATCAACAAAGCCTTGAAGACCTAATGTACAAATTCATTAAGGCTACTAACGAGAAGGTTGAAAGTCAACATTCAGCTATCAAGAATTTGGAAATTCAGGTAAGCCAATTAGCAACCCTCATGTCTGGACAAATTCAAGGTGCTCTACCAAGCAACACTGAAAAAAATCCAAAAGAATACCTCAAAGCCATCTCTCTACGATCAGGTAAATCTCTTGATGATCCATATGCAGATAGAGAAGGAAAGCCACAAGAAGTGGAAAAGGTAAATGAAGGTGAGGATAAAATAGAATCTAATTTTCCAAAAGAACAAAAGAATAAAGGGAAAAATGTACAAGAAAATGAATTGATAACAAATCCTCACTCTGTACCTCTTCCTTTTCCCCAAAAGATGAAAAGAGAAAAGCTTGACAAACAGTTTTCAAAGTTTCTGGATATTTTAAAGCAACTGTACATTAACATATCTTTCACAGAAGCTTTGACACAAATGCCTTCATATGCTAAATTTCTCAAAGAAATTTTGTCAAGTAAAAGAAAATTGGAAAAAGTTTCAGTTGTTAAGCTTACAGAGAAATGTAGTGCTATACTTCAAAATAAGCTTCCACAGAGACTTGGCGATCCAGGGAGTTTTACAATTCCTTGTACTATGGGAGGTACTCACTTTGAAAAGGCGTTATGTGATTCAGGTGCTTCAATAAATCTAATGCCTTTTTCAATTTTCAGGAAATTAGAACTTGGTGAAATGAAAGATACTGGTGTATCTCTTCAATTAGCTGATCAAAGTACTAAGAAACCAAAAGGAATTATTGAAAATATCCTTGTCAGAGTTGACAAATTTGTATTCCCAGTAGATTTTATAGTGCTTGAAATGGAAGAAAATACTGAGGTACCATTAATTTTAGGGAGACCATTTCTCGCAACAGGGAGAGCAATTATTGATGTTCATCAAGGACAACTAATTTTGCTAGTTGATGAGGAAAGAGTAATTTTTTGACATGCAGAAAATGATGAAATATCCTGGGGATGAGTCATCATCATCTTGTTTCCAAATTGACTTACTAGATGACCTTGTAGATGAATACAAAGATAATCAGTTAATTACTGATTCATTGGAAAGATATTTAGTCAGGTCAGGTACCACAAGTGATGAAAATGCCACAATCAAAGAAGAAGCAGAAACATTGGAAAAAGAATCAGAAAATGAGAAAGTCTCACAAGAAGAAGTTCAATCAAAAATTGAACTCAAAAATCTTCCTTCTCATTTAAAATATGTTTTTCTTGAACCTGAATTATTTCCAGTAATCATTTCATCTTCTTTGACTCCAGAACAGGAATCCAAACTGATAGAAGTCTTGAGGAAACATAAAAGAGCTTTAGGGTGGACTATAGCAGACATCAAAGGAATCAATCCAGCTATTTGTATGCATAGGATCCTCATAGAAGAAAATTACAAACCAATAGTCCAACCACAAAGGAGACTGAATCCAACAATGCAAGAAGTTGTCAAGAAAGAAGTGGTGAAACTTCTAGCGGCAGGTATCATTTATCCAATATCTGATAGCCCTTGGGTAAGTCCTATACATGTAGTACCAAAGAAAGGAGGTATGACCGTAATAAAAAATAAAAATAATGAACTTATACCTACTAGAACAGTCATAGGATGGAGAATCTGTATTGATTACAGATGACTTAATGATGCCACGAGGAAGGATCATTTTCCTTTGCCTTTTATTGACCAAATGCTTGTAAGAATTGCAGGCCATAGTTTTTATTGTTTTCTTGACGGATATTCTGGGTATAATCAGATACCAATTGCTCCAGAAGATCAGGAAAAAACCACATTCACATGCCCCCAAGGTACGTATGCTTACAGAAGAATGCCATTTGGACTATGTAACGCTCCTGCTACATTTCAGCGTTGCATGTCGGCAATTTTCTCAGATATGACTGAAAAGTTTCTTGAAATTTTCATGGATGATTTCACACTTTTTGGTAAGACATTTGAAGATTGTCTTTATCATTTAACTTTGGAGCTTAAAAGATGTGAAGAGACACTGGGAAAAGTGTCACTTTATGGTAACAGAAGGAATTGTTTTAGGACATAAAATCATTGCTAAAAGAATAGAAGTTGATAAAGCTAAAATTGATCTTATAGCAGGATTACCCCCTCCCACCACTGTTAAAGGTATTAGAAGTTTCTTAGGGCATGCAGGTTTTTTCAGAAGGTTTATAAAAGACTTTTCAAAAATTTCAAAACCTCTGACTAACCTACTAATGAAAGATGTTAAGTTTGAATTTTCAGATGATTGCAAAAAAGCATTTGAGTTTCTCAAAGAACAATTAACTAATGCTCCAATTGTTGTCTCTCCTGATTGGAGCCAGCCATTTGAAATAATGTGTGATGCAAGTGATACAGCAATAGGAGCAATATTAGGACAAAAGAAAAACAAGATCTTTAGACCCATATACTATGCCAGCAGAACCCTCAATGAAGCTCAAATGAATTATGCAACAACCGAGAAGGAGTTATTGGCAGTAGTATTTGCATTTGACAAATTTCGTTCTTATTTGATAGGAACAAAGGTTATAGTGTTTACTGATCATGCAGCCTTAAAGTATCTATTAGCAAAGAAAGATGCTAGACCTAGATTGCTAAGATGGATACTCCTTTTGCAAGAATTTGATCTCGAAATAAAAGATAGAAAAGGTTCAGAAAATCAGGTAGCTGATCATTTGTCACGTCTAGAGAATCCTCCTACTGAAATACTAGATATCCAAGAGGAATTTCCCGATGAGCATATCTTTTCAGTCACGACAGTTGTAAATAAACCTCCTTGGTTTGCTGATATTGCCAATTATTTAGCGGGAGGGTGGATTCCAAAAGATTTATCTTACGATCAAAGAAAAAAGCTTTAAAAAGAGGCTAGACATTATTACTGGGAAGATCCTTATTTGTTTAAATTTTGTGCAGATGACATAATCAGGAGATGTGTACCTGAAACAGAAATGAACAATATTTTAAGTCATTGCCATGATGGGCTGCAGGAGGACACTATGGAGGAAGAAAGACAGCAGCTAAAGTACTTGAAGTTGGATTTTTCTGGCCTACTCTATTCAAAGATGCAAGGAATTATGTCGCCACTTGCGATAAATGCCAGAGAATCGGTAACATTTTAAAAAGGGATGAAATGCCTCTTAACTCTATTTTTGTGTGTGAAATTTTTGATGTTTGGGGCATTGATTTTATGGGTCCTTTTCCTCCTTCAAATGGCTATGAATATATTTTGGTAGCTGTTGACTATGTTTCAAAATGGGTAGAAGCAATTGCTACTAGAAAAAATGATGCTCCTATTGTTTGTGCTTTTCTCAAGAAAAATATTTTTTCTAGATTTGGAACTCCGCGAGTAATAATAAGTGATCAAGGAACTCATTTTATAAATAGACAATTTGCTAGTTTGTTGTTAAAATATGGAGTAACTCATAAAACAGGAACTCCATACCATGCTCAAACAAGCGGGCAAGTAGAAGTTTCGAACAGAGAATTAAAAAGAATTTTAGAAAAAACTGTTGGTTCTTCTTGAAAAGATTGGTCTTTAAAATTGGATGATGCTTTATAGGCATACAGAACTGCTTATAAAACTCTCATAGGCACATCTCCTTATAAACTAGTTTTTGGGAAAGCTTGTCATTTACCTGTGGAATTAGAACATAAAGCATATTGGGCTATAAAGTTGTTGAATCTAAACTTACCAGATGCAGGTAAAAATCGTCTATTGCAGCTTGATGAGTTGGAAAAGTTCAGACTTACAACATACGAAAATGCTAAATTGTACAAGGAAAAGACAAAAAAATGGCATGACAAGCTCATCCGCCATAAAGATTTTAAAGTGGGAGATCATGTTCTGCTATACAATAGCCGATTGAGATTATTCCCAGGAAAGTTTAAGTCACGCTGGACAGGACCATATATAGTAACAGGAGTGACCCCCTATGGTGCCATTGAAGTACAACATGCAGATGGGGGAGACAAATTCAAAGTAAATGGTCATCGTTTGAAGCCATATATCAGCAGATTCTTCAACAAACAGGCTTTAACAATCCTTTTTGCCTAATTTTTAAAAATAAGTCGAGCTGGCGACATTAAACTCAGAACTATTTTCTTCCCCTCTCTTTAATCTTTTAAGTAATTATTAGTAGTAACATATAATATTTCTTTTTTAGTAAATATATATATAATTAAATTAGTTTTTCTTCTTATAAAAAAAGTTGAAAAATAATAATAATTGCGTGTTTGTATTATATTATATATATAGATGTGTATGTAGTATGTATTAATATATATTCTGCCATGATGAAAAAAAAAATACTCCCATGATTTAGACAATGAAAGGTTTCTCCTATCATGAAAAAGAACATTTCTTTGCTATAATCTTGTCTTTGTTATATGAGAGAAACTTTGAGAAGCCAAAAAAAAAGGAAATGAGGCTAGAATCGGAAAAAATCAGGGAAGCTCCTTTGTCTCCTTTTACTGTTAATTTATTTTGTCATGAGGACATGGCATTATTTAAGCTTGGGGGTAGAGGAATATATTTGTTATATGTGTTTTTTTTGAGTTATACATATAAAAAAAATTTAAAAAAAAACTGAAAAAATAAAATAAAATTTGAGTTGCCTTATTCCTAAGGCAACTTACTTCATGTACTTCCATGGATTTCTTGTTCGGTTCTTTGCCATGGTCGTAATATTTTGAACCGAATATTTTTTTTAGGACTTTTAGTTGTTTTAACTTATTTTGATAAATAAGTTGGCTAAACTTGATTTGACTTGAAAAGTATGACACTTAAAAAAGACGAATTTGATTAAGTACACGGGTTTATGATCACTTTTCTAAGCTCATACTTACTTATTGGTGATTGAAATCATAGTTTTCGTTAGCCCAAGTGTATTGTGTTGTTAGCTTATATTGTCTAGTTCTCCTGGTTATCTGGAAATCTAGAACTTGCCTTGAATGTGGATTGAGGCGAAATTCTAGGTAGATCTTTGAGTTAAGAAATGAACGTAGGCCTTCTTTGTTGAGCCATAACCTAAATTGACCTACCTTAATGATTTTTTATCCCTAGTTAGCCCAGTTGAGCCTACATAAATTATCTTTTATTTTGTTGATCACCAAGCTTTAACCCTTAGCCTGTTTGTTGTTATGACTTGTTCTTTGTTCACCCAATTCCTTTTTGGGCACTTTAAGAGTTGATCTGAATGTAAAAATCTAGGCGTGAGGTGTAATTGTGAAAATAATTGGTGAAAGAATAATTGTTTGAGGTTGTAAATCTTTTGAGATGTTGACATGAGAACTGAAAAAGATAGTTGCTTCTGAAATTCTTAAAAAAAAAAGAAAAAAAAGGAGGGAGAGGTGTCACGGCCCAAATCCCAAACCCGGCCGTGATGGCGCCTCTCGTGAAGACAAGGCCAGCCAGAACAACGGAATCACTTCTTTTAAGCAATTAAATAACACTAACACTTCTAATACATGCTTAATATAGACAATAATACGGAACATCGATAATAACAAAGGAAACCATCCCGACACAGCCCAAACCGGGGTGTCACAAGTCATGAGCTACTACAGAGTTGCTACAAGTCTAAGAGATAGAATATCTGATACAATAGTCTGAAGGAACTGAAATAACATAAAATGGGGGAGTCAAGGGGCTGCGGACGTCAAACAGCTACCTCGAAGCTCCAACTCGCTGTCTGTTCTGGGGAGAAATTATCAGTGCTCAGGTGCGGACTCTGCTATGCCTGAATCTGCATGCATGGTGCAGGGAGTAATGTGAGTACTCCGACCTAGTGAGTAATAATAATAAATAATAACCGAAGGTAAGAAAACACATAACAGCACAAGGCAAATCTATATCAGGCAATAAATCATTAAAGCAGCAAAGATCCGTAAAGAGTCATGTAACGACCCGACCGGTCGTTTTGCATTTTTGAACCCCGTTCCCTTAAATAAGACTTCCCGCACTTGCTTTAACTAATTTATGACTTGCGGGGACGGGTGGTTCGGAATTTAGAAGAGTTTTGGGCAAGAATAAGTCTAGTTGCTTCTTTAAGTTTCTTTAAAAAGGCCAAGTTTGACTTCGGTCAACATTTTGGGGAAATGGACCCGGAATCATGATTTGACAATTTCTGAGGGTCCGTGGGAAAATATGGGACCTGGGCGTATGCCCGAAATCGAATTCCGAGGTCCCTAGCCCGAGTAATGAATTTTTATGTGAAATTGTTAAGTTAAAGTTTCAAAGGTTTAAATAAACTAACAAATCATTGTTTTCCTAGGTATCGGGTTCGGATTTCGATTCCGAAACTTGGTACAAGTCCGAAATATCATTTAAGACTTACCCGTAAAATTTGGTGTCAATCCAAGTAGTTTAAGGGCGTTTTGACCAGTTGGAGGAGAATTAAGAACTTGAAGTTCAATGATTTGATTCATTTGGTTTTGGGGTTGATTCCTCGATTTAGCGTTGTTTTGAGTGTTTCGAGGGTTCGAGTAGGTCCGCCTCGTGATTTCAGACTTGTCGGTATGTTCGGGCGGGGCACAGGAGCCCCGAGCGTCAAACGAGCGAGGCTCGAGTGAAGTTAGAATTTGGAAAATGACTGAAGCTTGCTGCTTCTGTGATAACCGCATCTGCGGTTCTTGGACCGCAGAAGCGCGACCGCAGATGCGGTCATTAGATCGCAGAAGCGGAGAAGGGGCAGGCAAGGGGAAATCGCAAAAGCGGCCCAGGGACCGCAGAAGCGGTTCCGCCTATGCGGCCTCCAGACCACAGAAGCGGTCTAGCCCCAAATCCCAAAAGCCGCAGAAGCAGATTTTGCAGAAGCGGAAATACTTCCGCAGATGCGAAAATAACTGGGGGCAGAAGGGTTCATTAATACGAACCCAAACTCATTTCTTCTACATTACTCTCAACACTTAGGCGATTTTGGTGATTCCAAAGAGGAGGTTTCAACATAACATTGCAAGGTAAGTAATCCCCACTCATTTTTAGTTCAAATACATAAACATTAGGTAGATATAACACTAAAAAATTAGGTAAAATCAAGGGATTTGAGCTAGACCTAGGGTTTAATGAAAACTAAGGTTTTATCACATAATTTGCCATGTAGTGAACTAGAAATCATATATTTGTGATCCTTAGGTGATAGAGAACAACTTCCTTCGAAATATCTCTGAATTCGGGCACGTGGGCCCGGGGTCGGAATTTAGGAAACTTGTGTTAATGGTTAGTAAATTGCCTAAATAGTTAGAGTTCGACCTTGTAAGCCTTTATTTACTAGTTCTTACTTCGTTTGATTAGTTTGGGATTGTTCGGCTTCGAATTAAGGACTTGGGCTCGTTCTTGGACATTGGAAGTGCACTTTGGAGCGAGGTGAGTCTCCTTTCTAACCTTGTAAGAGGGAATTGTCCCCATAGGATTATAAATGAGTAATTATTGTTAAATGTGGGGGCTACGTACGTACTAGGTGACGAGAGTCCATGCGTAGCTACTATAATGATAATTGTTCGGGTAGTTTAGGACCCACGTCATGTCTAATTGGGGAATATTTCTTGTTTTAAATTGCCATTATGATCATTTATGATTTGCTAGAGACTTGAGGAAATGAAAAGTGAACTTATGAGTTTGTTGAGTCTTGGTGGGAATTCCCTTGTATGTAATTGAGCCTTATGTGCTTTCCTGATATTTTCTTGATGATTATGGACCGGGCCGATCGCCTCGGTGAGAATAGATGCATCTATGGTTCGTGCCGCTCGACCCTCGGCAGTGCACAATTTATTTTCTGTTGGAGCGGGCCGTCGACCTCGGCATGATTGTGCATGATTTATATGCTTACATTTAGATATGACATGATCACTTGTTTAATATGAAAAAGGAAAACTGGTAGTTTAATTATGTCAAGAACATGAATATGACTCTTCTCTTAAACTTGTGTTATTGGAAATTCTTCATGCTGTATATCTCACTTTATTATTATATTATCTTGACCTTAGTAAGTATCAAGTCGACCTCTCGTCTCTACTTCTTCGAGATTAGACGGGATACTTACTGAGTACATGTGGTTTATGTACTCATACTACGCTTCTGTACTTAAATGTACAGGATTTGAGGCAGGTAGATCTGGACATCATCCTGGTGCGCATCAGTGAGCACGCTTGGGGACTTCTACGGTGAGCTGCTTCTCTTTCATGCCGATCCGCAGCCGAAGAAGTCCTTTCTTGTACTTTTTGTTTCTGTCTATTCTGATTCAGACAGTAGGATAGTGTATTATTCTTTTGTGTATATTCTACTAGTCGCCCGTAGCTTGTGACACCAGGTTCTGGCACACACAGTAGTAGACATTTATTTTGGGGTTGTATCGCTATTTTAGCACTTTATGATCTTTACTGGTCTTATCTTTAAATTCGAAAATCTAGTATAACTGTCTTTGGCTAAAGTAAAATGAGAACTTAATCACATTTCCGCATCGGCTGGCCTGACAACGGTGTTAGGCGCCATCATGACCTATTATGGAAAATGGGTCGTGACAAAACCGTATAATGACGTATCATCAGTTGCAGAACTTGTGATCTCTTGCTAAAACTTGCCTTTCTTTAAATATCTGACAACTTTTCTCAAATCAGTATGTATTCAGTTTACTTCATTGTTTCTGAAGTCAGTAGATATCATGCCTATAGGACCCTCATCCAACAGTTAGGCAAACCATAGGGTAAACTTTATAAACCGAATCAGATTTTATTAGCTACAACCAGCAGGCAGGCCCGATTCGGGCTTCTTATCTGAACTATGTAACAAATCAGTCTGCCTCAACCTTT
>NC_031999.1:36490585-36536811 GCF_001879085.1 Nicotiana attenuata
CAAGTAACTAACCTAAGTTATTAAAACCTACACTATAGTCCATCCTAGAAGGTTCTATATAAAGATAATCTCTTCATGGATTTACGTCGACGACCTTGTGGCATGAACTAACGTATGTGAATATAGGTTGTAACATGAAGGATCTGGTTGCTGGTATTTTCGCTTCTGCGGTGGGTTGACCGCACAAGCGGTCCCGCAAAAGCGGAAAGGGAGCCGCAGAAGCGGATTTTGGTCAAAGGCTCGAGGATCGCAGATGCGGTCAAGGTTCCGCAGAAGCGGGACCGCATCTGCGGAGAGGGGGTCGCAGAAACGGAAGCTGGGGAGGCCAGGGAGGACCACAGAAGCGGCCTGGTGACCGCACCTGCGGAACCGCAGAAGCGGACCAGGGTCCGCAGATGCGAAAAATGCTGGGCAGAAGGCTTGTTTTAAAATCGTGATTTGGAGTTCATTTCTCTCATTTTTCAAGGCTTGGGGCGATTTTGGGGAGCTTCAAAGAGGGGATTTTCGTCATCTATGTTAAGGTAGGTTATCCCCACCTATTTTTGAGTTGAATACATCAATTATGTATGGATTTAGGCTTGGGAAATTGNCGGGGGGCTACGTACGCACGAGGTGACGAGAGTCCGTGCGTAGCTTCTATTATGCTATTGTCCGGGTAGTCTAGGACCCAAAAGCATGTTATACTTGAAATATTTGAAATCTTGTGGATAGTTGAATTGTCCAAGCTATATTTAATTAGTAAATGAATTTCTAACAAGATCTAAACCTCATTTTCTTAAATTGTTGAAAGAGAATTGTCTTCCTTGAATAATTTCCCCATGATGGCTTCTTGACTGAGTGTCTCTATGTGTTTATTTTATGTTGACCGCGTCGCATGTATGATTCGCGAGCGGGGTAATAGATGCATCTATAGGCGCGCCGTCGACCCTCAGCAAGTGCACATTTCTTTTCTGTTGTATCGGGCCGTCGCCTCGGCATGATTTGCTCATATATTTGTGTATATTGATATATGAGAAATTTAAATGAAGATATTGCCTTTCATGGCTTGATGTAAATTGATAAAATAAAATGAGTAAAACTTGAAAATCCTTTATTACTTGTTGAAGGTGTATTGCTTATTTTATAGCTTTGTGAGTTAAAACTGTGTATATAATCCATGATTTCCTCACATATTTAGTATATTATTATTGGACCGTCAGTGAGTGTCCAGGTTGACCATCTCGTCGCTATCCCTTCGAGGTTAGGCGGGATACTCACTGAGTACACGCTGATTACGTACTCATACTACACTTCTGTGCATTTTTGTTGCACAGGTATATGTTACTTTAGCGGCCTACTGGGCTTAGCAGCATGGATGATTCGGGGACTAGGTGAGCTGCAGTATGCGAGGCGGCCCGCAGCTTGTAAAGTCCCTTCTAATAAGTTGTATTTTTCTTTCTGTCCATTGTATTCCGGACGGATGATGTATTGTATTTTATATCCTTATTAGTAGATGCTCATGCACTTGTGACACCGGGTTCTGGAGTGGTTTTCGTAAGACGTGTACTAATAGTTATTATTTTTATTGAACTGAAGCAGAGATTTGTTTTATTTATGAAAAATGTATGGAAAAATCCTAGATTTTTCAAAGATATTAAAAGAGAATTTAATTGATAGTTTAGTTGGCTTGCCTGACAACGGTGTCCGGCGCCATCACGACCCGTAGTGGATTTGGGTCGTGACAACATGGTATCAGAGCACTAGGTTCCTAGGGTCTCACGAGTCATGAGCAAGTCTAGTAGAGTCTCGCGGATCGGTACGGAGACGTCTGTACTTATCCTCGGGAGGCTGCAGGATTGTTAGGAGTACTTTCCTTTCTTGATTCCTTGTATTGCGATTCGATTTCATGTGAGGCTTATGCCTTTGTTTCTTTCCTCTCAACCCTATGCGACGCGAACCGCTTGTCATAAATCGAATTGAGGAACCGTAATGGTGCTACAGACGTGATACGGGATGTTTCTTCCGGTATAGCTGATCAGATTATTGTCGTCACCTTATGGAAGAATATTTTATTGTTTCAACTCAGTAGCGGTAAATTCGAAGGCTTTGAGGCTAGACATAAGTTGTCGCAATGCTTATAAAGGACTATTCTGCAGTAGTAATATGATGGTAGGGTGTTGACCACGTGTCAGGGCAGTGAATGATTTCAAGGGAGGTTTACTCAGTGCATAATCAAGAGATTCAATATTTTATTCCTGGCAGGGGGAAAGGCAATCGGACAAAGGAGGGTCAGATGTGGACTGGTGGAAGTAATGAGACTTGGTAATTGCAAACGTGGTGGATTTTTCCTTCTATGTTGGGGTGCTGTTGTCCTAATTGGGCGTATTAAGTTTGTCGGTGTTATGATCTTCTACAATTCGCCTTTGAGGCAAGGTATTGTGAAATAGTATCGGAGATACAACTATCAGATATCGCAGGATGCAGTGGTTCAGGATTGAATCAGTATTTCTAATGTTGACGGTTCGAGAAAGATGACCTTCGGAAAGGTTTGGAGTTAGTAGCAAATTGAGGGTTCAAGTTCTATGAAGATAAATTTTTATTAAGGCAGCAACTGAGCAGCAAAAGATGAGAAAGGCACGTGAGAAGTGTCAGGCGGAGTTTTAAATTGCTAGAAGGCCAGGTATATGAAGCAAAGGTTGAGTAGTCGATTAAGGGGATGAGTTCCGCCAAAGTCGGAGAGTGGCGGAGATGCATATGGGCTTGCAGTGGAAGGACCACGTACCTTAAGGAGAGTTTGGAGTGATTTGATAATATTAGTGATCGGTGATTGGGGTCTACGGATTCAATTTGAAGTAGGGGTTCTTGTGCGGCCGGAGGTTTAATATAACGGAAAGGAGCCGCTTAAATGAAGAAGGATGCAGCATGGCTTTGAATTGGAAGGATATTGTCACACATTTCAATGATGTCCACAAGGGGTAAGATGGACCTGTACAACTGGAGTGTGAGCTCAGACTCAGGAAGGGTCATTGATGCCGTAGTAATTGTACCCTGTGCAGCAGTGTTGGAAGATGCCGGGGAGAGCCTTCTATAGGTGGGTTAGCCAAGTGAGCAGATTAGCAGTCGCGTGGTTGGCGAGGCTTCTGCGAAGAATCTTATCAGGTATGTAGCAAAAGGATCGATCGTGCGAATGTGGTGGATGATTTGGAGTTTAAGAAGGGGTTTTACAGAGAGGTCTCGGGAATTTTGGCGGTTAATTGTGCAGGGTTATGTCAATAAGAGATAAAAGGGACGAGTGAGTTCCAGATTGGTGAAATTATGGCTTCAAGCTAAGTGGGAGAGTCCCACCGCTTGTGATGGGGTTGCAGAATTGATTACTTGCAAGGTTTCTGGTTATTGGCATGTTGATGGGTTATTCTAGCTACGGGAAAAGAACATAAGAGATGAATTGAGCAAAGGGATTATTGGAGGTAGGCTATCGTTGGCCTTATTGGACCATGTTCAGACTTAGGGAAAAGATTCAGGGTTTGCTTTATATATAAATGCGGGTTCCAAGGGAAGCGATTCGGCGGGTTCTTCGCCAAAGGGATACTCATGTGGTAGGAGACTCGTGGAGTTGATTATATTCGAGGCCAAGTCAGAGCGGGTGGCTCTCAGCAGCGGTCCTAGTGAAAATTCAAAAGAGGAAGTATGATGTTTAATGATTTCGAGCCTATAGGTGCAGTTGAGAATCAAGCTTATGCAGCAGCTTACGAATGGAGACTCAGAACGTTCTATGATATTTTAACTTGAGATGTAACATTTGAGAGATATGAAATGGTTCGTGGGATTTGGGACAGCATGGTCTCGTGATTCGAGGTCACTCAGGATGAGTGCAGAGGGAGTATGTTATGAGTTGGAAGAAATCAGTAATATCTTTAAGGCAATCCAGGATAAATTGGAAGAAGGTAGTTGATTGGCCATAGTTGAATTTGGCATATTGGTGTTGGCAGTCAGTTTCTGCAGCGTGATCGAGTTATGTAAGTGATTTGTGATGGTACGTATCAGGCTTGTCAGCCGCCGCAATTGATGTTATTCAGAAGCCTTCTACTATTATGGCTTGTTGTGTGAAGCAGATTCCGGAAAGGGCTATGGTGGCTTAGACCACTACTTAGAGATTTGCATATTCTACGGTTATGAAAAATTCGCTTGTGTGCTGCTATGGTACTCCAAAAGTGAGTTAAGTAGAAGGTTCTTATATGATGAAGTGTTAAAATATTAATGTTAAAATCGTGTTCTATCGTATGTCGGCACATTGGGTGCAGTGAGTAGCATGGAAATTCGAAGTGGGGATCAAGGTTGCAGCTTGGTGTTGGTAAGGATGTCACGAGCTCGGATGAGCAGGAAAGGAGCTTCGGTGTTTAAAGCATGTCGGCATTGTCTTCATCGTCACCTGAGATTGGTGTTTTATAAAGAGGGCTTGTATCATAGTTAATGATTCTTGATCGCTTTTCAGCGTTTGTGCGGTCGGGGGTTGGAGGTAAGACCCAGTAAAGTGTTATGGTAGATTGTGGGGGAGTGTTCCACAGGAAGGTTTCATAAATGTGGCACGTAGTCACTTGACTGATTTAAGATCTAGACCAAGTATGAGGATTGTGGTAATATCATTAATTTGAGAATTTATGCCCGGAGGGCACTCTGTTTATTGGGTTATGGACTGTGGAGGTTCGCTCCGGTTATGATGGTTGTCCTTGTGTGTTATGAGAAGAGGAAAAATTAGTATGGGCCTTTGAAGGGTTATTGGCTTAGTTTGATATGATCAGGATCGACTTGAGGTCGGTGGATGGGTGTGAATGTGAATTTGGGCCCTATGTCAGGCCAGTGGTGTTCATTTCAGTAATGCGCTCCTTATGGAGTAGTCAGGGTGTTATTTCGTTGTCAGATATATTTCATGAAGTGATGCGTTGCGCCGTGCGAGTTGCGAGGCGGCTTGAGAAATTTCTTATGTGTTGAAGACCCGTGCAGAAATGATGTACTATGAGCAGGATGGCTCTTGAGATTCAGTTTGTATATTGCACCCCAGTTGTGCTTGAGTTCTGTGGCTTATGATGCTAAATGTTCCCTCAGGGATGGTATTATGCACTTAGCATGCGTATGACCGATATTCGGTATTATGGTTGTAATGAGCAAATTTCGCTCGGTGGGCAATCTCCTTATGCGAGATCTATGATATTTGAGTCGGGTGGTACACCGCAACAGTGTGATGTTGAGCATAGTCCCCCATATCTGTTTATTTTGTGTTCTGTTTCCTATTTTCTGAAGGAAGCTCATATTAGCTGTGCGCCCGCGTCGCATGTTTGATTCGCGAGCGAGGTAATTGAAAATCCTTTTCAGAGTTCATTTTCCTTTTTGTATCGCATTCTAATTGGTAGCCTATTGGCACATTGTGGCATCACATGAGACTTTTGATTATGTTTGGGGCGGCCTATTGCCTGAGCAGTTCGTACTGGGTGAGATGAGACCATTAGATTCAGGATCAGTGCAATCTGACTATGTAGAGTATATTGAGGAGCGAAGATCGCTATTTGGATCAGAATATGGTAATGTTTCCTGTCAGAAGTATAGACTCAATGATTGGTTGACTCGGCAGTTTATTATGAATTTCTGCACATCTCTTCCGCTGTGGCGGTATTGTAAGAGTTAGAGTAAGACCTGTGTATGTCGTGGGGTGCAATGGGAGCATCAGTTTCGTGGAATTTTGACTAAGTTGATCAGAAAATGTTATTGTGGTTCGGTGAGTAAAATGATGAAAGGTGTGAATTCAGCAAAGTTATGCCGTCATGTTTGGATACAACGTGTGGTGGTTGATACGGTGTTCGTGTGTTGGAAACAGGTCGGGCATAGAATTCCGGATGTTGGAATTGGGCCCTAAGGCTTACTTGCTTTAATAAAAAGGGAATATCTTCAGAATTGATCGAGCCGATGTGCTCAACTGAGCTATGGTGGCACGGGAAGGTTCATGAGGTGTTAAACAACGATTTCAGACTACTCCAGTGTAGTTCTCAGCATGTTCGAGGACGAACATTTGTTTAAGTAGGAGAGAATGTAACGACCCGACCGGTCGTCTTGAGTTCTAGCGCTCCGTTCAGCAGCCTGAGGCCATGAGCAGCTTCATTTCAGGAATTATGACTTGTACGCGTGGTCGGAATTGAATTTCGGGAAGTCCAGAGTTGATTTGGAAAGAGAATTCTCATTGCGGAAGCTTAAAGTTGAAAGAATGAGCTAGGATTGGAATTTTAAGTAAACGACTTCGAAATCAGGATCTGAAGGTTCCAACAGATTCGTATGATGATCTCGGACTTGGGCGTATGCCCGGTTCGGGTTTTGGATAACCCGGGAGTGTTTTGGCGCCTATTGTGGAAGTTAGCATTTTAGAAGAAATTTCATAAGTTCGGCTTGAAGTGCATTTCAGTGTTATCGATGTCCGTTTGGGATTCCGAGACTGTGAATAGCTCCGTATGGTTCTTGAGTTGGGAGCGCGATCGGAAGTGAATTCGGAGGTCCGTAGGTCATTTTGGAGCCATTTGGCTAAAGATAGAAATTTGAAGGTTTTTGAGAAGTTTGACCGGAAGTGGACTTTTTGATATCGGGGTCGGAATCCGATTCCGGAAGTTGCAGTAGGTCCGTAATGTCAAATATGACTTGTGTGCAAAATTTGAGGTCAATCGGATGTGATTTGATAGGTTTAAGCATCGAAAGTAGAAGTTGGAAGTTCTAAAGTTCATTAAGCTTGGATTGGGGGTTGATTCATGATTTTAGCGTTGTTTGATGTGATTTGAGGCCTCGAGCAAGTCCGTAATGTGTGTTGGGATTGGTTGGTATGATTAGTTGGGGTCCCGGGGGCCCCGGGTGGTTAACGGATTGAAAATGAGATTTTTGGACAGCTGAAGGATCTGGTTGCTGGTATTTTCGCTTCTGCGGTGGGTTGACCGCAGAAGCGGTCCCGCAGAAGCGGAAAGGGAGCCGTAGAAGCGGATTTTGGTCAAAGGCTCGAGTACCGCAGATGCGGTCAAGGTTCCGCAGAAGCGGGACCGCATCTGCGGAAAGGGGGTCGCAGAAGCGGAAGCTGGGGAGGCCAGGGAGGACCGCAGAAGCGGCCTGGTGACCGCACCTGCGGAACCGCAGAAGCGGACCAGGGTCCGCAGATGCGAAAAATGCTGGGCAGAAGGCTTGTTTTAAAATCGTGATTTGGAGTTCGTTTCTCTCATTTTTCAAGGCTTGGGGCGATTTTGGGGAGCTTCAAAGAGGGGATTTTCGTCATCTATGTTAAGGTAGGTTATCCCCACCTATTTTTGAGTTGAATACAACAATTATGTATGGATTTAGGCTTGGGAAATTGTAGAAAATGGAGGTTTTTGGTGGAAACCTAGAAAATTATATTCTTGGAATTTAGCCACGAAATTGAGCATGAAATTAGGAGTAAATTGTATATTTGAGTTCATAAGGTCATGGGTAATCTTTATCTTCAAAAAATTTCAGATTTCGGGCACGTGGGCCCGAGGGCATTTTGGTCAACTTTCCAATCGGAGTTAGGAATTGCTATAAATTAGTTTGTTATGAATATTTGAGCATATATTAATGGATTTGCGTAACCGTTGGCTAGTTTTGGATCATGGCGCATCAATTAGAGTCCCCGGAAGGGCGTGGAATGCCGGTTATGGGTCTTCTGAGCGAGGTGAGTCTCCTTTCTAACCTTGTGAGGGGGAAATGTCCCCATAGGTGAATTATTTGGCTATGTGCTCCTATTTGTGGGGGCTACGTACGCACGAGGTGACGAGAGTCCGTGCGTAGCTTCTATTATGCTATTGTCCGGGTAGTCTAGGACCCAAAAGCATATTATACTTGAAATATTTGAAATCTTGTGGATAGTTGAATTGTCCAAGCTATATTTAATTAGTAAATGAATTTCTAACAAGATCTAAACCTCATTTTCTTAAATTGTTGAAAGAGAATTGTCTTCCTTGAATAATTTCCCCATGATGGCTTCTTGACTGAGTGTCTCTATGTGTTTATTTTATGTTGACCGCGTCGCATGTATGATTCGCGGGCGGGGTAATAGATGCATCTATAGGCGCGCCGTCGACCCTCGGCAAGTGCACATTTCTTTTCTGTTGTATCGGGCCGTCGTCTCGGCATGATTTGCTCATGATATTTGTGTATATTGATGTATGAGAAATTTAAATGAAGATATTGCCTTTCATGGCTTGATGTAAATTGATAAAATAAAATGAGTAAAACTTGAAAATCCTTTATTACTTGTTGAAGGTGTATTGCCCATTTTACAGCTTTGTGAGTTAAAACTGTGTATATAATCCATGATTTCCTCACATATTTAGTATATTATTATTGGACCGTTAGTGAGTGTCCAGGTTGACCATCTTGTCGCTACCCCTTCGAGGTTAGGCGGGATACTCACTGAGTACACGTTGATTACGTACTCATACTACACTTATGTGCATTTTTGTTGCACATGTGTATGTTACTTTAGCGGCCTGCTGGGCTTAGCAGCACGGATGATTCGGGGACTAGGTGAGTTGCAGTATGCGAGGCGGCCCGCAGCTTGTAAAGTCCCTTCTAATAAGTTGTATTTTTCTTTCTGTCCATTGTATTCCGGACGGATGTTGTATTGTATTTTATATCCTTATTAGTAGATGCTCATGCACTTGTGACACCGGGTTCTGGGATGGTTTTCGTAAGATGTGTACTAATAGTTATTATTTTTATTGAACCGAAGCAGAGATTTGTTTTATTTATGAAAAATGTATGGAAAAATCCTAGAATTTTCAAAGGTATTAAAAGAGAATTTAATTGATAATTTAGTTGGCTTGCCTGACAACGGTATCCGGCGCCATCACGACCCGTAGTGGATTGGGTCGTGACAATTTAGACAATGAAAGGTTTCTCCTATCATGAAAAAGAATATTTCTTTGCTATAAACTTGTCTTTGTTATATGAAAGAAACTTTGAGAAGCCAAGAAAAAGAAAATGAGGCTAGAATCAGAAAAAATCAGGGAAGCTTCTTTATCTCCTTTTACTGTTAATTTATTTTGTCATGAGGACATGACATTATTTAAGCTTGGGGGTAGAGGAATATATTTATTATATGTATTTTTTTTAGTTATACATATAAAAAAATTTAAAAAAAAACTAAAAAAAAATAAAACAAAATTTGAGTTGCCTTTTTCCTAAGGCAACTTACTTCATGTACTTCCATGGATTTCTTGTTCGGTTCTTTGCCATGGTCATAATATTTTGAATCAAACATTTTTTTTAGACTTTTAGTTGTTTTAACTTATTTTGGTAAATAAGTTGGCTAAACTTGATTTGACTTGAAAAGTATGACACTTAAGAAAGACAAATTTGATTAAGTACACGGGTTTTATGATCACTTTTCTAAGCTCATACTTACTTATTGGTGATTGAAATCATAGTTTTCGTTAGCCCAAGTGTATTGTGTTGTTAGCTTACATTATCTAGTTCTCCTGCTTATCTGGAAATCTAGAACTTGCCTTGAATGTGGATTGAGGCGAAATTCTAGGTAGATCTTCGTGTTTAGAAATGAACGTAGGCCTTCTTTGTTGAGCCATAACCTAAATTGACCTACCTTAATGATTTTTATCCCTAGTTAGCCCAGATGAGCCTAAATAAATTATCTCCTATTTTGTTGATCACCAAGCTTTAACCCTTAGCCTGTTTGTTGTTATGACTTGTTCTTTGTTCACCCAATTCCCTTTTGGGCACTTTAAGAGTTGATCTGAATGTAAAAATCTAGGCGTGAGGTGTAATTGTGAAAATAATTGGTGAAAGAATAATTGTTTGAGGTTGTCAATCTTTTGAGATGTTGCCATGAGAACTGAAAAAGAAAGTTGCTTATGAAATTCTTTAAAAAAAAAAAAGAGAAGAAAAAGGGAGAGGATATCAACAAAGAAATGTCGGCATCTCCGTCAAAAAAAATAAATGTGAAAGGGATGAAACAAAATAGAGGTTATTGTTTAAATCATAGCAAAGACAATTGTGCTTAAGTGATAAAATAAAGTGTAGTGCCCATAGGGAATTTAAGTCACTATTATCCATATGTATCATACTTATCCTTAAACCTACATTACAACCTTGCAAAAGTCCTACATGATCTCGACTCAAAGACTCCTACATTAGTGGAGAACCACATGATAGTCAAGCCTATGGCAATTTCCAGTAGCTTGAGGTACTTCTTTGTTGAGAGAGAGTGAATTTTTCTATATATGCCCTTCTTTTGTTCTACATCTATATATTGTGTGATATATGAGCATCTCTCTTCATTTGGCGAGACACACTGGGATTAAGAAATATTATGATTTCAGTTCTCAATAGGTGAATATGAGTACGGTTAAAAGTTGTCTGAACTTGTGAATTGGTCTTAGTTACTTTTTCTTTGGCGAAAGGTCTCATGATTTTGGTTAAATTGTTTAGCTAATATGTTTAGTTATTTATTTGCTCGAGGACGAGCAAATATTCAAGTGTGGGAGAATTTGATAAGTGCATTTTACTTGATTTTTAACATATAATTTCTTTAAAAAAAACACAAAAAAAATTATCATATTCTTCCATACTTTGTCTAAATTATGCAGGAAAGGTTAAAGAAGTATTGGTCCGGGAACGAGAAGATTACAGAGAAAAAATTAGAAAAACGGACAAGCTAAAGTAGAGTAAAATATGGTGCTAAAGAAAGACGTGATTTGTCATGACAAAGGACAACCGACTCACAACCGGCTACAACAAACTATAACCAACTCACAACCGGCTACAACAAACCATAACCGATCCATAACCAAAGAAGCTCATAACCAAGCATAACAGGGCCACAACCAGCCAAAGTTCATATCCAGAAGATAATTGAAAATCTTCTCATGGCTTGCCTATAAAGAGGCATCGTTCGTGAAGGAAAAAAGGAAGAGAAATCGGAGAAGTATAATATTGAGCAGAAAGTTTTTCCTTTCTCTTTGTTCTTTAGTTTTGCTTCTGTTTCATCTTTTAGCCATTATATTGGCTTCATTTCTAGTTCAGAACAAAATGTAGTATTGGAAATTACTCTAGTTCATGTTTTTAATTAAATAGGGGGAATTATTCTCTTGAATATTTCTTTCTATTTTCTTATTTAATGGGCAAGATTATTTTCGTTGTCGGTATTGGCTCCAATATGGAGTAACTTTTCTTGTGTTGGGAAAATGACGGATCTTAATATTTTTATATAATAGTAGATATTATTCTTCAATTTCGCATACTTGAGCTGAAGCTTTTTATTTAAATTTTATCTGCTTTATAGTTGGGTGTTATTTAATTTGTTAACATCTATCTATTTAGTACTACATATTAACTTCTTACTAATTCTGTAATCGAAAGAGGCAGAAGAGGTAATAATTAATTTTGGTATTGATATATGTTAACCTACATTTAGTGACATCTAGCTCTTATATGTTAAAATTGATTCTACTCTTATTTGTAATCGAAAGAGGCGAATATTGTATTAATCAGTTATAACAAGTAGGGTAACCGAAAGGACTTACTAAAAAAAAGCATGCTTTAGTTCAAGTATATATTTCTGGTTCTTTAATATTACCATTTTGACAATTAATTTGTATAACCGAGAGGAGTGCACTTAATTGTTCAACTATAGTAATAATATATAAATATAATCGTGAGAGGCATTTATACATTTATCAGAAATAGAAGTTGAAGAATAAATGTATTTACTATATCATAAAAAATATTAAGTGAAGTCAGGATCCCAACACCTTTTTATTATATTTGTGAAAAACAAAATATTTTCTATTGCTCTAAACAAACATCTGTAGATAGATAAACCAATCACTCTTTCGAACTTTCTCAAATAGTAATTAAAACAAGAAACATCTGTAGAATAGATAAACCAATCTCTGTGGGTTCGACATCTTTCTATACTATTATTTGACAGAGTACGAGTTACAATTTTATATACGCTAGACACTAATCAAATTTTTGGCGCCGTTGCCGGGGATGGCTAAAGTCTACTACATATTAATTGTTTTACTACTAATTTGAGATTTTTTTTTGTTTAATTATTTTAACTTTTCTACAGAAATTTTAAAAAGTGTATGACCCGTTCCTCTTCTAGAGAACTTGTCAAATACGATCCTGAAATTGAAAAATCCTTGCGGTTGTTGCGAAAAGAACAAACCTCACAATCTCAAAATTTTACATTAGAGGAAATGGAGAACGAAGAACTCAATAACCAACTTCCACCGCATCAAGTAGAAGAACGGTTTGATGAGGTAGTTCCACGATGTGACAGAATACTTAGAGATTATGCAAGACCACATCATTTTGAAGGAGAATCAAGTGTGAGGAGACCACCAATTGCAGCAAACAACTTTGAAATCTGCACAGGCTTGATTCAAACCATTCAACAGTCATGTCAGTTTGTTGGTGATGCGAGTGAAGATCCTCACACCCATTTAATTGATTTTCTTGAATTAGTTGAAACTTGCAGGTACAATGGAGTCACAACAGATGCTATTAGGTTGCGGCTTTTTCCTTTTTCATTAAAAGGTGAAGCCAAAACATGGTTGCGAAGTCTACCAAGAGGTTCCATTACAACATGGGACCAAATGACCCAAAAATTTCTTAATAAATATTTTTCACCTGCAAAAACATTTAAAATGAAGCAAGAAATCAATAATTTTATGCAGACAGATTTTGAATCTGTATACCAAGCATGGGAAAGATTAGCAACAATGTTAAGAAAATGCCCACATCATGGTATTCAAGCCCCTGACATTTTATATATTTCCTATCACGTTCTTAAACCCTCTGCTAGAAATGGTATTGATGCAGCATCAGGAGGATCCATAATGGGAAAAACTACTGTAGAAGCAATGCAATTGCTTAATGAGATTTCGGAAAATGCTGTTCAATGGCCCTCAGACAGAATGATTATCAAGAAAACAGCAGGAGTAAATCAAGCTGAAGCTTTGAATTCATTGACACAACAAATTGCTACCTTAACACAAAAAGTTGAGGCTTTTCAAGTAGGTGCTCACACATCATCCCAACTTGAGAATTGTGATGTGTGTCAAGGTAATCATCCAAATCATGAATGTCAAGCTTCAAAACAAAATGAGGAACAGGTAAATATGATTGGTTATAGAAATAATTACTCATTTGGTAGTCCCATGGCACAAAAACATCCAGTATTTCAATGGAGTAATCCTAATGGTGCTGAAAATCCTCAAAGATTTTTTAACAAGCAGCAGGTACAGGGACCGCCTAGTTTTCAAAACCAAAATAGAGGGCAACAAAATTTTCAACAATACCAGCAGCAGCCTCAAAGAGCTCATCAACAAAGCCTTGAAGACCTAATGTACAAATTCATTAAGGCTACTAACGAGAAGGTTGAAAGTCAACATTCAGCTATCAAGAATTTGGAAATTCAGGTAAGCCAATTAGCAACCCTCATGTCTGGACAAATTCAAGGTGCTCTACCAAGCAACACTGAAAAAAATCCAAAAGAATACCTCAAAGCCATCTCTCTACGATCAGGTAAATCTCTTGATGATCCATATGCAGATAGAGAAGGAAAGCCACAAGAAGTGGAAAAGGTAAATGAAGGTGAGGATAAAATAGAATCTAATTTTCCAAAAGAACAAAAGAATAAAGGGAAAAATGTACAAGAAAATGAATTGATAACAAATCCTCACTCTGTACCTCTCTTTTTTCCCCAAAAGATGAAAAGAGAAAAGCTTGACAAACAGTTTTCAAAGTTTCTGGATATTTTAAAGCAACTGTACATTAACATATCTTTCACAGAAGCTTTGACACAAATGCCTTCATATGCTAAATTTCTCAAAGAAATTTTGTCAAGTAAAAGAAAATTGGAAAAAGTTTCAGTTGTTAAGCTTACAGAGAAATGTAGTGCTATACTTCAAAATAAGCTTCCACAGAGACTTGGCGACCCAGGAAGTTTTACAATTCCTTGTACTGTGGGAGGTACTCACTTTGAAAAGGCGTTATGTGATTCAGGTGCTTCAATAAATCTAATGCCTTTTTCAATTTTCAGGAAATTAGAACTTGGTGAAATGAAAGATACTGGTGTATCTCTTCAATTAGCTGATCAAAGTACTAAGAAACCAAAAGGAATTATTGAAAATATCCTTGTCAGAGTTGACAAATTTGTATTCCCAGTAGATTTTATAGTGCTTGAAATGGAAGAAAATACTGAGGTACCATTAATTTTAGGGAGACCATTTCTCGCAACAGGGAGAGCAATTATTGATGTTCATCAAGGACAACTAATTTTGCTAGTTGATGAGGAAAGAGTAATTTTTTGACATGCAGAAAATGATGAAATATCCTGGGGATGAGTCATCATCATCTTGTTTCCAAATTGACTTACTAGATGACCTTGTAGATGGATACAAAGATAATCAGTTAATTACTGATTCATTGGAAAGATATTTAGTCAGGTCAGGTACCACAAGTGATGAAAATGCCACAATCAAAGAAGAAGCAGAAACATTGGAAAAAGAATCAGAAAATGAGAAAGTCTCACAAGAAGAAGTTCAATCAAAAATTGAACTCAAAAATCTTCCTTCTCATTTAAAATATGTTTTTCTTGAACCTGAATTATTTCCAGTAATCATTTCATCTTCNATTAGCAAGCTTAGAAAATCAAAGTGTCCTTCGTGGCACGCAACTAGCTAGGCCATGTTGTAACAAACACTACGTAATTTTATATATGTTTGCTGTTTGCTAAAAAAAGACATTTATATTTGAACAGTCTCGACCTACTTGTTAGATTTTGATGGGATACATTTTGTAAAACTGTACATAGTGTAGGCTTTTCATCTCAATGAATAATTTTTTGTAAGAGAGTTATATTTTTAATAATTATATTTTATTTAAATAAATATAAAGTGTGAACTTTTGAAATTGATGAATATTGATCACATATAGCTAACTCAATAAAGCAATATTCACCTTAAATGTTGTTTCAATTTAAAAAAAAATTATCAGTTGAATTTCACAATTCATTGTGTTTCCATTTTATTTTCAGTAAAACCACATTCAATTAAGAAAAAAGTTAATATTCAAAATCTTAATTGATTTGAAAATTTATAATATTTAAAAAATAATTAAATAATAATGTTGTCTAGTGTGAAATCCGTTGACTTTATTATTTAAAAATTCAACAAAAAAATTATATTAATAACTGGATATTCCTTTTAATTTGCCAAATATAATGAGTATTTTTACTTTTGAGTTATAGTTTATGTATGCTTATCTTTTAGTAGCTTCAAAGAAGAGCAAATTTGATAAGAAAATTTATATAAAGTAAAAGTATTTTAATTTTAAAGTCTTAAATTAATATTATAATTTTCTACACAGTTTAAATAAAAATATTTAATAACAAAAAATTTAGTTGATTGTACCTATAAGACATAAATATATTCCAAATAGCTAAAGGGATGAAATCAGAATCCTATTTGAAGAAGTGATAAGGATTCACGTTATTAGTATTAGAGAGTCCTAAATATTTTATAAGTTTATTGACGTAATATATGATAGTTTTTTTTGGTACTAAAGATAACATTGCATTAATATTAAAGCGTAGAGCTACAGAGGGGTGGATGCATATGATGCATCACCGTATTAGTTGTTTGTTTGTTGTCTATTACAAGTAGGATTGTGCAAACAGTTTTTACAAAAACATGGCTGGGTACTATGTAATACAAAGTCGGCATGTCCATCATTGAGCTCAACATAAGTTGTTGTCGTAAGGCCTGCGCATCTGGCCTTGGTCGTACCTTTCTATATTGTGTTCCTCCTACTCGATCGTGCTGCAGGATATTGGTAACAAAAACTGGTGGCGACTCAAAACAGTTAGTGCCATATTAGGTTCCATCAAACAACCTTCTTTGGCTAAGGTCCATTCTCCTCTCTGTAGACATGTGTGATTGTGACACTATGCAACTGCTCTAGGAGGTGCACAAGATTAGTATATAGGCTGTTGTTTTTTCAAAGAATTGTTAATACCTCCGATGCATCCATGTTAACTTCCAGTGGGGTGAAATATATAATTGTGGTTCCCTAACTTCAACCCAATAAAGAGTGCTTGTAGTTCTGCATGGACACTGTTGGTTGGCGAGATATTCCCTGCAAATCCTATTTTCCAAGTTCCATGTGACTCTCGAATAAGGCCTCTCACACCTGCTTTGGCAGTCGCTCGTGAAGATGCACCATCCGTATTTAATTTATAGTAGTTGGCTTGGGAGGAATCCATTTTAGTTTTAGGGGTAGCAATATGTTATTGTATTGAATTTTCATGTTGCTTGCTAAGTAAGTATATTCAAGCGCTTGGTTAATAATGTGTTTAGGGTTTGTTAGTTGTTGACGGTTATTGAAGTTGTTATCATCCAAAGATTCCACAGTGTACATGACAGGAATGTTTGTTGATTGATTTTATGTGGCATTGGATATTTATTATTGTTGAACAGTGGATACAGCCACTGTGAGGGTGGTGAAGTGTTAGGTGTTTGCCATAATTTTCTTACCATTTTTGGTTTTCCTATCTCTTGAAGGAAAAGGGCAATAGAATTACCTTAACTGGGTTTTCCTTTTTGTAAAAGGAAATTATAAATCTCCAATATTTGGCTAGTCCTTTTTCTTGTAGGAAAAGGTTTGGACTTCTATAAATTGAGGATCCTTCCTTCACATTCAGTAGCATCCACAATGTAGCCATGGGGGGCTTGAGAGTCTTGTTTAGGGGGAGAACTTTACGGGACAAGTGTTAGTGTCTCACTTGTGTTTACCTCTTCGTGAGGTTGTTCTCTCGATATTTTGTACTCTCTTTTATTATAGTGGATTGCTCATCTCTATTGTGGACGTAGGTTAGTTGACCGAACCACGTTAAAATATTTGTGTCTCTTTTGGTAGATTTTTCTTTGTTGTGTGATTTATCGTCGTTCAAGATTTGTTTTGCTAGCTTCCGCATGACACCTGACTTTTTCGGTCCTAACATGAAGTCCTACTGATAGTATTAACAATGTGACTCAGTCTTAGTTGGTGCCATAGTCTTTGCGCGTTTGTACATTGTAGAAAAATGTGATTTATAGTTCCAGATTCATTCCCACAAAGGTGGCATAAATTATCAGGGATTATACCAATATGGTGCAAGTACTGGCGTGTAGGTAGACGAGCATGCATGAGGAGCCATAGGAATGATTTAATTTTTGGAGTGACCTAACTCTACATATCCATTTAAGATGGTCTGTTTGTGTGATTCCAGAGTTGTTTGTTAAGGCCCGATATATTGATTGTACTGTTAATTGGCCATTGAGAGTTAATCCCCAGTAGATAGTATCCACAGTGTTGGTGTATATTGGTATGTGAATTTGATTAACTAACCTTTTTATAGTTGTAGGGACATCAAAAGGGCATTTATCCTAGTCCCAAGCATTATTTGTCATGTAATTAGCAATAGTAGTGTTTTGATGGTTGAAAGGCAAGGATCCTGATATTAGCGATCTCATTGTGATAGCAGGTGCAAGCCATGCATCTGTCCAGTACTTAAGAAGGGAGTTGGTTCCAATATTCCGTTGTAGCCCTAGTTGGCAATGTGCCCATCCTAAAAGGATATTTTTCCAGGTTTGTGAGTGACCCCAACTTGTCAAGGCATGCTTGTTGTATTTGTGTAGGAGTGTGGCTGCCCAAAGTTGTGTGAGTGATTTAAATAGGCGCCAAGAGAGGCTCGCTATTTGAGCATTATTTTTTATACCCAACCGTTGTATGCCAACACCCCCAAATTCTATTGTAGCCCTGACTTTTTGCCATTTTACCAAGTGCATCTTTCGTTTAAAATGGGTGGTACCCCATAAAAAGATACGCATAGATTGAGGTATGCAAATATATTGCATAATGTGATTGGGGAGAGTAGAAAATGTAGATTTAATAAGAGTTGTTCTCCCCGCCAGTGACATAAAATTTGTTTTTCATCCGGCAAGTCTAGCTTTGAAGTTGTCCAATAGGAATTGAAAATCGGACTTATTGATTTTTGTTGGAACATTGAAAACCCAAGATATTTCCCGAAGGTTGTGCCTTCGTTCATGTCAAAGCACGACAGTACATACGTTTTATCCGCCTGTGTACAATTTTTGGAGAAGGAGATTTTCGACTTTTGGAAGTTAATGTTTTGACCTGAGAGGGTAGTGAAGTTGGTAAGAGTATCAATGATGGTGTGGCAACTATTTTGGGTTACCTTCGAAAGAAGAATCATATCGTCTGCAAATAAATGCGATAATTGAGGTCCATTTCCGATAATTGGATTGGTTCCCATTGTAGGTAGTCGACTAACTGGAAAATTGTACTAGATATGCGTTCCATGCACATAATGAATATATATGGTGATAATGGATCTCCTTGGCGTATACCTCTTGTTGGGTGGAAGAAGTTGGTTCTTGTGCCATTGATCAAGATGGATATTGAAGTAGTCGTAATACAAGACATTATTAGGGAAATGAGAGTGGTTGGTAGGTTAAAATAGTGGAGAGTATTTTTGATAAAAGACCATTCTAATTTATCGAATGCCTTTTCAAGATCCAGTTTCATTAGCATGTAGCTTGTATAGCCCTTTCTCTTTTTTTTGAAAATGAGTAAGAATTTCTTGAACAAGGATTGCATTATCCGAAGCTCTTTTCCCTTGTTGGAAACTAGATTGTGTTGGTCCTATAAGTTTATGTAAAAAAGGTTTGAGTCGTTTCACAATAATTTTTGTGATTAGTTTGTAGATGGTATTACATAGACTAATTGGGCGAAATTGAGCAATGGATGAGACGTTCTATATAGTTGGTATTAGGCACAGATAAGTTTTATTGATATACGGAGAGATATAACTATCATTGAATGCTTTTTGACACAGGAAGATGACAGAGTTTCTTACTTCGTTCCAATATTCTTGAAAGAAGAATGGGTGTAATCCATCGAGCCCCAAAGCTTTAAAAGGTTTAAAAGAATTTAGGACCTGGATTATTTCATTAAGGGACAGTGTTGTACCTAATAGATGTTGATCATGTGTGGTTAGGGAGGAGGTTGTGTGAGAGCTGATGTTTTTATTGTTGGAAAAAGTGTGAGTAGTTGTAAATAAGTTCGTATAGTAGTGAAAAATAAGTTGCTTAATTTCAATAGGGTCAAATGTCCAATTGCCCACACTGTCTTTTAGTGCGTTGATACATTTACGTCTACGCCTTTCTAGAGTAGACATGTGGAAGAACTTTGTATTTGCATCACCATCATTTAACCAATTTATACGAGATTTTAACTTCCAAAATTCTTCCTCTAATTTGAGTATCCTACTAAATTCATTTGATAGTTGTACCACTAGGGATTGTAGAAACCCACTAGTTGGGTAGTGTATTGATGATTGTAAACCTTTAAGTCTATCCAATATTTTACGCTTTATATAGAAAATATCACCAAAAGTATTTTAATTCTGGTATGAAACTTTATGCTCGAAACTTTAGCAGATTCAATGAAGTGGCCATTCTGTCATGATCCACGCATGATATTTAGGAATGTGGGGTGAGTGGACCAAATTGTTTCAAACCTAAAGATGCGTTATGGGGATGTTATTAGGTTTTAAGGTTACAAGTAAAGGGCAGTGGTCGGAGTATGTTCTAGGAAGATGATGTACCATCACTTCATGGGAAATGTTTATCCAATCATAATTGGCTAGGAGTCTATCTAGTCACTCTAGGATTGTGTGACCATGCCTCCGTTTGTTCGTCCAAGTATAGTGACTACCCTTGAAGCCTAGATCTATGAGGGTACAGTAATTAATACAATGATTGAATGTATCAGCCCATGTGTTATTAATAGGGTTTTCGCCAAATTTCTCAGTTGTTCTAAGTACTTCATTAAAATTCCCCCCGACTAAGAATCCTGAATACATTTTAAGTTCTACCATAATATGTTACGAGAGTTTGCACTATTATGAGCATATATAGAAGAAAATAATCACTTGTTAGGGTTAGGCCATACCTGGACCATGAAGAATCAAAATAGAATTGCAAGCTCAATATTAGAAAGAATATCTGGAAGGAGAATTGAAATTTTTGTGGACGAAAATAGTTGGATAGATTATTCAATTTACTGATGGCCTTGTATAGGCTTACAAATTAACTTGAACCTGTTATCCCACTAAACAAACTCTCCTAAACTTTAGGAAAAGATATCTGAACTCTAGAAACTAGGAAAAATATCTGCAACTAACAATAACAAATTAACAACTTGAAGCTAAAAACTAGGTATACTACAAACTTAGTCAACACTAAATGGAACTGATGTTGTACAACTTTAACACCCCCTCTCGACATCAGCTCTGATTATCTTAACCATGCCTAGTTGATAGCAGAAACTTTCAACCTTGTTGACACTTAAACTTTTTGTGAACAGGTCTGCTATTTGATGTTTGGTTCTAACATGCTCCAAAACAATTTCTCCTTTCAACACTTTTTCCCTAATAAAGTGATAATGTATTTCCACATGCTTAGTCCTTGCGTGGAAAACTGGATTTTCAGCCAAGCGAATTGCTGACTGATTGTCACAGTACAAAGGAATCACGTAGCCTACTAGTTGTTGTACATCTTTCATCAACTGCATAAGCCATGTACTTTCTTGAGCTGCAACTGCTGCTGCCCGATATTCCGCTTATGTTGTTGACAAAGATACGGTTGGTTGCCTTTTGCTGCACCAAGAAATTGCTCTAGCTCCAAGCTTAAACACAATTCCAGTAGTTGAGCGACGGGTATCATGGTCTCCTGCATAGTCCGCGTCACAGTACCCAACTAACTTGCAATCGTCACCTTTCTCATACAAAAGACCATAATCAATTGTACTTTTTACATATCTTAGCATTCGCCAAACTGCCTCCATATGATGCTTCTTTGGATTGTGCATGTAACGACTAATTACACCAACTGCAAAAGAAAGATCAGGTCGAGTTTGAGTTAAATAGATCAGACTCCCTACCAATTGTCGATACATCGTCACATCTTCTAAATCCTTCCCTTCGTGCGCACACATCTTGGCATTTGGTTCAATTGGTGTTGCAATTGGCTTACAACCCAGCATTCCGAATTTCTTCAACAAATCTCTGGAATACTTTTGTTGATGAAGAAAAATGCCTCTTTGAGTACGATCAATCTTCAGGCCAAGAAAATGCTTGAGCTGTCCAAGTTCTTTCATGTGAAACCGAACAGATAAATTCTCCTTTGTTTGGAGAATTTCATCTTCATTATCACCAGTTACGATCAAGTCGTCGACATACACTAGCACTATAGCTAGCTTTCCTCCATTGACTTTGACAAACAAACTTGAATCTCCAGATGTAATAAAATAACCACTTTGAGTTAAAAATGCAGCAATTTTACCATACCATGCCCTTGGTGATTGCTTTAATCCATAGAGCGTCTTCCTTAGCTTACAAACATATTTAGGATGTTCTTGGTTCTGGAAGCCTATTGGTTGAACCATGTAAATTTCTCGATCCAGTTCTCCATTTAGAAATGGGTTCTTTACATCCATCTGCCACAAATTCCAATCTTTGCTAGCAGCAAGTGCAAGTAAGACTCGCACAGTTGTAAACTTTGCCGCTGGATTGAAAGTTTCATCGTAGTCCAAACCATATTCTTGAGTAAATCCTCGAGCTACCAAACGAGCTTTATTCCTCTCGATCGACCCATCTGTGCGGCGCTTTATTTTATAAATCCATCTGCAAGATATAGGCTTCACATCTTTTGGCTTTGGCACAAGCTCCCAAGTTTGATTTTGTTCTAATGCTGCAATTTCCTCTTCCATAGCATTAGTCCACCTTGGATCTTCAAATGTTTCTTCAAATGTCTCTGCTTCTATCGCATCTGCTTCTTCAACTGTGGCAGCATTGGCATACTTCGGGTTTGGCTTTCTGATCCTTATTGACCTTCTGAGTGTGGGTGGTGCAGCTGCGCTACTAGGCTCGCCTTCTTCACCTGGTTGTTGGTATACACCAGATTGCCAAGGACTTTGAGTCACGTCTTCTTCGACATTACCTTCAAAGGTTGCACCTTCAGCTTCATCTACACTCAACTGAATCTGGGACGATTCCAACACATCCTTGAAAACATCTGAGTCGGGCAACACTTCCTTATCTGAAGACCACCATGAAGAAGCTTCATCAAATACTACATTTCGAGAAGTGTAACACTTTCCTGTTGTTGGATCACAACATCTCCACCCTTTTCTTTAACTGTCATAGCCCACAAAAATACAGCTGACAACTTTCTTGTCCATTTTGCTACTTAGATGATCTGCTATAAAAACATAGTACACACATCCAAACACTCGCAAATAACTGACATTAGCTTTCATATTCCACAACTTGTCAAAAGGTGAAAGAAAATTTAACCTTTGTTGAGGAAGTCTATTGATCACAAAAGCTGCAGTCTTCATTGCTTCTGCCCAAATTTGTCCTGGAACATTTTTCGCGTGAAGCATACTCCGACAGATTTCTGCTAAGTGTCTGTTCTTCCTTTCCGCTACACCATTTTGTTGTGGCGTGTTTGCACATGTGAACTGATGACGTATTCGACACTCTCGAAGGAAGTCAGCAAACTCGTTTGAGGTATATTCCTCACCGTTGTCAGTTCGCAAGCAAAGAATTTTCTTACCAACTTCTGCTTCAACATCCTTTTTGAACTCTTTGAACTTTGAAAACGAATCGGACTTTTCCTTTAAGAAATAAATCCACACATTCCTAGAAAAATCATCAATGAAGGTCATCATATATTTCATCCCACCAATGGACACTTGCTTGACAGGTCCGAATACATCAGAATGAATTAATGCTAGCGGTTCCTCAACTTTAAATTAGGACTCTTCAAAAGGCAACTGATGCGATTTACCGTATTGGCAGCCCGCACAAACGGTGTCTGTTCTTACTTCAAGTTGAGGAAGACCCCTGATCATTGATTTTTCATCATCACACTTAGCTTGGAATAACTCACGTGACCTAATCGCATGTGCCACAAATCTGCAGTCTCGTTCTTTCTAGTCTTTTCTACATATGCTGTCTCCGCAGACATTACATAAACTGACTCTGGTTTACGCCCCTTCGTAATTGGATATTCTAAGTTCTTGAGATCACGATATACCATCACATCACGAGGACCGAACAGAACATAGTTTCCAGATGATGTTAATTGTGATACTGAAAGCAAGTTTTTTTTCATACCTGGAACATGATAAACATGATCAAGTGAGATCTGGCTGGAACTTTGTTGAGGAGAAACTATCGTCTTATTAATGTGGGCAATCGGTAACCTTGAATTGTTGGCCATCACCACAACACGACTTCCATTGTATGTTGTCAAGTTCTGCAACTTTTGCTTATCACCCGTCATATGATTTGCACAACCTGAATCAACGATCCAGTCGTTCTCATGATCAATTGATTCAGATATTGTTGCTGTGAGTGCTAAATCTTCCTCTTCTATAGCAAAAAATGCTTCAGCATCCCAATCTTCTTCGCTTTTCTCATTTGAATTTGACGTAGCAGCATTACTTTCCACAGACTTCTTCTTGGACCAGCAATCTTTTGCCATATGACCCTTCTTTCCACAATTGTGACACTTCCCTTCAAATCTTCTATTGTTCCCGTGATTTTTCAAAGCTCCCCTTGAGCGTGAATTTCCATCTCCATGAAAATTGCTCTTTTTAGAACTACTAGCAGTATGTTGATTGAAGTTCTTGGCTTTGTTGGTGTAGAGAGCTTCTTCTTCATTCTTCACCGAAGCTCCTACCATTTGCTTCGCCATGGCTTCTTGACCAGCAAGCAAATTCTCGAACTCCACAAGTGATGGTTGATTTGGCCATCCTTGTACTGCAGCAACAAAACCTCTATATTCAGGCCTCAAACCATGGATAATTATTCTTTTTATCCTGGTTACCCCAATTGGAGCCGTTGAATCTAAATCTGAAATTTCACGACATATCGACTTTACTTTATGGAAGTACTGGGCACTCGTCATATCACGTTGAGCTGTTGATAAAAGCTCATTCTCTAAAAGCTGAAGCCTTGCGTCATTCTTCTTTGAGAAAAGTGCGGCAAGTGTGTCCCATGCTTCTTTTCGAGTTTTAGCATCACGGGCATGTTCCAACACATCTTCTTCGATTGTTGTTTTGGGGGCAAACATTGCTTTGCCTGCTTTGATCTTCCACTTCCGCAAGGTTCCATTCTCATCCTCCGCCTCTAGTTGTGTAACTTCACTTCCGTTGACCACTTTCCAAAGATTTTGGCCCTGCATATAAGACATCATATTGCCCATGTATTGTAATTCTGATTATTGAGCTTTTTGATTCCGCCAACTACTTGAAGATCAGTCATTGTGCTGACTCTTGATACCAAATGAAGAATCAAAATAGAATTGCAAGCTCAATATTAGAAAGAATAACTGGAAGTAGAATTGAAATTTTTGTGGAAGAAAATAGTTGGATTGTTTATTCAATTCAGTGATGGCATATATAGGCTTACAAATTAGCTTGAACCTGTTATCCCACTAAATAAACTCTCATAAACTTTAGGAAAAGATATCTGAACTCCAGAAATTAGGAAAAATATATGCAACTAACAATAATAAATTAACAACTTGAAGCTAAAAACTAGCTATTCTACAGACTTAGTCAACACTAAATGGAACTGATGTTGTACAACTTTAACAGACCATGCAGTGGATCTCTTGTGTAGTCATGCGCACATCCTCCACCATAATGAGGTCACCATGCCAAAGTATAACCATACCTCCGAAAAGACCTTGTGCAGAAACTTGGGACATGTGGGAGAAGTTGAAATCATTTTTAAGGGTATTGTGATCTTGCATGTGAGTTTCCAAGAGAACTACTAAAGCAGTCCTATAATTATCTAGGAGTGAACGGAATTGCCTCCTAAATTCTGCATTTTGTGATCCACTACAATTTCATACGATGAGTTTCATGATTGGTTGTGTATGATTGAGAGAGTGAGGGAGGTCAGTCCTCTCCCCCAAGGGGTGAGGATGCATGGTATGGTCTGGAGTGGTCACTAAGGACGATTGCCTCAGAGTCGGAATATGACCATGGCATATTTTTCCACTTCCTGGTTGGTGGTTGCCCTTAGGTTTAGACTGCAAGATGCTAGTTCGGGGAGGGGGGGGGGGGGGGGAATTGAGAATGAACTTTTTTGCGTAAAGCTCTTTGAGGATGTAGAGATACATTCCCTTTAGCCACACAAACTCGGTACTTGTTTCCCTCATCTCCTCAATTATTTGTGCTAGTTCTAGACGAGTCTGGGCGCTTAGTGCGTTGGGTGATGGAGGTGGCGTGGGTGGTGGACTGTGCATGGGAGACAGCGGGTCTTGGGTGCTTGTTGGGGACAAAGGAGATATGATTTGTGTTGGTGGTGTGAGTGAGCTCGTGTGCTGGAACCACAATTCAACTAAGGAAAAAATATAGATATATATAAGGTGAGTTTAGTTGATTTTCAATTCCTAAGTATTAGAATTTTCCACAAATAAGGAAAGAAATTCTAATTGATTTTAAAGGCCTTAATATTAGGAAAAACAATTAAATTATAATTTAATTCAATATGAAATTAATTTTTAAAGGGTAAAAAAGGTGAACCATATTTCGTTAAGTGATTTCGTACTTATAATATATGAAGGTAATTTTAATTTTTATACATGCAAGTAAAGTGTATATTTGCCTTATATTTGTAATGATGAATTCTGAAGTCATTTTGTAGTGAAATCTCATTCTCCCGTTTCCGACCAGTTCTGTTTTTTTTTTCTTTTTCTTTGCCCCATGTATGTAATAGAAAAAGAAAAAGTTTAAAAAAAGAAAAAAGAATGAATTTCACGGTATAGCCAGTTTTCGGACTGGTCAATCAAAAATAGCCAGCGTTTACCAAGTCAATGAAAAATAGCCACCATTTTGCTGCAATAGATACCGGTCCAGCATAATATACTGGAGTTTCGGTGCACTTGTGTATGAACTCCAGCATATTATGCTGGACCGGTATACTTTGCTGGCTCCAGTATAATATACTGGAGACTGGAGCACTGGTGCTCGAAACTCCAGTATATTATACTGGACCATTATACTTGCTGGAACTCCAGTATATTATGCTGGAGTTCTAGTGTATTTATGCTGGAACTCCATCATATTATGCTGGAGTTCCAACATACTATCCTGGAACTCCAGTATAATATGCTGGAGTTCAAGTATACTTATGCTGGAACTCCAGCATAATATACTGGAGTTTTTTTCGGGTTTTGAACAGTATTTTCGCTCAAATTTATCTTTACATAAAAAATGGCAAAATTTCAATTACTTTTGAAATTGGACTATTTTTGAACGACCATGTGGCTATTTTTAAAAATCACCCAAAAAGAATAGTACAACAGACCCACAAAAAAGAAAGAAAAAAAGAGAGACAAAAATAGAACGCTCGGTCTCCTCCCTTTTAACACAAAACCTCTGCATAAACCCTCCAAAAAAACTCCACCTTTCTTCAGCAGCCATGGCCGAACAACAACACTCCCAACTCTCATCTCTCCGTGCTCTCGAGCTCCGTCTCCTTCGTTGCTCTCTTCCACCCTCAACCCCACCCCCACCCCCTCATCAACCCCTACCCATCCCTTATTTATCTCACCTCCACACCCTCATTGAACAAATTCTCGAATTAATCGAATCGAGTGAATACACAAAAGCACTATCTTCCCCTGGTGCTAAATCAATTTTCTCCTCACAACCTTTAATTCATAATCAGCTCAATGATTCTTCAGAAAAAGCTGAGTTGTTTTACTCAGAATTTGTGCCCCAATGTGTGACTTTGTTTCTAAATACAGAAGATGGGGTTGAAAATAATTCTGTTTTTAATAGCTACGTGAAGAAGTTGTATAAAGCAGTTCTTGTGATGGCAGTTGCTGTTGCAGCTCTTCTTGCTTTTACTCAGTCTAACATTACTGGGTTAGTCTCTATGTCCCAATTTATGTGATAATGTTACCTTTCTAAATTTTGAAATAATTCAAACTTTAAACTTTCCTTTTTACCCCTTATGAGATTGATTTATAGCTACACAAATATCATATGCTTGTTCTCGACCATAAGTTTCAAAGTATCGAAATTTTCATTATATAAATGTGTGCGGTCCAAGTTTTGAGATAATGAGTGTACTCGCATATTCGCAGATGCCTTGTATCAACCCAAAAGAGAAAGTGATGAACATCTTCACACACTTAAAAAAATTTCATTTATGTACACACACTTTATATACTTATGTGCCCAATTTGAAGCAGTGGGTGCACGTGCATTTCTTTTTATGCAACCCCCCACAAACCAACCACACACACGAAAAAAGGAAATGAACCAGAAGACATCAAAATGTTTTTGAGCAATATAGTTAGTCCATCTCTTCCATTTTATATTACCTAGTAATGTTTCCAATGGTTGACTTGATTTGTTTTTGATCTAGCTTGAGATGTTTATTTTAAATGTATGTTGAGATTAAACTTATATTCCTTAAAAGAAATGTAGAAAACTCAAACAGTGAGAGATTCGTGTAAAAGATTACAATTACATAAGAATATTGTCGACTTTGAACGGTATGAAGGATGATTAAATATCTGTTGAAAATAAATAAAAAGATTCTTTAAAGGACAATGAGAGATTTAGTTAATCCAAAAAAGAAAAAAAGACAGTGAGAGATTTATGTAAAAGATTACAATTAGACAAGAGTGTTCTTAACCTTTTGAATGGTATGAAGGATGATTAAAATGTGATGGATGAGTACTATTATCAACCTTTCGATGTCTGGATTAAGACCTTGGTTGTGTATCTGCCAAGCTTTATGAACTTACTTTTTGGGTGTTATTCAGTCTTACCTTATTGTTATTATAGGCCAATGATGAAGTTGCCGCCAATGCCGTTAGGTGCAATAACTTTTGGTGAAGAAGAGTTGACCAATGGTTCCAGTGGTTGGTTAGAATGGGAAGCGTGGGCACAAAAGGAGTTAATGTCAGCTGGTTCTGACTTGCGCGCCAAATTTTTGAATCTGCAGGTAAAATTGCTTTCATCGCGTATCAACTTGCCAAAATTCTTGTGAGCATGAATAAGTGGTGATATTTCTGGAAATTAAATGTTTATTTATCATATCGCTATAATCTATTAAATCTAGGGTCAATTTACTGCCTATTTATCGTTTGTCATTAGTAAGCTGAAAGTTGTAAATGGGATGAAAAGTTTTAATATCTGCTTGTGTTTCAGATTACTTTACGTATTTGAAACAACATATAAAAAGTAAAAAGTAAGTCTATATTCCATCTTGACAGAACCATTGAGATTACAAGGAAGAAAAAAAGATAATTGATTATAATGATTGTAACTTGTTTCATATGAAAGAGAAGACACGTACACCTAATATAGGTGCGGAATACAGAATAGGGTGTGAATGGAATTATGGAAGTAATAATTGGTGGCATGCGCTGCTTGAACCGTTTATTAAATAAGTACCTTTTCGTACCAAACTCTACTCTCAAGACTTTCATTGCATAGAGTTAATAGTAGGGTATTTGAATTCATTTCTACGGGATCAACTCCCTAGTCTTGACAATGTAAAATGATATGGAGAAGTATATTTTCTGTCAAGTATCCATCCATGTTATGGGGGCAAACTTAAATCCTTATTTACCTATAAAAAAGGTATCCATCCATGTTATGCGTAGTTTTTTGAATTAACATTCTGTATGTATGCTTCGTGTAATAAATGCTTACACGGACGTCTGGTTTCCTTATTAGCCAATTTTTCTTATTGCATACACCACTGAGTTGATGCCAAAGTTTTCCTTTTCATTTTCCTCCCCCTTTGGTCCTCCTTCTGTAGTATATAACCTTTGCCAAGATACTGCTTATGAGGACGAAAGATATTTTGTCAGAAGGAAACGACTCGGGGATGGATGGAGCCAGAAGCATCTCATGGTGGTTAGCTAGGCTGTTAATCATTCAACAGAAGTTGTTAGATGATCGCTCATCTTCTTTGTTTGACCTATTGCAAGTATTCACGCGTGAAAGTTTGCAACATATTGGTTCTCTGGAGAAAGTAAAAGATTATTGGGCTTCTCTGATATCAGAAGAGGATGTTTTGACTATTGTATCTATGCTTCATTTGGAGGCAGGAATAATGGAACTTACCTATGGACGAGTTGATGCTTCAAGGTTAGCTATTTGAAAAGAAACTTTTATGGTACTTTCAGTCACAAATCTATAACTGGGCATACCTGGGTCATTTTCCATGGTTTGCCCATCCAAAGTTACTGATGATTTCATTTTTCTTATTCAAGTCGCCTTCGATACTCTTCTCAGTTTATAAACAGAGATAAAAAGATGGAAAAAACTCAACTCATCGTAGTTGCATGATATGTATTCAGTTGTTTGACGGATGAATGCATGTGAGGGTTTATTTAGTTTTGCTGTAATATGGATCTTCTAGTAGTGCTGTTGTTTATCAATGATCTTGTTTTTCAGCTATATTGGTCTTTTCTCGTTATGTTTTTGGTTAAGGTAAGCTTTTATTGATATTCAGTACTAAGATAGTACTGTTAGGAAATTACAAGAAAACTGGACTTGTTTTACATTACAGCCTCATCACATTCAACAAGTCCAACATATCCTTTAGAAGTCTTTTAGTTCCGTACACTTGGCAGCTGATCTGTATCCAATGAATCACACTTGGGATGGAAACATCAAAAGGCCAAAGAGTAACATGATCTGATTGTTCTTCTTAGCTGCTTATCTCTGTGACATGTCGGTTGGTCATTTATCTTCTGTTGTAGCAGCATAGTTTCATGTTTCAATGTTGAATTAGTTTCACTATATGATATTATTGGCACATCTAGCTGCATTTCTTACCCATATTTTTCCTTTATCCCTGTCACTCTTATTTTGGTCCATGGCATATTTGATTTGTTTGTTCAATAATCAATGATCTCATCTCATGTAATCCTCTTGTATGATGAATCTTCTCAAAAGTGTAATGTTTCTGCTTATCTGGAAGCGTGATATTAGTTCCCCCCTGATATGATTTGTGTATTAGGGTGCATATTGAATCAGCTGCAGCAACATCCAGACTTAATTTTTCGCTAAGTGGGGCTCTGGGCTTCCGTACGGTACATCAGGTATGTTTTGCACGTGCCATTTGGAATTATTTGGTGATCATTGATCACAATGATTGGAAGAGTTTTTTCTTTATAGCCATATACTCAATGGTTGCGCTGGTAAAACAGGCGGAACCAAAAGCACAACTCCTCCTTGTGGGTAGCGTGGATGCCGGTGATGGTAGTGCTTCGCTTGGAAATGAGTTCCAAAATAAGGTTTCTACCAGTGTTGAAAATGCTGTTCCTCAACATCTCAGTGAAACTCATGAAACATCAGACATATTGATGACCCCCAGATTCTTGGGAGATGATAAAAGTTCCGAAAACAGTGCACAAGGTGCTCAAAATCACAGTATAGCGTCTATGCAGTTAAAGCCTACTCAGCAAGCAGTAATTTTAGCACAATGTCTTTCTATTGAGAAGAGAGCTCGGGGTGATGAATTGCAAAGTAAGCTTCCTGACTATTATAACGAATCCCTATTTCAATGTTCTTTTGTTTTCCTGTTGCTTTGTTTGATTATACAAAAAGTTACATTGCAATCTGATTAGCTTAAGGAAGGACTATTGAAGGGCATTGTTTAAGATAATGTGAAACATATTCCTTTGGGAAATTTGTTACCCCCTTCTGCTTTGGGACGCTTCAAAATGGTTAAAACCATTCCTTTTCTGTACAACTTACACTACGTTCTATTAATATATCACACTAAAATTTCTGATGTTAATTGATATTTGAAGCTGTAGTAAATTCAATACTTGCTGACCGATTGCATTAGTATGGACTATAAAGGATATAATGCAGCTGAGATAAGAGACTAGTTCAGGAGTCTAAATCTTACTTTATAAAAAAAATTGGTTTCTAAAGAAGAAAGGAAATGATATGAAATGATCTTTACTTGATTGCACTCAAGAAGAAAGTCATTGCTCTCCTCTCTCTGTCTGAAGTAGCACATAGCAAGAACCTTGGAAGATCACTAAGAGCATTGGCAAGTTAACAAGCTGCTGAGAAAAGAATGGTTAAAGACAAAATGTACCTCTCTGGATTTCCAATTCCCAAGTATTCCTACCTGAAAAGTGGTCGAAAGTATATATGAAACTTGTGTATGATGTAGATGTGGGGGGATCTATATTTACTTTATAAAGCTTGGTTACTCATGCATGTGCTTGTTTCAGGGTGGGAGATGGCTCCTTATATTGAGGCAATTGATTCCCAGAAGTCATCACTTTTTACGGTGAGGTTTACCCCGTTTAATTCTAGCATTTTGTTCTTCATTTGGCATTCAAATTGCTTTAATTGAAACATCACATTCAAAATTACACTCCACATTTTGAATCTAGCTGGTTTTACCTTTTTAGCATACATTGTGTCCTTCTAATATTTGAAGTTGGCAAATCAAAGATGGTGTTACCGAGGGCTTCCTGACTTGCTTCTATGCAAAACCTATACAAGAACAGGAAACTTTTTTTTTTTTGAGAAAGTTGTATCCTTCTAATATTTAAAGTTGGCAAATCAAAGATGGTCTTACCAAGGGCACCAGGGGGTTCCTGACTTGCTTCTATGCAAAACCTATACAAGAACAAGAAACTTTTTTTTGTAAACAAGTATTATGAGAAACTATAATACTTGTTTACAAAGCATAATCCATCCAAGCCGTGAAGTAGAGTGGCCTGATAGTTATGGAACACTTATTTTGTATTTGTTCTCTTTTTAGTAAGTAGAAATGGAGAACTTCTTACTGGCATTGATAGAGGGCTTGCAAAAAGTAATAATTGAAGTGACTGAGACCTGAATTGTATTTTCTTGGCGGCAATGCTTTAATAGCTACCTTTGGTTGTCTTCTAAATGTTATTGTTCTCAGTAGCAAAATGAGATAGGAAACTTGAGGATGGAAGATCAATTTAGTTTACCTCCCTCCTCCTCCTTTATTTTTTGCTCCCTGGCCCCTGCTGCCCCAACCAATTCTTTTTTTCTCGGTTTAACTTCAAAAGGATATATACAGCTGCTTTAGTTAGTGTTGCAGTTCCTGTAAAAGTATGTATAAGTGGAAATCAGATTTACAGTCATCTTTGTGTATTGCATCATCATCTTGCTGGTGCTTCTCAATTTGCTTCTATGTGGTCGTTCTCTTTCCAGGTTTTGTATTGTATTTGATTTACGTACCGAGATTTATGCCATTATGATGGAATGCTAACTGATTCAAATATTTCTCTTTTCATCCAGCTACAACATTTGTGCGATATATTACGCATTCGATGGGAATCAACTCGTAGTCGTACGAAGCAGCGCGCATTACTTATGATGGATAAACTGGTAAGTCCTAGAGACGTTAAAGGGATTATACTTCCTGCTTTAGATCTAATCCGTCGAGGAGAAAATAAAATTGAGCACCACAAATGGATCAGTATATGTAAATTGATGAAAGCAAATTCATTCCGAACCCACCGGGTTGGCCCAATGGTTAATTCAAGTTGATGAAAGCAGATTGATTTCGAATTTCATTAAATGCTCATTAGTTATTCCATTTGGGTCTTGCCTTTTGCAGCAAAGAATATTTTTCATTGTGTTATAATATTCTTATTTGAGTCTCAGGTTCAGGGAATATGTGATCCTTCCCCTGGAGCTACACAAAGGATGCATTGTTGTTTTGGAGTTAATATCCCTACAATTCCTGCATTGCGCAAGTAAAGTTGCTCTTCTGCCTATCCAAATTTACTTGGTTTTGCTCAAATGACTCATCATTTACATGCAATGTTACTTATTGCTGAATATGTGGCAGTTTTTTGAAGGCCATCAATTTTAATCCCTTATAGGAAAACCAACTTGTGCACTTGGTGCAAAAGCAACTAGTAAATTGTCATACTTGCTGTGTTAGTTGCTGTTTGGTGCACCCTTGAGATTTCTACTTTTATAGATGATTGGGTGTCTTTCGTAGAGAAATGAGAATCATGTTTTGTTGTAGGTTCTCTTTTTTTTTGGTCTACCTTTTATGGGAGTTTTCCCATCGTTAATAATATCATTTTCCTTACCAAACAAACAAAAAAAAGAAATATAGAATAGACATTCTATATACTTTTTCTTCTGATATTCTTCATTTTAGTTTTGCTAGGTATTATATTTGCATAAACAATGTGATCTCATAATTAGATACATTGGGTTAACAAGTGCAATCAGTTATTGTTCAGGGAGTATGCAGATCTACTAGTGAGCTGTGGTTTGATAGGAGAAGCTGTTAAAGTATATGAGGAGCTTGAGCTTTGGGATAACTTAATATACTGTTATAGGTACTATCGAAATTCTCAAAACATGGCTGTTACCTGTGGTTCTGTGCAGTCTCATCTGAAAATAATATTTAAATCTTGTAGGCTAATGGAGAAGAAAGCGGCAGCTGTTGAACTGATCAAATCTCAGTTATCCGAAAGACCATGTGACCCTAGATTATGGTATATTGAAAAAAACTCCACCTTCCCTTTGTCATTTTAAATGCTTTTCCTGTTTCTTGTGTTGATTTTCCTCTAGCTTGGGAAATGGAATTCTTCGTCATCAGATGAAATTAGGTGCATTTTTTGTGCTATTACAAGGTATGAAGAGCTTGATTTGGAGAGCAGGAGGTCTAAAATTTTAGTGATACGCAATAACCATCCACTTTTATCATGAAAAATTTACTTGTATGATTCAAGGGCTTCTTTGTTCAATGGTCCAATAAGCTGCCACAGGTTTTTTGGCATCCATTAGAAGCGCTTTGTTTCCTCAAAGTGGTTTTACGTGGTAAATTGTCTGTGATAAACATGTTCATCTTGAACTCATGAAGTATCCTTCAATTGGAAAAATTAAAATGTATTCGAAAAGTTTTTCAAAAACCCATGACTATGAGATCAAGGTATTGATCCTTTACCTTTTTTTAATGTAGTTTTGCCTTTCCACAGTATTTTATGACATACAGCATGATATAATGTGATACCCCTCTAAATCTCCCAAAGTTACTGCATATCCAGAGATGCAGAGCAAAAATTTTGTACTATGATAAGGCTGTAGTGTTTTGAGAAGTTTTTTTGTGCTTTAAACTTGAGTTAGGACTTATTGTGTGAGACTGACAAATCAACTATCCTTTTGTAGTAAGAGGATAAGTCTTTTACCACTTGAGTAACTGCCCATGCTTTTTTTTTTTTTGATGAAGTAAGAGAATTTCATTAAAAGCATCAAGAAGATGCATAGCAAAAGAGAGTACAAGTAAAATAGAGTGTGTCTGCTCATAAACAAAAACAAAAATAAACCTATGTTAAAACTAAGGAGCAGACACAGTCCAAAAAATGATCACAACTAGATACAGGTGCCTGATTTAGCCAAGTAAAAAGGTTCAATAAACATTTAGCTTTAAGAGCATGGTTTGGAGTTGATATCCCATCAAAACATCTGCTATTCCTTTCAGTCCATAAACACCAGAAAATAGAAGCGGGGATCAAGAGCCAAGTTTTTTTGATGGATTTGCCAACTCTCCAAAAGCACCAGCTTTCGTAGGCCTCTTTAATACTATTAGGCATGACCCGGGCTAGTCCAAAAATTGAGAAAAACATATTCCACAAATCTGCTGCAACTGCACAATGGAGAAAAAGATGCCTCACACTCTCTGCCTTCATCTGACACATGTAGCACCTATTCACTATGTAGATGTTCCTTCGACTTAGATTATCTTGAGTGAGACACTATGTTGCTCGGACTCTCCGAAAATGTGGTCGGATACGTGTCTGATCCTCCAAAAGTAGTGCATTTTTGAAGGATCCGACATGGGTGCGGCTACATTTTGGAGAGTCCGTGCAACGTTTGTTTGGTGAATTTAGTCTCTTAGCACATTTGTTTGCATGCTACTGATGGAGAAAGTGATAACAAAATATTTCGTGTTAAGTTAAGTTGTACTTATTGGGGATAGCAAGAGGTGAGATTGTTATCCCCTCATTTGGTTACAGAAGTTGGTCCCGAATTCTAATCACAACATTACTAATTTACTTCCTTTCTAAAAATTGCATTCCTATCAATATACCTCACTACATTCCAACAGCATTATAATCTTCCATCCACAGTCTCCTCACGCTATTATAATCTTTCCTTATCTCAGCCACCAAACAAAGGACTTTTTACGATTATGAGATGCATCATTTTGAAATTACAAGAAAGAGGTCTTTGCTGAAGAAGCTTTTGCATTATTTGTTTGCTGGTCATCTTCCTTTCCATGCATTACATTGAATTCATTTGTATTTGTTAGCTGCACTGTTTTCCGTTTTTATACTTAACCCTGATCTCTATTTGCATTTAAAAAAAATTATAATATACTTTAACCATACTTGTTTTATGTTTTGGTATTAATTATGCTGTATAATACCGATTGCTTCTCCTTTAGGTGTTCCCTTGGAGATGTTACAAATGATGACAAATGCTATGAGAAAGCCCAGGAAGTGTCAGGGAATAAGTCTGCTCGAGCACAGGTGAAACCAAGTCTCTTTGTTACCTACCTTAGTGATTGCAAGTGTTTTTCTATTTTCCTTTCATAATTGATCTTCTAAATTTTTCTTTGGACTCCAAAATCTTCTTGGAACAGCGTTCTCTTGCCCGTAATGCATACAACAGGGGGGAGTACGAGAAATCAAAAGATCTATGGTTGGCTTACTGCGTGCTTTCTTTCACTTAATAATCATTAAATATTAACTAATTTGCTTCTACTTATCCACTGATTTGATCTTTATTTCCTTCGTTTTCAGGGAATCTGCAATGGCAATGAATTCTATGTATCCAGATGGATGGTTTGCACTTGGTGCTGCTGCTTTAAAGGTCTGTTTTTCGTTTGTATGTTGGTCTTAATCACTCATGGCTCTAAGCAGTATGTAAGGAATTGCACATGATGCTATGTAGCGTTAGTTTCTCCTTCCTTTTGGCATGTATCCACTAAATGATTTCTGACTTTATCTGGAATACTACAGGCTAGAGATGTTGAGAAGGCACTGGATGGGTTTACACGTGCTGTTCAGCTTGATCCTGAAAATGGAGAGGCTTGGAATAATATTGCTTGCTTGTGAGTTCTTCACCCTTGCATTTAGTAAATTACAAGTCTGATGCCCCGTGTCAGTTGCATTGGTTTGCTGTATTTTAGGCAATCAACTAGTGAAACCATTTATTTGTGGGACCAAAAATCATTTATAGATTGCTCAGTTTTCCAGTTCAGCAAATAAGTTAAAAAATAAGTTAAACAACACTTGTAAAGAGAAGCAAGGAAGTCACTCTGTATAGTAGCTAGTTGTTTGTATAGGATGTCTTAGTAAAACATAGTTGAATCATCTTCATCAGCAACCTCCTCCACGTACAGACAAGAAATTAGTAGTATCAGCTGGTTCTTTTTCTTCTTCAACTTTCTTCTTTACTTTTTCCAAGAATTAGATTCTTGAAGAATATTGCAGCTATGCAACTTCATCATTTGCTCAAACTTTTGTGCTAGCTATGCAACTTCATCATTTGCTACCCGAAAGAGTGAAATATTAAGCAACTGGAATCGTGGCTAAAATATTAAACCAACTCATCTATGAAGGTCATCTGATATAAGTATCTCTTGAAGAGCGAGATCATAATGTTTATACACATTTTCTTTTTGAGATAGAACTTGTCTCCTTTTTTGATTCCCTTTTTATCTTATAAACTACCGTAATAGCAATAATATTAGTTAAATACGTAATGGGCGGAGGAAAGCAAGATGTTTGTTTTAATTCTAGTCTACTGAAGGATGTTAAATGGAGGAAGAAATCCAGTGTAAAGGGTATTCTACAAGCTATGAGAAGAAAAAGAAACCTTTGCCTTGATAGAGTTGGACTACAGGGCCAAGGGGGTATGCTGTATACTGATACCTCTTTGCAGATTAAAGTGGATTCTGCTTGCCTGCCTGATTTGTCCTTGGAAATCGTCATAATATCTTTTACTTCTATTCCTTTTTTTTTCTTTCATGTGTTCGGTTTTTTGCTATGCAGGCATATGGTTAAGAAGAAAAACAAGGAAGCTTTCATTGCATTTAAGGAAGCCTTGAAGCTGAAGTACTAACTTCCTGCTATCTTCCCCCTACATTTCATATTTTATTTTTTTCTTTTGGTGTGCATGTGTATTTATCTTACACTTTCTCATCTAGCCTAGCTTTTTCAACACCCCCCCCCCCCCCCCCCCCCAACCACCACCACCACGACATCACTTTTTCAACCACAAAAATGCAGTTTTCAAACCCATCCAGAATTGGACATAAACATGTAGGTACATCCTTTTTCACTTCCTTCCCATTGTACCATAGGAATGGGAGAATATGCACTTAGTAAAATCATGTAGTACCACTTTGCAAAGCCATCTTCTCTCCTCTTTTGGACCAAGGTTGGTGTTATCATCTTGTTTGATCTCGGTGTATTTCATGTAGCCTTTTTTACCTTCTGCAGACGAGACAGCTGGCAGATGTGGGAAAATTTTAGCCATGTTGCTGCAAATATTGGAAATTTCAGTCAGGTATAGCCAACATTTTATGCAAAATCTTTTTTTTCCCCACTTTGATAATACTATAAATTGGTTGCTCCCATCATGTTTTCTGTTGATCTTTGACCGGGCAGACTTTTCTATATGTGATGCTCCTTCCATTTCAATTAATGTAAAGAAAGATGTTTGAAAACTGAGTTAAAATTCAATTTCTTAATCTTCTAAGACGTTCTTTGAATCACCAGGTTAAAAAAAATTCCATAGCAAAATCTAAACTATGGAGATTCTGATGACATTTCTGATCATGGTCTAACTTACTGATAGATAAACAGATAACAAGATACCTTTGCAACAAGGAAATCTTTGAGAAAGAGCTTGGGTCACTAGAGGCATTAGATTCCGTCGTTGGACTAGGGTTAATCTCATCTGAAACTGTAACTTTTTCTTGATGTAAACAGAATTAGAGCATATTCCCTTAACTGGAAGTTAGAGAGCACGTTTTAATGCACCTATGGCTGCAGAAAGAAAAGTCACTGTTACAGAATCTATAGTTGCCTTGTATATAATATTACATCATATTTGTAGGAATTTTTCGGATTTTCAGGATTAGAATCCTCTTCGCGTGTATTTAAACAATTGATTCTCTGAGTAATGATATAGAATTTCCTATATCATCTCTTTCGAATACTTGGAATTAGAGCTGGCTATCTGTGTGTTGTGTGTCCTAGTGGCCCCATGTTATGTTGTCCAAGCTCTAGTTGGGAAGTCTTGGTTGTGCTGGAGGGGAGGAGGGGTGAGGGCGTGAAGTGTCCTATATTGGCTGAGGGATGGTTTGTTGTCTCCTTATATGGCCTTTGGCAATTCTCACCTCACGAGTTAAATGTTAAATGTTGTGGTTGAGTTAGGTCCAAGGTCCATTTCTTCACATGTAATTGAGAGAGATGGCAAAGAAATTTCTATATCATTACTCAAAGAATCAACTGTCAAAATCAATGTGAAGAGGACTCTAACTAAGGAAACTAAATTATAAAAATCTTAAAAATTCTTACAAATCTGATATAATAGTATTACTATTTGTGGAATCGAACAAGATTTTTTTTTAATTATATTTTTTCGAATAGTTTTTAAATATTTTAAATTATTAACTATTGTGACTTATAGTACTTTCTATGTGGTTTCTACATATGTATATTTTATTTCAAAAAACCTAAAGAATCTATGTTCGAATTCACACAAAAAATTAGTCGATTTGACACTGGTACTCCGAAAAGGTTCAAACAAATTGAAACAGAGGGAATACATAGAAACTGTATATTCTGTAACACTCCCCTCATGTTGAAGCATAGGTGTTAATCATGCCCAACTTGTTACAAACATTTTTCACTTGAGTCCTATCTAAAGCCTTTTTGAATATATCACCTTGCTCTCTTATTTTTACATAGTTAGTGGTGATTAGGTTCTCTTGAATCTTCTCACGGATGAAATGGCAACTAACCTTGATATGTCAGTCGTTTTATGGTATATTGGATTTGAGGCAATGTGTAGAGCAACCTGACTATCACACCAAACTTTTGCTGGTGACAAAGGCTTCAAACCAATTTAAGTTAAAAGTAATGTATCTACAATATTTTAGAGGTGGACTGAGCCATAGCCTTATCCTCAGATTTTCCACTGGATTGAGATACAACACTTTATTTCCTTTTCCTCCATGATACAAGGTCCCTCCAACAAAGACACAATAGCCTGTAGTTGATCTTCTGTCAATTTCGATTCAGCCCAATTCGCATATGTAGAACACACAATATTATCATGATCGCGGTCACTATACACTATGCCAAATCGAGGAGCTCCTTTCAAGTAACATAGGATTTGTTCCAAACTACGCAATGTTTGACTGTAGGAACGGACATAATATCAACACTCATTAAAGGAGTTCTTAAAATCAAAACAAGCTAAAGGGGAATAACTTTGAACTAGGTTATTTTTATGATGAACATATGGATGCCATGTTTTCTACAACAATTGAGGCTTATTGGGCTCATGAAGGTGCCAATGAATTTGGAGAATTGGGCCACAAATTTAAAATGCTTACGTTAATTAGCCTTAGTCCAATTAAGGCCCAAGAATTTCAAGAAATTGAGGAACTCCAAGAATCCATTCACGATTAGGATTTCTTTTCTTTAAAGATTAGGATTTCTTTTCCTCAAAGATTGGGATTTCTTAATTCTTGTTTTAGTAGGGTTATATTTATAGTTCTAGTTAAACTAGGTAGTTGGTAGTCCATTCCTACTAGATTTCTTTTTCCTATTTTAGTTACGATAGGTTTTCTTAGCCTTAGAGGGTGTTTGGATTGGCTTACTTTAAGTGCTTATTGGCTTTTAAGCACTTTTTTAGTTTGTGTGGTGTTTGGCAATGATAAAAAGTGCTTAAAAGCAGTTACTTTTAGGCATAAAAAGTACAAAAATAAGCCAAAAGCCAAAAGTTGGGTATTACCAACTTATGGCTTTTAGCTTTTAGCTTAAAAGCTACTTTTTATAAGCCAATCCAAACACCCTCTTATTCTTATTCTAGTTTAATTAGGATTATTTTTCCTTAACCTTATCAAATTTACTCATTGTAAGGCCTATTTAAAGGGCTTAATATGCTGAAAATAAACATTGATGATTAGTTTTTCTAAGCTCTTGCTTCAAAAACGTGATTAGCTTTTTATTTCATTGTTCTTCCTTTATTTAACGCTTCTTGCAATCTTGCGGGATTGAAGAACGTGTAGGTGAGGTTTCTTTTCATCTTACATTCTTCTAACGTGGGTTTGAAGAACGCTTTCGCTAGTTTTGTGAAAACCTTTAGCGGGTATTGTGCTTGAGAGGTGCAAGCTAAAGGGGAATAACTCTGAACTAGGTTATTTATAGCTACTAAGCATATTACAGAAATGGCCAAAAGTGGGCATTGATTGTAATTGCGGATCTGGCCTGGACATAGTGCACGCGGACGCAACTAAGGCCACGCGATTGCACTTTATGGCCTGCGATTCTTGTCCTCTTTGTTTTCGCGAGCGCGGACCATTGGCTTCAAATAACCTCCTGCGATAGCGGCCAGTGTCCTGTAACTCCATCTTGACGATCGCGGGTCGGTCTTCATGATCGGGACCTGGTCCTCGTGACCACGACTCCGGAGGATCTTCAAAGTTTGGAGATAGTGGTCAGGAGGCTTGCAAACGTGGTTGACACCTGAACAGCCCAAAAACTGTAGCTTGAGCTAAGCTACTAAGCTTGATTTTGGACCTTTGGAAGCACTCCGTGCGCTTGATATTAACTTGCATGAGCTCCACATTGTGAGTGCTAGTCCAGAAGCTATGATACTCTGAACAACAGACCATGTTTCTGAGAAGGAATAATTGTGACCAAGTTTGTCTATCTCTTTGGTCAGTTTGAACTCGGATCTTCGAAAAGAGTAAGAGGGAGATTTACTAAATATCAACTCAAACTGATTCACTGTCACCTTTGTGATGTTCAAATGCTATGCTTTATCACCTTTTCCCCCCCGAAGTGTCGTTGTATGACACATAAGTTCAATACTTTGATAGCCCACACAACTTTAAAATCACATTTGTTCTTTCTCCTTTCTCGATTCTCTTGGTATCTCAATTTAAACATAATACTGAATTGCTCGGTAAGTTTATGCTATCCCAACTTCTGCATTGCTAAAACAAATTCCTAATATCTCAAATAAGGGACTCCTCTTGTATTTTAATTAGATATTCAACACCACGTTAGTGCTGCCAGCAATGAAATTTAATATACTGATGAAAAGCTGAAGCTGGTTTAGTTGCTTCTTTGAAGGCACTGGAAGCAGTTACAAAGGTGCTGGATATGACAAATAAGAAGAGAATTGATATCGAATTACTTGAGAGGATGTTGCAAGAGCTAGAATTACGGACTTCGACTAGGGATTCTGAATTGCATGCTTTGAGGGATAGCACCGGTTCTGCTGAGGCTGGCTCGAATATGATTAATGCTGATCCATCGACCCGGTCAGACGTAGATTTGGCAAGAGAACGCGAAACTGAGTACTTGATTCAGTCAGTGGGGAAAATCCTACGGCAGGTAAAAATCAATTCGACATCTTTCCTTGGCTTTTGCTTTGTTTCTGCGGTTTTCTGTCACTGAATAAAAATGGATCTTCAGATGCTAAGTTCAAACTGCCATCTATTTGTTCTGCTCCTGAATCCTGATTCCTTAAAACAATTATTTGCACAACAGTTACAAGGCTCTTAAAGGCCACATGTGGACAAGAAACTGGTAAGCATAAAGTAGAGAACTTGATTTCATTTCATGAGCATTGTCTATTAGCAATACGGAGAACTTAGGAAAAGCAGACAGGTTTGTGTGTTTTTTGTATGTCTTTCATGCTTGTCAATCAACCTTTAGATTAGAAACAAAATTCTCATAGCATGTATGTCAATCAACCTTTGCTTCTTGTGCGCTGCTTTGATTAACTCACCCCCTAAAGTGTTTTACTTCTGTTGACGATTTGTCCGTCTTGGGGAGGTCTTTTATTGTGCGACCTGCAGGGGATGAGTAGTGTCACTAAAAATGACCTTTGGGTATCAGTATTTCTTGGGCTTATATAAATTGATCTGGTTGATAGGGGAATCATCTACTTGAGAAACCACTGCAAAAATGGCACAAGTGTATTATGTAGCATCACATTTAAGAACCTTTTCCTCTGATGCAGATTGTTCAAACTGGTGGGAATGCTGAGATTTGGGGCCTCTATGCCAGGTGGCATAAACTCAAAGGAGATCTTGCAATGTGTTCAGAGGCCCTTCTTAAGCAAGTCAGATCATACCAGGTATGACTGCAAATTCGATTTTTTGATGTTTCTGTGCTTGTGCTGACATTTTGATATCATTGACTTGGTGAAGCTGCTTCTCAAATGTCTGTCATTGCCCAATTAATCTTTTGATCTGTTTCTCCATTTCTGCTAGTATTCATAAAAATGCTGTACTGTTGGTTCACATGTTTGTCTTTTTTTCCTCGGAAAATTTTAGAGCTTGAATCCTTCATCATTTCTGACGTGATGGCGTTACTGCTCAATAGAGACTCTTTTTGTCGTTTGGACTTTGGATAGCATTCCCAGTGTCAAGGACTGTTTCCAAACCCTTGGCAGTATTCTCTAATCTATGTTCTCAGAAATCTTGTAAGGAACAGAGAGACTGTAGTTTGGTCTTTGGTGTGGTCAAATGCTATATAAAAGAACCTTCTCAAACAAAAACAAAAAAAGACCACCTCAAAAAATGCTTTATAAAGGAAAGTTGAGCTATTTTTCTGTAAGCACTAAAGCAGTAAGAAATTACTGTGCTATTTTTCAGTAAGCAGTAAGAAATAGCTCTACAGGCTGGACGCCATCACTGAGGATCCGATTAGATCTTCCGCGAGTTCTGCTTTGCACTTTTGCAGAATAATGATAGTTTAGGTTTGTCATGTTGATATACCTAGTGGATATTAGCTAGAACAGCTGGGCCCCAGAAAGATAGATATTTGGTAGGGTAAGATGATAAAGTAAAGCTGAATAAGATAAGGAGAGGAGAGAGGAGAGAGGAGAGAGGAGAGAGGAGAGGGAGATGATTGATAGTTTAGGTTCTTCAATGGTGCATTTATGCTGGTAGGGCAAGTGTTAATGCTTATGGTTCATAATGGAGCAAAAACCATGACTAACGATTTAGGCTTTAATGGTATCCACGACATATAAATGTTCATCAGTTATTGGTTAATGGTTCTACAATGGTGCATCTCTGCAGCAGTTTGAACATTCATACGTATGGTTTATAATGCTCTGCTATGAGGTGCACACTTGTGTGCTCTAAAGGAACATAGAATTAAATTTCCTGTCACTGTTATTGCGGACTTCCTGCATATTGCAGAGCATATTGCTTGTCTTCCGATTAATCCAATAATGTCAGCTCCCGGGACTCTTTTGTGTTGTGAAAGAACAGTGTAAATTTCTTGGGCTAATGGCATTTGCCAGACTATAGAAGTCCTTGTACAGGCTTTAGATAATTTATCAAGCTTTGACATTTTACTTACTCATTCCAATCTCCCAACAATCACTTGACAGGGATCTGACTTATGGAAGGATAAAGACCGGTTTGCAAAGTTTGCACGTGCCTCGTTAGAACTCTGTAAGGTTTACCAGGAAATAGCTCGACGTAATGGTAGCCGTAGGGAGTTATCTGCAGCGGAGATGCACTTAAAAAGCACAATCAAGCAGGTAGTTCTTTTAGTCTCCAAAATTAATGTGCTTGAAGCCTTCTTATGACAGATACTTCCTTCGCTCAGTATACCTTGTCTTAACCAGTGCTAAGCAGAGCAACTGACTTTCTATAAATTCCAGGCCGAGGCTTTTTCTGACACCAAAGAGTATCAAGATATCTTGGCATGCTTTGATGAGGTGAAGGCAGCACAAACCGCCTCAATTGCTGTGGCATAAGGCACTGATCAAATGCTTTCTGCCGAGTCATTTCTTCAAAGGGGTGAAGTCAACATATCCTTAACAAACATATTGGCTGGTACACCACGTTTTGTCCAAAGATAAATAAATCAGTTCTTGGAAGTAATTTTTTTTCCCAAGGGATTTTGTTCCAAAATTTCGCACCTCTTCATTTTCCAGGGGAAAAGGTGTCTGTACTTAAAAGGGCATAGAATTGATTTTATGTTTAAAATTGCTCGGTGGGAATGCAGGATTAGATGGTGATGAATTATAACACTCAACTACTGGCAGTGAAGAAATGCAAGGTATAATTGAGACATCTGCAGACTTTGATCCATGTGTAAGATATGTAATTTATTCTATGTCAATGTCGCTTCAGATAGTATGGAAATTTGTTGTAATTTTGGTTTTGGTAAATATTATGAGGATTTCTATCTCACTTCAGAATCTGTGATGTTGTTCAATGTAAGTTGCAGTTGTGGCCCCTTTTGGAGAAAATATTTATTATTTTAGGTGTTCTTTGTGGCCCCTTTTAGAGAAAATATTGCTTTTTAATTTTTTGGGTGTCCCAAATTCCCAGTGAATTTCTTTTTATTCTTTGGTTACCCTAAATAAGACACGTTCTTCTGCCTATTGCCTTCAGCTGTATCTAATGGACCATGTGATATTTTTAAAGAGTTATTTTTTTTACGACAGTGACAAAAATATATTTATTCTAATGCTACAATCAACTTTCGCAGCTAAATGTTAGAATGTGAATATCAAGAACACTAAATTCAAAGTAAACCAAGAAAACAGGAAAATATGTATTGTTGAATATCTCCGAGTGGCTGAGCTTTAATATCTTCTTACTTCACAAATTTGAGAAAGAAAATCTAGCTGCACACAAACTAATAAGGATGAAAGATGCAAAAATCGTAGCTTCAATTTACCCAGCTGGACAGATCCCTGAACCTTTGCAATAGATATTTTTATCTACTGACCATTTTGGGTGAAGTGCACCAGTAGTCTTTTTAAGCATGTTATTTAAAATATATTTACAATTTAAAATATATTTAAAGATTAGCCAATTCATCCAAATTTCAGGACTAAAGTATCCTGAATTTTCGTATCCTGAATTTTTGAGCTTTCAGTTTGAAATTCAAGACTTAATGTCCTAAATTTGTGAGTTGCTAAATAAAAATCCAGGACTAAGGGTGTGTTTGGTATAACGAAAAATGTTTTCCGTGAAAAATATTTTCTTGGAAAACAAGTAGTAATCTTATTCATTATCCGGCGTTTCGTACGCAAATTAAGAAAAATGACTTCTCAAGAGTATTGATAAATAATTTAGATATAATAAACATGAAGCCATAAACTTTCAAACCAGTAGTCTTTTTAAGCATGTTATTTAAAATATATTTATAATTTAAAATATATTTAAAGATTAGCCAATTCATCCAAATTTCAGGACTTAAGTATCCTGAATTTTCGTATCCTGAATTTTTGAGCTTTCAATTTGAAATTCAAGACTTAATGTCCTAAATTTGTGAGTTGCTAAATAAAAATCCAGGACTAAGGGTGTGTTTGGTATAACGGAAAATGTTTTCCGTGAAAAATATTTTCTTGGAAAACAAGTAGTAATCTTATTCATTATCCGGTGTTTCGTACGCAAATTAAGAAAAATGACTTCTCAAGAGTATTGATAAATAATTTAGATATAATAAACATGAAGCCATAAACTTTCAAACCAACAACCTTCCGAACCCACAAATATCATAAACTTTCGAAACAATGAAATTTTAAACCGGTAAACTTTATAATTTCTAAACCCGTAAACTTCAAAACATATAAACCTCCGAACTCATAACTTTGGAAATTGTGAAATTTTGAACCTTTAAACCGATAAATAAAAAAACTAAAACTGAAAAATATATTAAAAAATATTTTTTTCGGGGGGGGGGGGGGGGGGGTTAGGGTTTGGCGAGGGGTAGGGGTCAAAGAAAAAAACGAAAAAATAGAAAACTAAA
>NC_031999.1:36536831-36539042 GCF_001879085.1 Nicotiana attenuata
GGAGGGTTAGTAGGGTGGATGGTAAACAGTAAAAACTGAAATTTGAGGAAAAAAAGCCTTTTTTTTAGAGAGGGGGTGGGGTGGGTTGGTGAAGATGCGGAAGGTTGAGAAGGAGTTTTGGTAAATGTTTTCCTTCTCTTGATAAGGAAAACGTTTTCCTCTAATTGGGAGGAAAATGAGTTCATAAGGAAAATATTTTCCAAAACATTTAAGCCAACCAAACATAGGAAAATTGGAAAACATTTTTCGGAAAACATTTTCCTTCATATCAAACACACCCTAAGTGTCCTCAATTTTTAAACTACTAATTTAGAATTCAGGACATAAGATTTGTATTTCTGCACATAATTTTCTAACATTAGGACACGATGTCCTAAGTTTGAACCTTAAGATTTAAACTTTAGGAGTCTGTGTCCTGAAATTTGAGCGAATTAGCTAATCTTTATATACATTATAAACTGGTAATAAATTTTTAATAGCACATTTAAAAATGAGTACCTGGTATTATTTCCACGACTATTTTAGAACTATTGCCGTCATGGTGGTGAGCTAGAGAGTACAACGGGAAATGGAGCCGGTTAACTCGAAATATTATATACAAGTTCCTCTTTTAATGGGCTTTACATAGCGTAAATTCGAATTAGTTAGGGGCACTTGCATCTATACCCTCTTTTTGTGTCACGTTTTAACTTGTGCCCGCTTTGCAAAAAAATAAATAAATTGCAAGCGTACCCGCTTTTTCGCATAACTTCAGCATACGGGGCTGAAGTAGCAAAGGCAATCACGCAAAACTTCAGCATTCTAGTAGACGGCCTTGAAGTAGCAAGTGTGCTGAATCAAGTGTGCTGAAGTTTTTGTTTTGTAACTGGCAAACTTCAGCTCTAGGCGAACTTCAGCTTTAGAGCTGAATTTTTTATTTTGTAACAGGCGAACTTCAGCTTTAGAGCTGAAGTTTTTGTTTTGTAACTGGCAAACTTCAGCTCTAGAGCTGAAGTTTTTGTTTTGTAACTGGCGAACTTCAGCTCGAGCTGAAGTTTTTGTTTTTGTAACTGGCGAACTTCAGCTCTAGAGCTGAAGTTTTTGTTTTGTAACTGGCAAACTTCAGCTCTAGAGCTGAAGTTTTTGTATTTGTAACTGGCGAACTTCAGCTCTAGAGCTGAATTTTTGTTTTGTAACTGGCAAACTTCAGCTCTAGAGCTGAAGTTTTTGTATTTGTAACTGGCGAAGCTGAAGTTTTTGTTTTGTTTTGTATTATGTCTCCTTTACCAACCCTATCACCCTCCCATTTTAAAAACCATGTAGTACATAGAAGTCATGGAAGAAAAGTGCACAAAAACGTAGTTCCTTGGTCAATTTGGAGACACGAAATTAATTGAAATTTAAAGTCTGGAACATTTAAGAAATCCCTCAACATCTGATTGTCTAATATAGAAGCATTCCCTATATGTGTTATTTTACATCTATTACCTACTGACAATTTCACTCCACTACTTTTCTAATGACTAAAGTTCTTTATATCATGAAAGACTTCCATATAAAAAGTAATATAATGTGAAGCACCCGAGTATATTATCCGATCACACTAAAATGCACTGGATATTAATGTAGTTATATCCATAGCAGCACCAACAACAACAGAAGAAAGAAGAAGAAGAAGAAAACGAAGGAGGAGAAGGAGGAGGAGAAAGGGGGCTGAAGTTATTTAAAAAGTGGGTACAAGTTAAAAGTTTTTCAAAAAATAGGTTAAATGGGGGCGACAAGTAGGACACCCCGTGTAATTTTTACAATTAGTTAGGACTCCAAAGCGAATATGAGACATTATTTCATCTAAATATCATACTATATATACAAGTTCACCTTTAATGGGTCTTATGTAACGTGAATTCGAATTAGTCGGGCGAAAAAAGACATTGGACGAGAAACGAGAAAAAAGGAATGAAAAAAGTAACCGTCTATTCTTTTATTCCTTACCCAACTCAGGAGGATCATCAGTGATTTTGCCGCTCACTTTTACGGATTCACAATCTTGATCAATTACTAAGAAGAGACTCACCTATTCTTTTCGTAGAAGTAAGAGTATATATATAGAGGTGGCTATTTGTCCAAACCTCCACTGTATAAGCTGAAAGAACGAGAGGCGGATTTAGTAACTTATAGTTCACGTGAATTCAAAATAGAAATTTGAAATTACAAAAAAATATTTTTTGTGTG
>NC_031999.1:36539062-36562349 GCF_001879085.1 Nicotiana attenuata
TGGTGCAGAAAAAGGAAAAAATAGAAATTTGAAATTGCAAAACTGTTGCGACCAAAACACTCACGCAAGTGCACGTGATCGTCAAGTAATAGAGTAGTGAGTAGAGTATCGTTCCCACGAAGACTTATGATTAACTGTTGACTGATTCAAACTCAATTACTTTATTTATCCAAGAGTTTTTTCACAAAATCGAGATGTAATTGTTTTACTACCTAAACTATCAAGAAATAATCTACTAGAGCAATTAACCAAACGAATAGCAAATTCAATTAACAAACAGTAGGAGAAGATATTCCAGGGTCACGGGCTAGTTAACAATCGTATTGTGTTCTTGGCTTAAAACGACTAATTGATTTATCTGGATTGTTGATTGACAGGGTTTATATTACTCATAAGAATCTGTCGAGTTCTTACTTGCCTATTCAAGCTAACTCAATGCCTATATGTCTATGGAATTAAGATTAAAAAGAACGCATTTACAATTCCTGTATTCCAACCAAGCAGGGCAATTGGGTATATGTCTATCCCAATTGCGAATCCGTTCCCCGAGGCCCGGGTTCATGAACCTACTCTATTTAATTCTATATGCAATATAGAATTCCCACTTTCGAGTTCAACTCTAGGTTCGTAGATAGTATTTCACTGTTAGCTACTCAGCAAAATAATTAAAAGCAGAATTAAATAAACAATCCAATATGACAAGCCAACTTCGTCGAATTAAACGTCAAACAACAACTTTCATGTTTCACCCATGACCCCAGAATAATGGGTTTTAGCTACTCATAACAACGTAAAGATAATCTATGAAAATATTCATCATGGAAAATTTCAAGAAAAAGAAGAAATAAAGAACTATGATGTTTTTGGGTGATCTCTCACACTTGTGTTTCTTGCCCAAGAACTCTCCAAAACAAATCTGCCCTAATATGGCCGAATTTCTACTTTTTATAAGGGTTTTACACCAAGTTTTCCCGACTTGACACTTTAGTCCCTGGCTTTTCCGCGTTCTGCCGCGGTCCCACCGCGGTTACGCCAGGACCGCGGCCAAATAGGTCCTCTGAATCTCCAGCTCTGCTCTGCCGCGGTCCTACCGCGGTTACGGTCTGACCGCGGCAGGCCAAGTTTAGCTCTGCTTTTGTCTCTTCACTTGGTGCATTTCGTGGGCATTGTTTGATTGGCCTCCTTTTCTCCGTAATTGATCCCAAACTTGCTCCATCGACTTCATTCGTTGGATATAGCCTGCAAAGCATGAAAAGTACTAATCAGAGCATTTGTTATCACTTTTTACCACAAAGCTATACAAAAAATGTGGTTCTTTTAGGGTCCAATTATAGTCTAATTCACCTATTATCAAAAACAAAAAAAAGAAAAAGGTAAAAATAATATTTTTTTTGCAGGGGGTGGGGTGTGTCACACCTCTTTTTACCTGTACCCCCCGTAAGAGAGTATAAGGGGAGTTTTTTCCAACTTAAAGTGACAATCGAAACGGGATTATTTTTATTAAATTCAGAGTCGCCACTTGGGGATAATTTAGGGTGTCCCAAGTCACCGGTTTCAATCCCGAATCGAGGAAAAGATTGACTCTGTATTACAGTCCGCGAACACAGAAATCCGGGTAAGGAATTCTGTTAACCCAGGAAAGGTGTTAGGCATTCCCGAGTTCCGTGGTTCTAGCATGGTCGCTCAACTGTTATTATTGGCCTAATTATCCGATTTTAAAATATTTTGAACCTATGTGCATTATAACTTTAAAAACTGCTTTTATTCATTTTTAAGGAAGATTTCAACGTCAGCTAAAATATGTCTTTGGACCGCGCCACATGAAATGCACCCGCTATCCGAGACATATTCTATTTAACGCTGTAAAGATTTGGATTTGGGTCACATGAAATGCACACCCGAATTTAGGAAGGTAAATTATTAAAATAACGCGCCTAAAGCAACTACGCGTTTGCTACTTTGCAAGGGCCATGAAAATTTGCTAAATGACACGCCTCGATTTCTAAGTTGAAAATCCCCAAAATTATAGAAGAATGCAATGGAACAGTAATTTGTTCTTGATATTTCAGCCGTTTTGATTTTTATCCCCCTTTTTTCTCTTTTTAGAGCCCGCCTTGAATATCAAGGTAGAGTGCCTTTATAGGCAAGGCATTTAGGGCAGCCCTAATGATTCAATTTTGCACCTAAAACCTTTTCCAATTCTCATTTTAGCTCAGAAACCCCTATCTTAATGATCAGAATTTCAAAACAGCTCCAATCCCACTTCCTAGAAGCTTCCTGATCTGTTACATAAGATTCCCCTAAGCTAGACTACCCAAATTGCCCCTTAACAACCCTGTTTTTACTTCTTCGGCCTAAGACCAATTGTGGGTCAATTTTGAACCAATGGTTCAGACCCAAATGGATGGGTCAACCTTGACCCAAAGACCAATCCAAAGATCAGAACCCCAACTGGCTAATCCGAATGAGAAGCCACCACAAAAGCCTAAAATGTGAACTAACTGTGGATTTCTTTTAAGCTAACACCAAACCGGAATTCAGCTACACTAACCAAATTAACAAAAACCCAGTTCAAGCCAATTAACATAAAACACCATAACTTAAAATAAAATTAAGAAGAGGAAGAATGACAAGCAGAAACTTAAAAAAGAAAAACTAAAAGACTAACGGAATGGGCCCTAAATTAATCTAAATGGGACAACCGGGTTCAAAGTTCTTCAACAAATTCAAACCACGAACATGCCAATCGAACAGTCATAGAAAAGGAAGAAGAAGAAGAGAGAGACGAACGAAAATGAACAAAGAAGGAAATAGAACTCACCCAACACTCGAACTTGCGACTGACTTCCGATTTAAGCCGCAAAATAATATTAATCACCTGTTCTTTGTCAAGAACAGGCAAATAACATTGCTTTGCCACAAAATTGGTCCTGAACGCTCAAAAACACTAGAGAGGAACTCTTGCATGAACGAATTTTAATTCTGGCTTCCCGGACTTGAACCGTAGATTTAGGATTCGAGAAACTTCGGCTAGATTTGAGGGGAATGAGATGGGGATTTGGAAAGAGGGGAGTGAGGGGGTCATGGGGTGTTAATTTGGTGATGAATGGAGGTGGCGCCGCCACCCTAGGGCGGTGGGGGAACGGTGGCGGCGGATTAGGGTTTTGGTTAGGGTGTCTCTAAGACTAAGGTGAGAGAGAGATGGGTTTGGAGGGGGTAATGAGATTAGGACAGTTTTATACTCAAACCACCCCACTTCAGGATCATTAGGTCAAACAGGTTCAACGGCTCAGATTGGAGAGCCACCAAACGAGGTTGTTTGGTTTTAAGTGGAGGGGAGACAGGTTTTGGACGGGTCAGGGGCTGGGTTGACCGGATTTTGATGGGTAAACGTTTGGGCTTCGAATTAATGGCCCAAATCTGACTTAATTCCCTTCTCTTTTCAATTTCTTTTTATTTCTTTTCTTATTTTTTTCTTTTCTTTTTAAAGTAAATTAAAATAAAAACAAACCTAAATTAATCCCTAATCAAATTATCCTATCAAATTAAATTAATTACTACAACTAATACTTACTGCAACTAATTAAAACCAAATTAAACGGAAAACTACCAAAATTCAAAGATTAAAATTAAAAGTGCAAATTAAACTAATTTTTTTTTGTGATTTTCCCCATTTTTATAAAACAACTAATTTGTTAATTAATCCTAAAATGTGAAATTAAATCCTAAATGAAAATGCAATATATTTTTATATTTTTCATTAATTAACGAAATTAACATGCGCAGACAAATGCAAACAATTAAAAGAAAATGCCACAAAAATCCACAAAATTGTAAACAATGGAAAAAATTATTTTGTTTTGAATTTATGGGAGTAATTCATATAGGAAAAAAATCACGTGCTCACAGCTGCCCCTCTTTGCTCGGAAACACGAAGAGATTTCGTGCAAAGATAAAGTGAGCGGATACGAGCGATTTTTGCCCGTTTGAATACTCCGTGCGAAGCATTTTTGAAAGATCTGACCGCACCCTGCTTCCGAGGTTGCCTACATATCCTTGGCTATAAAGGAATCAGGTTAGTGTAGTTCGGGAAGTTTCGGTAGCTGGGACTACCATGAAGCTGTGATATCACTGTTGCTGCTGCTGCTGCTACTGCTTACTGAACCCCTTATTACACCATGACAAAATAAAAAGGAATCTAGACTAAACTATGATATATGCATTACAAAAATCCTATCTATATCTTCAAACTTGCTCTTGTGATTCCTGTTGCCTTGTTGACTTGTACCTCCCAGGTGAAGTTTCTTTATTGCCGACTTGAATTGTAATCAGCAATGCTTTTCCCTTTTCTTCAGGTGGACGCCTGATTGCTGAAACTTGAACTGTATTCCCATGCTCTCAAGGTGGGCGCCTGATTGCTGAACTTTGAACTGTATTCCCGTGCTCTCCAGGTGGGCGCCTAATTGCCAAACATGAACTGTATTCCCGTGCTCTCCAGGTGGGTGCCTGATTGTTGAACTTGAACTGTATTCCCGTGCTCTCCAGGTGGGCGCCTGATTGCTGAACTTGAACTGTATTCCCGTGCTCTCCAGGTGGGCGCCTGATTGCTGAACTTGAACTGTATTCCCGTGCTCTCCAGGTGGGCGCCTGACTGCTGAACTTGAACTGTATTCCCGTGCTCTCCAGGTGGGCGCCTGATTGCTGAACTTGAACTGTATCCCGTGCTCTCCAGGTGGGCGCCTGATTGCTGAACTTGAACTGTATTCCCGTGCTCTCCAGGGTGGGCGCCTGATTGCTAAACTTGAACTGTATACCCGTGCTCTCCAGGCGGGTGCCTGATTGCTGAACTTGAACCGTATTCTCGTGCTCTCCAGGTGGGCGCCTGATTGCTGAACTTGAACTGTATTCCCGTACTCTCCAGGTGGGCGCCTGACTGCTGAACTTGAACTGTATTCCCGTGCTCTCCAGGTGGGCGCCTGATTGCTGAACTTGAACTGTATTCCCGTGCTCTCCAGGTGGGCGCCTGATTGCCAAAACTTGAACTGTATTCCCGTGCTCTCCAGGTGGGCGCCTGATTACTGAACTTGAACTGTATTCCCGTGCTCTCCAAGTGGGCGCCTGACTGCTGAACTTGAATTGTATTCCCGTGCTCTCCAGGTGGGCGCCTGATTCTGAACTTGAACTGTATTCCCGTGCTCTCCAGGTGGGCGCCTGATTGCTCAACTTGAACTGTATTCCCGTGCTCTCCTGCTCTCCAGGTGGGCGCCTGATTGCTGAACTTGAACTGTATTCCCGTGCTCTCCAGGTGGGCGCCTGATTGCTGAACTTGAACTGTATTCCCGTGCTCTCCAGGTGGGCGCCTGAGTGCTCTCCAGGTGGGCGCCTAACTGCTGAACTTGAACTGTATTCCCGTGCTCTCCAAGTGGGCGCCTGGTGCTCTCCAGGTGGGCGCCTGATTGCTGACCTTGAACTGTATACCCGTGCTCTCCAGGTGGGCGCCTGATTGCTGAACTTGAACTGTATTCCCGTGCTCTCCAGGTGGGCGCCTGATTGCTGAACTTGAACTGTATTCCCGTGCTCTCCAGGTGGGCGCCTGATTGCTGAACTAACTGTATTCCCGTGCTCTCCAGTGGGCGCTGATTGCTGAACTTTAACTGTATTCCCGTGCTCTCCAGGTGGGTGCCTGACTGCTGAACTTGAACTGTATTCCCGTGCTCTCCAGGTGGGCGCCTGATTGCTGAACTTGAACTGTATTCCCGTGCTCTCCAGGTGGGCGCCTGATTGCTGAACTTGAACTGTATTCCCGTGCTCTCTAGGTGGGCGCCTGACTGCTGAACTTGAACTGTATTCCCGTGCTGTCCAGGTGGGCGCCTGATTACTGAACTTGAACTGTATTCCCGTGCTCTCCAAGTGGGCGCCTGACTGCTGAACTTGAATTGTATTCCCGTGCTCTCCAGGTGGGCGCCTGATTGTTGAACTTGAACTGTATTCCCGCGCTCTCTAGGTGGGCGCCTGATTGCTGAACTTGAACTGTATTCCCGTGCTCTCCAGGTGGGCGCCTGATTGCTGAACTTGAACTGTATTGCCATGCTCTCCAGGTGGGCGCCTGATTTCAATAAAATAGACAAAACAAAGAAAATTTTCTGCCCCATTTTGATAGCTGGGCACATCTGTGGGTGTTAAACTGAATCATATTATCAAATATTACTAAGAATTTGAAAGCTAGATCCCATTATCCAGGAGGGTCCTGGCAACTCCTAATTAAATGACAGTTATAGATCTAAATTATATCTTCTAGAGGTATTACTTTCGCTAAATCTTGTTATCTAAGAGGGTCTTAAAACTACATCCCATTATCCAGGAGGGTCCTGAAAATCAAAAATCAAGTCTTATCTTAAGAGTGACAATTTTACGGCTGAATTATACTACCCTACAACAGAACTTACGCTACATCTTGTTATCTAATGGAAATCTTAAAGCTAGGTCCCATTATTCAGGAGGGTCCTGAAACTCCTAATTGAATACATGCAAACTTTGAAACCAACTTATATTCCTTAGGGTATATTTATGCTAGATTTTGCTACTTATGATTGTTTTGATTTTTAAACTAGGTCCCATTTTCCAGGAGGGTCCTGACAATTTATGGTCAAACCTGTCTGGTGCTTACTTTTCCCCTACGGAAGGTTTCTCCGAAACAAACAAAATTTTCTGCCCCTGTTTCAATCAAAGAAAAATCTTGTCAGTTTAAAAATATGGTGGTTGGTTTGTGGCCTTGACTTTGAGGGCGATTGCTCCTTCACTTCCCATGATAACTTTGATTTTCACTCGAAGACCTTGCTTGTTTGTTGACTAACCACTTTCTCTGTCACCCTTGTCCCGGAAAATACCTCTTCTCCATTCAGACCCAATACCCTCCATCTGTTGCATTGCTCATGAACTGGCATTTACCAAACCTTTGTGTCTCACATGAATCTCAAAACACGACAATTGCCACCCACTCAGTGCGTATGCTGTTCTTTTTTCCGACTTAAACCACTGGCCTTGGCCTTGAGGTCTATTGCTCCTTCACTTGCCATGATAACTTTGATTTCTGCTTGGAAGACCTCGATTGTCACTGGTTAACCACCTTTTGTCAATCTCACCACAGAAAATACCTTTGATCCATTCACCTAACACCATCCATCTGTTGCATTGTCCATGAATTGATAGGTACCAAACCTTCATATTTCACAAGGACCCCAAAGCATGTTGATTGTTACGAGCTCAGTGCGCTTGTTGTTATTTCCTGACTTATGCCACTTTGATGTGCTAGCCGGATCCCGTTTTGTGCAATTGGAAAGCTGGTGGCAAATTTTGAAGTCATTTCTCACTTGTTCCGACCAAACAAACTCAGGAAGAGGAAGTAAACAAGACAAAATGAACAAAGTAAAGGACAAAGGAAAGAGATGATTCCTAACAAGAAAACTACAAAGTAGAAACCTATCAGATGTGGATACCAACTCTAATGACCATGACATGCACCTGTGGCCTATTCTGTTAAGCAAGCCTGATGTTCAGCTCTTGTTGTACCTTTTTGCCGTGAAACTGGACTTCAATGCTCCAATTATCCAATCCGATTCATGATCCTTATTCGACTTGTATTGCCCGAAGGGTTTCCACCATCAAGTCTCTCTCATTTTGTTCTCTCTCTCAACTCACCGTCTCCTTATGATGCCCGTGAAGGTTTTCACCCAATAAGGCTCTCTCATTTTTTATTTCTCTCTGCTTTCATCGCCTTACGGTGCCCGTGGGGGTTTTCACCAATAAGACTCTCTCATTTTTCATTTTCCTTGTTTGGACCGGAGTGTTGCCCCTGATAAGATTCACCTCTACTTGCTCGCCTTGGCATCTCTTGGAGACTGATCGGAAGGTCTTTATCTGGACCGTAATGTGGGCTTTTGGATGGGGTTAGAAAGAAAGGGTATCAAAAAGGCTCAAAACAATTCGAATGGGTTCAAAATTACAACTTTTGGAATCAAATCTCTTACACAACCACAACTTCTGCCCCAGTTTCTTTGCCTGGGGACTTTTGGATTTTTATTTTGATGGGACCGAACCGTGAGGCTGCCTACGTATCCTTAAAAGGAATCAAGTCGAACGTAGTTCATGTCATAGGAATTACTTTGTTTGTTGTGATTTTTCTTTTCTTTTTTTCTTTCTCTTCATTTTGTTTTTCTTTTTGTTGTTTTTCTTCTCTTTTTCTCTTTTTTTCTTTCTCTTTTCATTCTTTTCTTTCTCTTTTTTCTTTTTCCTTTACATATCTTTTGCGCTTGCGTTTTTGAACTTTGCTACTGATTCCAAAAGAGGGGTATGAAAGAAAATAAGTAAGGCTCAAAGGGGTAACAAAGGATAAAGTGTTTAGATAGCAGAACGAAATGCCTTCGTCATTCCAATCTTCAAAACATGCCAAGTACAAACAACACAATTAAACAAGCCAAGGAAAACATTCGTAACATCTTTTGATTGTACCAGACTTGATAACCATATCCACACATCCGCCTTCTACATTTGTCAATTTTAAAGCACCGTTAGACAACACTCTTCGTTACCACGAACGGCCCTTGCCAATTTGGGGCAAACTTGTCGTTAGCTTTAACCCGATGCAGCATGATGCATTTCAATAGTGTTTCTTTATGTTCTATCTGCCCCAGTTTCACATGGTTCGAGCTTCAAATGATCTCAAAATGTCCAAATCTGTTCTTATTTCCCTCAAGTGACCCTATCATCTTCAAAATTGTTTCAATGCTTCATGACTAACTAACTTTTGAGACCAGGCTGAGAATTACGCTCGCATGTCATGTCACTAGAGTCAACAGGAAAAGAACTGTAAAAAGAACAGAGAACTAAACAAAATGACTTGAAATAACAAAAAACAGGAAATTGCATTAGACAGATGGTAAAAGGGTTTGAACAACAAAACAAGCAAACTAAACTGGGGTCACAAACCTAGACAACACTAAACGAGTTACTACGACTAAACAAACTAGGCAAAATAATAGGATAGAAGGGTTTGAGTCACAAGACAATATCCGGATTACAACCCTGAAAATAACCCGGACAATAGAAATGACGACAAAATAAACCACCAAGACTCCCCCCTGGCTAGCCAAGAAAGGAGCATCTTTCCAATCACCAAGCTCAACATCTTAGCCACTGAATTCTGCATCACCAATACTAGGACCTTCACAAGTCCCCATCACATTGTTCTTAACAAATTGCTTTTGGGTTCCCTTTGCGTGCTCGTTCTTAGGATCAACCTCTAATAGCGCTGAATGATTCGTAGCACGTGGACCTCCGAGGATCTCAGAAGAATTCTCATATTCCTTTTCAAAATAAATCATACTCACCATATGCGTCTCATTGTGCACAGGCGATGGACTTTGGATAGTGTCTGCTGCATCTGGATTTTGCACGACAATGTCACCTGCATCAATAAGCTTCTGAATTGCTTTTTTCAGATGCCAACACTTCTCTATGTCATGCCCAGGGGCATCTGAGCAATATGCGCACCTTTGAGAAAAATCAAACTTCTTTGGAAGAGGGTCTGGCATTTTTATCTGAATCGGCTTCAACATGTCCAATTTCCTTAGCCTTTGGAACAGACTGGCATATGACTCCCCCAATGGAGTAGGCCATCGCGGGCCTTGTGGATGTGGAACATATGGTGCACAGGGATACCCATGGGGTCGATATCGAGGCTGAAAGCGTTGAGCATGGATGCCCACCGGATCATCTTTTCTATTTCTCTTTCTTCCACCCAAACTTACTGGGATGTTCTGAATGTCTTTCGTAGAATCTTTCAATGCCGAACAACTCATGATTTTGCCTGACTTGGTTCCCTCTTCTACCATCTCCCCCATTTTTAACACATCATTGAAAGGCTTTCCCAAGGCCGGGATCAAATAACTGAAGTAGGTGGGCCCCTGGGCTTGTAGGAAAAGCTCAACCATTTCTTTATCACCAATCGGAGGATTGACTCGAGCAACTTGCTCCCTCCATATGAGCCCAAACTCCCTAAAGCTTTCCTCCGGCTTCTTTTACATTTTAGATAGGGAGGAGTGGTCTGGGGTAACGCTTGATTTGTATTGAAAGTATCGAACAAAATCTTGAGCCATGTCACCCAATGTAGGCCACTTACCAACATCTTGACGATTATGCCATTCCAAAGCTGCCCCAGTCAAGCTCTTACTGAAATAGGCCATCAACAAGTCATCTTTCTCTCCAACACTTCTCATTTCACTGCAATAAACCCTCAGGTGGCCTATCGGATCTCCACACCCATCATACAAGATAAATTTTGGCACTTTAAATCCCGCGGGCAGGCGAACGTCAGGGGACACAAACAGTTCATTGTAATCCATGCTACCCTGGTCTCCCATTCCTTGCTTGTTCTTTAAGGACTGTTCTATGCCTTTCAGCCTCCTGGGTGTCCCATCTCGCCCTTCTCTTCCTATAACCTTTTCATTTTCAGCATGAAGCTCATCCCGGGAGCTCTTCTTGTATGAGTTGGGAACCTCATGGGCAACCTCTGAGGGGTAATATTGGGCATCATGAGTTTTGAGTGAGTGTTCATTGTCGGGGATAGTGGATGTGACAGGAGGGCACTTTTGGGAAAAGATAGTTGGAGGACGAGTGATGGAGCTAGTAGGGTGGTTGGGAAAGCTGTGATAAATGGGTAGATTTGGAGAGTACGGGGGATCATCTGGCACTATGACCGGAGTTTGGGTAAGGGTAGCATCTAAGAAGCTAGGTGGTGGCGGGAGTGGTGCCTTCCCAGTCATCCAGGCCTGATACATATCCGTCATGTGTTGTCTCAACGTCCTTACCTCATCAGCCAAACAAGTGTCATGTTCAACCAACTGCTTTCGGGCACCAGTATCAACCAACCCGATTTTGTTGTTGTCCGCCATTGCCTTTTGACTTTATGTTGTGGAGAGGAGTTACCACTTTAAAACCACAAACCAACTACCCTTCTGCTATGAATATAACAAAATGAAGCCATCACGTTAGCGTTAGGGCATTTAACAACAAAAATATCACATTGCGTGTAATGCACCTAGCAACAATTAATGGTTTTAGAATGACTTCGAGGGTCATAGGGTCACTTGGCATCATCCCAATTTGTCCATTTGTATCTTCTCTTTTCTTTTCTTTTGCTCGTACTTCTTCGCTCGCTCATTTTCCTTCCCCTTTTTCTTTTTGATTATCGCTCTTTTTCTTCCTTCTCATTTCTCACATCCCCTAATTTCACCATCTTTTTTCTTCTTTTTATTTCTTTTTTTTTCTCTTTTTTTTCTTGTCTTTTCTTTTTCTTTTAATAATAAAAAAAATAATTCGATCGAACCCTGTGTAGGTTGCCTACGTATCATGACCCCGCATGAATCAGATCTTTGCGTAGTTCTGGAAGATCATGAGTAAAGTAAACAAACTGACGTTCTCTTTTTCTTTTTCTTTTTCTTTTCTTTTTACCTAATGACTACTTTGATGGGAAAAGAGAAATAAAAGAACCAAATCTTTTTTTTTTTGAATTTTCTAGACTCAATGTTCTATAATCTATCCTAAACTTAAGCTTAACGAGCATATACATTTTATTTTTAAACAAACACTCTATGGGAAATTATTAAGGAAAAATCCTACAAGAAAAAAAATATTTTTTGATTCTTTTTTTTTTGAAAGGAAGTCCAAACAATAAACCAAAGAAAAATATTTTGAATTTTCATTTGATATCCCTCAAGAAAGATTTCGAAACGAGAAATGAACAGGATAAAAAATATTTTTGGATTTCAGTTTTTGATTTTCTAAGAAAGAAACTTTAAAGATAAACAAAAGATAAAGTAGGTTTCTTTTTCTTTTATGTACAATATCATAAAGTTCTAGTGAAAATAAAAGAATATATATTTTTTTCATTTTTTCATTAATTTTCCAAAAAATAACCTCAAAAGAATTTTTTTTTTTTTGGATTTTTGATATTAGTACTTTAAAGAAAACTTTTTTTAACAAGGTACTAAAAGACAATCTTTTTTTTTTGAATTTTTAGTCCTAATATACTAAAGGAAATATAAAATAATTTTTATTTTAAGTTCTAGATATTAATTGCCTAAAGGAAAAACCACCTCAAAAATATTTTTTTTTTCATTTCTACCATTAGTATTCTAAAGAAAATTCCTAACGGAAATATAAAACGCAATTTTTTTTTTTGAATTTTTGCCTTATTACACATCTTTCTTTAATACAAAATGGAAAACACAATACCAAAAGACTCAACCTTAAAGTAGAAAGCTAGAAGTTAAAAGACGACATAAAAAAAGAACAACAGACTCAAAGCATAAAAAGAAAAAAAAATCTTCTTTTAATCCACTCCTGAATGAGCGATCCTGACTAGATGGTCCTGGGCTCTGCCATGCTCAAGCTCCGGTAAGTAAATCCACACCTGTATGAGAAAACTTAAACCAACACTATGTGTGACAATAACATTCCCTACTAGACACATGCTAGACATGGTTGAGGCTATTTTGCAAAATGACTTATGTGGCCAAAAGGTGGCTAGAAGTGCAAAATTTGGCTAAGACCCCGCAAAGCCAAGAACCTAAGATTTACTAGGAAGACCGGACCCTATGTGGGTTGCTTACGTATCACGCCCCGAAAGACGAGAATCAGGTATGCGTAGTTCGGGCAGATTGGATACGGTCGAGAATTTAAAAAAAACTAATTTAGAGAAAACATATTTTTGTCTCTTTTTTTTTTGAAAAATGATGAAACATGCAAACTCTTTTGGATTTTCTTTTTTCATTTTTTTTGATTTTCGGAAAATGATGAAAAAGTGCAAAATCTCTTTCTTTTTTTTTGATTTTTCATGTTTTTTTCTTAACAACATGTGACAGAAAACGTAATCGGGCCCTACTTGCTTTACCTTCACAACTTCACCCTCTTTTTTTCTTTTTTTCTTTTCATTTGCCCTCAACTATCATTGGTCCGCCAAATGACCCTTTTACCCTTGAAGGAATGCAACATGTAGCACATTAGGATGCATCAGGATGGTCTTTTCATTTCGGGTATACCTGTCCTAGACAGACCCAACCCCTGTGTTGAGTCTCCAAAGTCAAATGCACATGATCAGATAAGCGTTCCTACTAGGGATCCGTCATGAGGCTGAGTTATTCTAAGTTTAAAACCTGGGTGTATTGTTCTAGACCAGGCTTACCCGAGTGGACAACTCGAGCGGGGGAGGGGGGGGGGGATGCGTACCGGTAACCAAAAGATCATCCGGCTTTGCAACTTGTCTGAACCTCGTTCTATTTGGGATATGACACTAATAGAAAGAAGTCACGACCAGCGTGCACTCCTCGGGAGAGAGAAGAGAGGGGTTTCGTAGCAGTTTATATATACAGTTCAGATAATATCAAAGCGGTAAAAAGCAACATTTAGCACATTAGGCCCAAACATGTAAATGAAATCAGATAATAAAAAAAGCCAAAAATATAACAATTATTCTAAACTCGATTTCTTGAACCCTGAACCAGAGATTCTGGGTCCTTGTCCCCAGCAGAGTCGCCAGAGCTGTCACACCTCCTTTTACCTACACCCCCGTAAGGGAGTAAAAGGGGAGTTTTTTTCAACTTAAAGTGACAATCGAAACGAGATTATTTATATTAAATTCAGAGTCGCCACTTGGGATAATTTAGGGTGTCCCAAGTCACCGTTTCAATCCCGAATTGAGGAAAAGATTGACTCTGTATTACAGTCCGCGAACACAAAAATTCGGGTAAGGAATTCTGTTAACCCGGGAGAAGGTGTTAAGCATTCCCGAGTTCCGTGGTTCTAGCACGGTCGCTCAACTGTTATTATTGGCCTAATTATCCGATTTTAAAACATTTTGAACCTATGTGCATTTTAACTTTAAAAACCACTTTTATTCATTTTTTAGGAAGATTTCAACGTCAGCTAAAACACGTCTTTGGACTGCGCCACATGAAATGCACCCGCAGTCCGAGACATATTCTATTTAATGTTGTTATGATTTGGATTTGGGTCACATGAAATGCACACCCGAATTTAGGAAGATAAATTATTAAAATAACGCGCCTAAAGCAACTACGCGTTTACAACTTTGCGAGGGCTATGAAAATTCGTTAAATGGCACGCCTAGATTTCTAAGAATAAACAAAATTAATTAAGCGAGGGCCATGCAATTTAAGGTTTTTGTTTGGCACGGCACACCTCGAATCCAATTTTAAACGTCAATTAATTAAATAAAGAAAATTGTGGAACTTCTACTTATTTTATGAAAATTGTTAAGCTAAGTTTTGGTAACTAATGTCGGCATTGAACGGCCCACATCTGATTGTGAAACAAAAGAATTGGGGCTAGCACAACATATAATAGGAAGGCAGGCCAACAAGGTCCAGAGCAAATCCAAGCCTCAATTGTAAACGCTCAGATTTGGGCCCAGAGAAACGACATACACCAGAATAAACCAAAGCAGCCCCAAAACCTGGCTAAGCCGCATCAACATGGGCCTGTGACAGGCCCAAGAGGGGACCTCCTGATACTCTCTATTTCAACACATACACATAACCTGAACAGGGAAGTACTGGTCAAAATTAAGTAACCACAAATGCATCTTAAGATATTCAATTGTTATTAAGCTATTTCATGAATTCCTACCTAGCAAGTTAACATGAAGCAAGGGGATAGGCCCGATTTCAGGAATATGCTATTTGTCTTTTAAAAAACTTGCTAACTACCTCACATTCTTATACAGTTGTCTTCATCAAGTCTGGAATAGACCATAATAACAACATTATTCCTTTGAGTTGCAATTCCAAGAGAGGATGTGACTGATTCAAACTAGCATAAGACTATATCATAACATGCTTTTGGTAAACTCAAATCCTCAAAGCCTTTTAACGACTTGGCAACCCAATATATAAAAAGAACTAAGAGATTAGACTATAGCTTGCTAACATAGTGATAAGCTGTCCATACTTATACATTAGCCTTAGCAGTCATTCAAAACACAACTGAATTTCACAAAAAAAAACAAACTTGCAGAACTGATCATTCACAAAGGATAACTACTGTATATGTCTAAAACTAAGTTCTAACTTGCTAAATGGGATGAAAATAAAATAAAACAGGACTACTATTTAAAATCTGGAATCCGCCCAAGCATTCACATGATTTCAACAAATGATCCTGATCCTCAAGTACACAATTCATTGGCCAAGAGCATGTTCAATACACATACCTGGAAAGCAAAGAAAGTAAGAACAAGGAAAGGTGAGCAGCAACAAAGCAATATCAGCAGCAATGTAACAGTGCTTAACCAGCTGAAACCCACTCAGGCCTCAAACCAAACTCCACACAACTCGAAATCAAACTTCTAGACTCAGATTTAATCCATTTTTACACCCAGATCAACCAGAAATTCTTCAAAAGTTGAAAATCCCCAAAATTATAGAAGAGATGCAATGGAACAGTAATTTGTTCTTGATATTTCAGCCGTTTTGATTTCTATCCCCCTTTTTTCTCTTTTTAAAGCCCGCCTTGAATATCAAGGTAGAGTGCCTTTATAGGCAAGGCATTTAGGGCAGCCCTAATGATTCAATTTTGCACCTAAAACCTTTTCCAATTCTCATTTTAGCTCAGATACCCCTATCTTAATTATCAGAATTTCAAAACAGCCCCAATCCCACTTCCTAGAAGCTTCCTAATCTGTTACATAAGATTCCCCTAAGCTAGACTACCCAAATTGCCCTTTAACAACCCTGTTTTTACTTCTTCGGCCTAAGACCAATTGTGGGTCAATTTTGAACCAATGGTTCAGATCCAAATAGATGGGTCAACCTTGACCCATAGCCCAATCCAAAGATCAGAACCCCAACTGGCTAATCCGAATGAGAAACCACCACAAAAGTCCAAAATGTGAACTAACTATGAATTTCTTTTAAGCTAACACAAAACCGGAATTCAGCTGTACTAACCAAATTAACAAAAACCCAGTTCAAGCCAATTAACATAAAACGCCATAACTTAAAATAAAATTAAGAAGAGGAAGAATGACAAGCAGAAACTTGTTAAAGAAAAACTAAAAGACTAACGAAATGGGCCCTAAATTAATCTAAAAGGGACAGCCGGGTTCAAAGTTCTTCAACAAATTCAAACCACGAACATGCCAATCGAACAGTCATAGAAAAGGAAGAAGAAGAAGAGAGAGACGAACGAAAATAAACAAAGAAGGAAATAGAACTCTCCCAACCCTCGAACTTGCGACTGACTTCCGATTTAAACCGAAAAATAATATTAATCACCTGTTCTTTGTCAAGAACAGGCGAATAACATTGCTCCTGAACGCTAAAAACACTGGAGAGGAACTCTTGCATGAACGAATTTTAATTCTGGCTTCCCAGACTTGAACCCTAGATTTAGGATTCGAGAAGCTTCAGCCAGATTTGAGGGGAATGAGATGGGGATTTTGAAAGAGGGGAGTGAGGGGGTCATGGGGTGTTAATTTGGTGATGAATAGAGGTGGTGTCGCCACCCTAGGGCGGTGGGGGAGCGGTGGCGGCGGATTAGGGTTCTGGTTAGGTATCTCTGAGACTAAGGTNTTTTGGACAGGTCAGGGGCTGGATTGACCGGATTTTGATTGATAAACGTTTGGGCTTCGGATTAATGGCCCAAATCTGACTTAATTCCCTTCTCTTTTCAATTTCTTTTTATTTCTTCTCTTCTTTTTTTTCTTTTCTTTTTAAAGTAAATTAAAATAAAAATAAACCTAAATTAATCCCTAATCAAATTATTCTATCAAATTAAATTAATTACTACAACTAATTCTTACTGCAACTAATTAAAACCAAATTAAACGGAAAACTACCAAAATTCAAAGATTAAAATTAAAAGTGCAAATTAAACTAATTTTTTTTTGTGATTTTTCCCATTTTTATAAAACAACTAATTTGTTAATTAATCCTAAAATGTGAAATTAAATCCTAAATGCAAATGCAATGTATTTTTGTATTTTTCATTAATTAACGAAATTAACATGCGCAGACAAATGCAAACAATTAACAGAAAATGCCACAAAAATCCACAAAATTGCAAACAATGGAAAAAGTTATTTTGTTTTGAATTTATGGGAGTAATTCATATAGGGCAAAAATCACGTGCTCACAGGGTGGATGGTTACGGAAAAACTAAAATTTGTGGGAAAAAAGCTTTTTTTAGGAGAGAGGGGGGTGGGGTGGGTTGGTGAGGGTGCGGAAGGTTGAGAAGGAGTTTTGGAAAATGTTTTCCCTTCTCTTGATAAACAAAACGTTTTCCTCCAATTGGAGGAAAATGTGTTCATAAGGAAATTGAGAAATTTTCATAAAGCGCTATCTTTTAGTAGTAATTAGTCATCTATAGATACCATTTGCTATATTACGGATTATAGATGCCTTTTATGTGGTTATAAGATGTATTTGATGTATTTAAGCTATTGTGTTCATGAATACAATAGCAAAAATAGGCGTGAATCAGGGAAGTCCAGATCAATTGTTGTATTCGAGTGTATTCGACTGTATTCATGGAGTGAAACATGGGATTACAGCTGAACAGATTATTGTATTCGACTGTATTCACAACGTGAAATAGGGGATTACACTGTTTTTAAAATGGAAAGTGAATCAATTAACATAATAGACTCCTAATTTAACTCAACAAACTCAATTATAACACACAAATTTTGTATTTTCAGTTATAAAAAAGGTTCTCAACCGAAAAATACCCCAAAAACATAGCAATCTTCAGAGAAATTAAATAATACATCTGAATACATAAATTATATTAATTAAAAAAAACTTATGAATACATTCATGGCATATAGCGAGATAGTGAATACAATGAAATACATAGAATACAGCGGGATACATTGAAATGCAATGAGAAAAAATACAGTGAATAAAATGAAATACATGGAATACAACGAGATACATTGAATTACAATGAAAAAAAAGACAATGAATACAATGAAATACATGAAAATACATTAAAATATATTAACAGAAAATCGTCACGACCCCATTTTGCCCTCCGTGAACTATCGTGACGGCACCTAGTCTTTACGACTAGGTAAGCCTAACAAATGCGGAAAATAAACTAAACTTGCGGAATAAATAATCAAAAGCCGAAAATAACTGAAGGAAACAATATTTAAATGCCGCTCGGCATATACACACAACTTCTCAAAATCTGATACACTATCCCAAAACCCAAAAACTCACGGAACCACAAGCCTTTGGAATATCTAACAGTCTAACTCCAGAATATCTAACAAGAAAGTAAATACAGAAGGGCAAATGTTTAACAACTAGAATAGAAAGGGACTTCTCGGTCTGCGGACGCGGCAGATGTACCTCGAAGTCTCTAAAGCAGATGCCTCCCTCAAGGATGGTAGGCCTGAGTAGCAGTACCTGAATCTGCACATGAAAAACATGCGTAGAAAGGGCATGAGTACACCACAACGGTACTCAGTAAGTGCCAAGCCTAACCTCGGTTGAGTAGTGACGAGGAAGGTCGGGGCACTAATGAGATCGGATAAGTATAGAAATGACAGAATAAGGTAACAATTCAATTTAGAATATACAATAAGAGTCTAATACAAAATAGTAAGGAAATCAATAACTAAAGCAGAGATAAAGACAACACACAAGGAAATACCACTCATAACAAGGATGAGAGCCGTGAGATCTCTCTGTATCCTCATTATATATGCCGGGGATCTCTTGGTATCCCGAGGATCTCCTAGTATCCTCAATATATATTAGGGATCTCTTGGTATCCCGAGGATCTCTTGGTATCCTCAATATACGTAAACTATTGTGACGGCATCTAGTCTTTACGACTAGGTAAGCCTAACAAATGCGGAAAATAAACTAAACTTGCGGAATAAATAATCAAAAGCCGAAAATAACTGAAGGAAACAATATTTAAATGCCGCTCGGCATATACACACAACTTCTCAAAATCTGATATACTATCCCAAAACCCGGAAGCTCACGTAACCACAAGCCTTTAGAATATCTAACAGTCTAACTCCAAAATATCTAACAAGAAAGTAAATACAGAAGGGCAAATGTTTAACAACTAGAATAGAAAGGGACTTCTCGGTCTGCGAACGCGGAAGATGTACCTCGAAGTCTCTAAAGCATATGCCTCCCTCAAGGATGGTAGGCCTGAGTAGCGGTACCTGGATCTACACATGAAAAACATGCGCAGAAAGGGCATGAGTACACCACATCGGTACTCAGTAAGTGCCAAGCCTAACCTCAGTTGAGTAGTGACGAGGAAGGTCAGGGCCCTACTGAGATCAGATAAGTATAGAAATGACAGAATAAGGTAATAGTTAAATTTAGAATATACAATAAGAGTCTAATACAAAATAGTAAGGAAATCAATAACTGAAACAGAGATAAAGACAACACACAAGGAAATACCACTCATAACAAGGATGATAGTCATGGGATCTCTCTGTATCCTCATTATATATGCCGAGGATCTCTTGGTATCCCGAGGATCTCTCAGTATCCTCAATGTATACGAGGGATCTCTTGGTATCCCGAGGATCCCCTAGTATCCTCAATATATATTAGGGATCTCTTGGTATCCCGAGGATCTCTTGGTGTCCTCAATATACGTGCCAGGGATCTCTTGGTATCCCGCATCTCAGTTCAATCCATAAATACGTACAGGGGATCTTCCAGGATGCCGTCCCGTAGTCCTAAAGTAAAACACACCACAACAATACAAGAACTACCCAATTAAGCTCAACTTCGTACCAATTAAACAAGAAATTCTAACCTAATATGCTTCACATAATTTAGCTAGGGCAGTTTAAGCAATTAAGCAGTTAAATCAATTAGACATGCTTTTCCTAAGTTAACACATGCTTAAATAGTACAAGCCGTAAAACAGGATAGTAATCATACTAGTGGTGCTTAGTGAAAACCGGATTTCCAACAATTAGCACGAGTACGCACTCGTCACCTTACGTGCAAGGCATTTCAATTAACAAATATATCAAATCCTAAGGGAAAAGTCCCCTACACAAGGCTAGGCAAGCCACTTACCTCGAACAAGCTCAAATCAACCCGAAACCACGCTCTTGCCATGAGTATCCGACTACAAATGGCCCAAATCTATTCAATTCAATTGCATATTATAAATAACACCTCAAGTAACTGATTCTACAATTAAATTCTAAGCTAATACGCAAAATTAGGTAAAATGTTCAAAACTCCCCTCAGGCCCACGTCTCGTAATCGAGTAAAATTTATATTTTCGGAATCCTCATACTCTTACGAATCTATGCATAACAAGAACACTAAAATTGGAGTTCAATTGACCCCTCAAATACCCATTTTTAGGTCTATTAAACTCAAGCCCTAATTACCCATTTCTCCTAAATTTTTCCACAACTAATTAGGTATTTAATCACATAAAAATGAGTTATGAAGTCAAAAATGTTACCTCCAAGTGATTCCCCTTCAATCCCTCTTCAACCCTCTTCAAAAAGCTTCAAAATCGCCTAACAATGGAGGAACCTAGGCTAAAATTCGCAAAATAGACCTTTTAAAACATTCTGCCCAGGCATTTAATTCCTTCTTCGCGAACGCGGTCAAAGCCTTGCGTTCGCGAAGCACAAAAATGACTTTGACCCAACACCTCGTACGCGAACGCGACAAGGCCCTCGCGAACGCGATGCTTTACCCAGACGATCCTTCGCGAACGCGTTCCTCTCATCGCGAACGCGATGAGTAAATTCTACTGGTCTAAATTTCCTCCTTCGCGAACGCGGTTCACAAGTATCCAGCCCTTCGCGAATGCGGAGATCCCATCGCGAACGCGAAGGCTTAATATTTGCCTTCCTCAGCTGACTCTTCGCGAACGCGAGGGTCCACTCGCGAAGCGAAGGGTAAAATCCCTCTGCAACAGCTGTACAAAATCTGTAACTTTTTAACAACTTAAAATGATCCGTTGAGCATCCGAAACACACCCGAGGCCCCCAGGACCTCAACCAAAGGCATCAACATATCCTAAAACCTTATTCAAACTTGTACCAATCTTCAAAACACTTTAAACAACATCAAATTCCCCAAAACACATTGGATTCAAGCCTAAGTTTCTAAAAATCTTCCGAATTCCGCTTTTGATAAAAAACCTAACCCAACCACCTCCGAATGACCTGAAATTTTGCACACACATCCCAAATGACATAACAGAACTACTGCAACTCTCAGAATTCCATTCCGACCCTCAGATCAAAATCTCACTATCAAACTGGAACTTTAAAAAAATTCAACTTTCGGCATTTCAAGCCTAAATTAGCTACGGACTTCCAAAACACAATCCGAACACGCCCCTAAGCCCAAAATCACCTAATGGAACTAACAGAACCATCGGATTTCCATTCCGAGGCCGTCTTCACACTGTTCCGACTACGGTCAACTTTTCTATACTTAAGCTCTCATTTAGGGACTAAGTGTCCCAAAACTCACTGAAACTTAAAACCGAACATCCCGGCAAATCCAAATAGCAGAAATAAAATCGGGGGAAACAGTTAATTTAGGATCGGGGCGTTAATTCTTAAGACGACCGGCTGGGTCGTCACACAAGTTGCTCAGCCCCTAACTCCATCTTCTTTGTTCAAGAACAAACCCTAATTTCCGGCGAATCCGCCGTTCACCGGAAGCCGGTAGTGAAAACGCGCCGCCTTCATGGAAATTTCACTCTGAGTTGTTTGGCAAGATTTCTGGTGAGATCATGCTTAACGAACTGCTGCTATATTTAATTGCACAATCTCCCACCTTCTTTGCCACTCTGCCGCCACCGCCGGAGTTACTTTTTTTGGTGTCTTTGGAATATGGTTCTGTATTATTGTAGTCCCACTGATCAGCCCATAAATTCTCATATGCACTGTTCTTCTTCATATCTTCTTTCTTTGATCAAAGATGAGAATTTTGGAAAAAAGAAAGAGTAATTAGAGGAAGAGGTCCACGAAACTTTGGGAGAAAAGTGAGTTGATATTAGAGGAAGAGGTCCACGAAACTTTGGGAGAATTGGATGTATCAAAGTAGAGAGAGAAAGAAAAAAGTATAACTGATTAGCGTATTTAGTGGCTTAGGGCTAGGAGGAAACCAAAATTAAATATTTTACTATAAACCTTAAAAGGTATCTATAGAATATAATTTTTTTAAATGGTATTTATTTAAAATAAATAAGGTGTTAAACTTTGCTATAGGAGGTAAAAATTCCAAAATATTTTCCAAAATATTTAAGCCAACCAAACATGGGAAAATTGGAAAACATTTTTCGGAAAATATTTTCCTTCATACCAAACACACCCTAAGTGTCCTGAATTTTTAAACTACTAATTTAGGATTCAGGACATAAGATTTGGATTTCTGCACATAATTTTCTAACTTTAGGACATGATGTCCTAAGTTTGAACCTTAAGATTTAAACTTTAGGAGTCTGTGTCCTGAAATTTAAGCGAATTAGCTAATCTTTATATACATTACAAACTGGTAATAAATTTTTAATAGAGCATTGAAAAATGAGTACCTGGTATTATTTCCACAACTATTTTAGAACTATTGCCGTCATGGTGGTGAGCTAGAGAGTATAACGGGAAATGGAGCCCGTTAACTCGAAATATTATATACAAGTTCCTCTTTTAATGGGCTTTACATAGCGTAAATTCGAATTAGTTAGGACTCCAAAGCGAATATGAGACATTATTTCATCTAAATATCATACTATATATACAAGTTCACCTTTAATGGGTCTTATGTGACGCGAATAATTAGTCAGGCGAATAAAGACATTGGACGAGAAACGAGAAAAAAGGAATGCAAAAAGTAACCGTCTATTCATTTATTCCTTACCCAATTCAGGAGGATCATCGGTGGTTTCGCCGCTCACTTTTACGGATTCACAATCTTGATCAATTACTAAGAAGAGACTCACCTATTCTTTTCGTAGAAGTAAGAGTATATATATAGAGGTGGCTATTTGTCCAAACCTCCACTGTATAAGCTGAAAGAACGAACATCATAGGCGGATTTAGTAACTTATAGTTCACGTGAATTCAAAATAGAAATTTGAAATTACAAAAAAAAAGTAAAAATTTTTTTTTTTAGTGTGTGTGGTGGGGGGGGGGGGGTAAGGTGAGGGGTGGGGTGGTGCGAGAAAAGGAAAAAGTAAAATTTAA
>NC_031999.1:36562369-36563407 GCF_001879085.1 Nicotiana attenuata
AGGAAAAATAAAAATTTAAAATTGCAAAAAAAAAGGTAAAAAATAAATTTTTTTGTGGGGATGGGGGTGGGGTGGAGGGGTAGTAGGGTGGATGGTAACGGAAAAACTGAAATTTGAGAAAAAAGCCTTTTTTTGGAGAGAGGGGGTGGGGTGGGTTGGTGAGGATGCGGAAGGTTGAGAAGGAGTTTTGGAAAATGTTTTCCCTTCTTTTGATAAGGAAAACGTTTTCCTCCAATTGGGAGGAAAATGAGTTCATAAGAAAAATATTTTCCAAAACATTTAAGCCAACCAAACATGGGAAAATTGGAAAATATTTTTTGGAAAATGTTTTCCTTCATATCAAACACACCCTAAGTATCCTGAATTTTTAAACTACTTATTTAGAATTCAGGACATAAGATTTATATTTCTGCACATAATTTTCTAAGTTTAGGACACGATGTCCTAAGTTTGAACCTTAAGATTTAAACTTTAGGAGTCTGTGTCCTGAAATTTGAGCGAATTAGCTAATCTTTATATACATTATAAACTGGTAATAAATTTGTAATAGCACATTTAAAAATGAGTACCTGGTATTATTTCCACGACCATTTTAGAATTATTGTCGTCATGGTGGTGAGCTAGAGAGTATAACGGGAAATGAAGCCCTTAACTCGAAATATTATATACAAGTTCCTCTTTTAATGGGCTTTACATAGCGTAAATTCGAATTAGTTAGGACTCTAAAGCGAATATCAGACATTATTTCATCTAAATATCATACTATATATACAAGTTCACCTTTAATGGGTCTTATGTGACGTGAATTCGAATTAGTCAGGCGAATAAAGACATTGGACGAGAAACGAGAAAAAAGGAATGAAAAAAGTAACCGTCTATTCTTTTATTCCTTACCCAACTCAGGAGGATCATCAGTGATTTTGCCGCTCACTTTTACGGATTCACAATCTTGATCAATTACTAAGAAGAGACTCACCTATTCTTTTCGTAGAAGTAAGAGTATATATATATATATATATATATATATATATATATATA
>NC_031999.1:36563427-36606548 GCF_001879085.1 Nicotiana attenuata
TATATATATATATATATAGAGAGAGAGAGAGAGAGAGAGAGAGAGAGAGAGAGAGAGAGAGGTGGCTATTTGTCCAAACCTCCAATGTATAAGCTGAAAGAACAAACATCAGAGGCGGATTTAGTAATTTATAGTTCACGTGAATTCAATAGTTTTTGCCCATATCTTGTATATGTATTAAGTAATTCACTAAATATTTATGTATGTTTGATTATGAACACAATATAATAACTTGAGATTGCCATAAAAAACTATAAAATAACTTGAGACTGCCATAGAAAACTTTAAATTTCAAGTCCTGGATCCGCCTCTCCTAGCTGCTGAATCTACTCTCTCATCTTCAGGATATCATCTCTAATTTCCCAAGAAGAATATGAGAGGCCCTTCAACATATTGACAATAATAAGTGAATCCATTTCAGGTATGATGTTCCTGATCCCATGCTTACCTTAAATCACTAATCTTCTTATAATAGAATTTCAGCAGATGAAACTGAATACGTGCAATAGAAAGCAAAATATAACAATCTAGAGACGAGAAATGTTCAATATAGGTTACGTGGGTTCACCTTAATTATTTTATATTTTTAACTATAAAGAGTTAATTTTATGGATGGTCATTCAACTTTCATTTTATAAGCTAAAGTTATTAAATTATTTTGTATAATAAAAAAAGGGTTCTCTGTGAACATTGCCACCTTAAATTGTTTTTTTAGTCTTCATCATTTACTCCCCATTCAACTTTACCAAAGTATCACCATGTATTAAGTTATTTTATAACCAATAAAAGTAATTCATTTTGCCCAAGTATCACAGAAAGTTATTAGGATTAAATAAAAAAAACATTTTATATGATACTTAAGCAAGTTTGAATGACTTTTTGGTTGCAAAAAGAATTCTTCAGTGATTTTTGGGATAGTTAGGCAAAGTTATTATGTTCTCTACAAAAAAATAAATTAGTAACTTTGGTGCTGTGAAATAAAAGTTTAGTGATCATATGTGAAAATTATTCCAACTTTAACCATGTAGATACAGGAAATTTAAAATTTATACATATAATAAGTTCATATTTTTTCTGAACCTACATACTGACGCTATATTGTAAATACATCTCTAGAAGTACAACAAAGATAAAATTAAAGACCATAAAGGGAAAAAATAAAATAGATACTCCATAAAAAGAGAGAAAAAAGACACGAAAAGAATAGAGGAAACATGAAAAATAATATAGTACGGAAGCAAGTTTAAATTTCCAAATCCTTTTTACATTTTGAAGAGACAAATTAAAAGGCTAAAATACAACTAATAAGGGGGCTAATTAGCTTTACATGTAAAACACACTCCTATCATCTACCGTAGCTCCCCATGACCTTTTGTAACGACCCGACCAACTGTTTTACTTTTTAGATGCCCGTTCCCCTAATTAAGACTTTTCATATGTGTTTTTACTATTTTATGACTTGGGGGATGGTTGGTTCGGGTTTGGAAGTGTTCGGGTTGAAATCGGAGCACTTAGTTCCTTAATAGTGACCTAAGATGACCAAGTTTGAATTGAGTCAATATTTTGAGTAAATGGCCCCAGAACCGGAATTTGATGGTTCCAATAAGTTCGTATGATGATTTTGGACTTGGGCGTGTATTCGAATCGAGTTTCGAATGATCCAGGAGCGTTTCAGCGCCTAATGTTGAAAGTGCCATTGGTTTGAAGTAGACCTTGGTGTTATCAAGGTCCATTCGGGATTCCGAGCTTGGAAATAGGTCCATATAGTTATTTATGATTTGTATGCAAAATTTGGCGTCATTCCGAATTGTCTAAGTATGATTCGACGCATTCAAAGCTAGTTGAGGAAGTTTGAAGTTCATAAGTTGATCAATTTGGTTTTGGGGTGCGATTCTTAGTTTCAATATTATTTTACGTGCTCCAAAGTTTTGAGCAGGTTCGTATTATGTTTATGGACTTATTTGTACATTTGAACAGGATCCCGAGAGGCTCAGGTGTGTTTCGGACAGCCCAAAGCTAAGTCACAAACTGCAAAAATTGTTGTTTTGGTTTTCTTCTTTACGAACGCGAAGAAGGAGTCGCGTTTGCAATGAAGGAATGGGTCTGGGTGGCATTTTTCCCTACGCGTTCGTGAGAGGGGGACCGTGTTAGCGATGCTCCGGGCCACATGCCTTCACGTTTTGCATTCAGGCCTCCGTGTTCGTGAAATGTGAGGCCAGTTGGGGAGGGGGTCAGTCAATGGACTTCGCGTTCGCGTTGAGGCCGTCGCGTGCGTGATGGGTAGGTTAGCTAATCCTGATTGTTCGCGAGGTTGGTCTCGTGTTCGCGAAGGACATTTTTCCTAGCCTTGGCATTTTGCCTTCGCGATCGCGAGTGCCCTATCATGATCGTGAAGATGGAATCATTGGGTAGAAAACATTTTGATGTTGGGACTTAGGCTTATTTTTTCCATTTCTCATTGTGTTGGCCGAATTCGGAGCTTTTTGGAAGGCAATTTTTATCAAGCACTATAAGGTGAGTGATTCCTACTTAATGTAAGTTAAATACATACATTGTGGGTAGATTTTAATATATAAAATATGAAAATTTTAGGAGTTTGTTGTAAAATCTAGGTTTCGGTAAAAATGACCATGAAAATGGTAGTGGAATTGAGTAGAAATTATATATTTGTGTTCATGAGGTGATGAGTAATATTTATTTACAAAAATTTTTGGAATCCAGGCACGTTGGCCCGGGGGGGGGGGGTGAATTTTAGGAATCTTTCAAATTGGGTTGGTAATTACTCTATTGGTTAAATTATAAACTTCTGATTAGTTTGTACTACCTTTGGCTAGTTTCGAATTGTTTGGCACCGATTTGAGGCTTTTAGTGTAAATTGTGGACCGGGAAGAGGACTTGAAAATAAGGTAAGTCTCTTTCCTAACCTTGTAAGAAGGAATTATCCCCGTGGGTATTTTAAATAGTTATTTGCTAATAACTGTGGGTGTTACGTACACGTGATGTGACAAGAGTCCGTACGTAGATAAAATTATGCTTATATCCGAGTAGACTTAGGACTTTACCATGCATTACTTGTATTATTTATATCGTTGGCTGGCCTGATAGCGACGTTGGGCGCCGTCACGGTCAATAATGGGAAATAGGTTGTGACTGCTTGGTATCAGAGCACTAGCTTCACATAGGTCTAACAAGTTATGAGCAGGCCTAATAAAGTCTTGTGAATCGGTGCGGAGACATATGTACTTATCTTCGAGGGGCTATAATGTGTTAGGAAACTTCTCTTTCTTCATCTCCTATCGTGTAATTGATGTTGTGCTAAGTATCTTTCTCTTATTCTCTCGCAAATGATGAGAACACGTGTAGCATATGTACCCGGTGGTAGAGGAGATGCTCCCAGTGTTGTAAGAGGCCGAGGGAGGGCTCCAACTCCTGCTAGAGGATGAGGGACTCCTAGAGTTGCTTCCATTATACCACTAGCGGATCCAGTGGAGAATCTTGTCATTGAGGAGCAGGAGGCGCCTACAGCTGAGTTGGCCCCGGCAGATTTCATGTCCGCACTGGGATTTCAGAAGGTTATGGGCCGTATGCTATGATTCATGGACTCTATGACGCAGGTTGGTTTATTCTAGTGGACCCAGCCACATCTCAGGCAGGAGGCAGAGCAATAGACCCCTACCGCTCAAGCTCCAGGGCACGCTGCTGCCGTATATCAGACCCCAGGTGCACTACCTGCGGGCTGGGCTCAGCCAGTTGCAGCTACTATACCAGAGCCCAGACCAGCCGTGACCGACAAGCCGCAGAAGCTATTGGATAGATGGAGCAGGCTGCATCCTCCTGCCTTTGGCGGTGAGCGACATGAGGACACCCAGTACTTTATTGATCATTGTAGGGACATACTGCACAATATGCAAGTATTGGAGTTCCATGGGGTAGACTTCACCATATTTCAGTTTGAGGGCAGGGACCCTAGGTGGTGGCAGTCCTATCTTCTTAGCATACTAGTAGGTTTGCCTCCCTTGACTTGGGACCAATTCACACGTCTCTTTCTGGAGAGATATATTCCACCTTATCAGAGGGAAGAGCAATGGGGTCAATTCGAGTGGCTCCAGCAGGGTCATATGTCTGTGATTGATTATTAGGCGAGATTCTATGAGTAGTCTCGCCATGCACTTATGATACTCCCCACCGATACAGAGAGAGTGCAGAGGTTTATTCGGGATGTGTACTATGTTATCTAGGTCACTATGGCCCGAGAGATACAGATGGGGACTCCTTACGAGCAGGTTGTGGAGATAGCTTGGAGGATCGAGGGTATCCGTCAGCAAGGCGAGAGCATCCATAGTGATGCTCTGTCTGGTGCAAAGGTCAGTTTGTGAGGGTCCAGTCTATCAGGCCCACGTATTCAACCCCACCGCCTTCTCGGTGTGCTCCAGTTCGGCCCTACTTCGGCGCCATTCCAGAGAGGTCCTACAGTCCATCGGCTATTCAGGGTTCTTCCAGTGGGTGTTCAGGTCCCCAGGGTCAGACCCTGGGTCAGTCATCTTCTGCACCGAGAGGTTGTTATGAGTGCGGGGAGCTGGTCATATGAGGATATTTTGCGCTAGATTTTAGGGCAAGGGAGTACAGCTGGGCCATCAACCCATGATCACTGCACCAGCTTCTGCACCGGCCGTCCGCCCGATTAGAGGCAGAGGGAAAGTGGGTAGGGGTCGCCCTAGAGGTGGATGCTGTTCAGGTGGCGTTCTAGCTAGGTTCTATGCCTTCTTAGCCAAACCAGATGCAATAGCCTCAGACGCCGTGATCACATGTATTATTTCTGTCTGCGGTAGGAATGCTTCAGTACTATTTGATCCAGGGTCTACTGATACGCCCAACTATGCCTTATAAAAAGGACTAAGCGGTCGTTGCAAATATAATCTGGTTTACAAGTCCGGAGTCGAATCCCACAGAGAACTAAGGCTTAGCTACAGTTGTTCACTATCACCAAGAATACAAGCTTGAACAATTCCTAACTTATAGATATTAAGATTCTTGTGTTTAACTAACTAACTAACAAATTAAAATAATAAATTAACACTAAAGATACTACAGGTTGGAGAAAAGATTAAGAAGCTCTAGAGTTATGATTTCCCCAATTATCGGAATCCTTCCCGCTATATCTTCTATAATTTCACCAAAGTATTCTCTACCAATTATGAGCGCTCTGCGTGTTGTAATTCTCTCCCGAGTAATTACGACAATTTACTAGACATACTCTCCTGAGTTACGCTAGCTGGATTTAATTACAGCTCACTTAGATCGCACCGAAGGTTTCGTTATCCTTAATCCCACCTTTAAACCCTTGGTTATTGATTCCTCACATTCATCGGGAGTGATGTTGTTCAACAACTACCTAAATATGCACTCTCTCCCGAGTAATACATACTAAATAGGCACAGCTAATTGAGGACCCTTCAATCAACCACAAGAATAATATAGTTGAACAAATAGAAAAAATACTACGGCTCAATTATATAAAAACATAACAAGAATTTATCCTACAAAGGTTCCATCAAAACCCTAGATAACAAATTAGAAATTCATAATAGTATGTAAAACTACAATACTAAAAGTCATAACCAACAACGAAAAATAGGAAGAGGAAGGAAAAAAACTCGTAGAAGAATTCCCCGCCTTGCTCCTATTATGTCTCTGCCTCCTTAGGTCGAATATGTGTCTCAAATATGTCCAACCTGCTCAAAATACCATTTTTTCATGTATATATACCAAGTAGGGTTGGGCCCAAACAATTATACCTTCTCCAATGTGAAAAAGGACAAGTTTCTAGGCCCGGACTAGCGCGGACACGCTAGTGACCGCGCAAATTAACAAGTGCACTGCCTCAGTCCGTGACCAGGTCCGCGATCGCGGTTTCGACCGCATTGTTTACCCTGTTCCGTTTGGAATTTGGAAAAACGTAAAATATGAAAGTTGTAGCCCTTTGAGTTTCCAACCATATATTGTGGAACCCAAATGGAGTTCTGAGCAAGAAGTTATGTGCATTTTACTAGGCAGTGCACAATATGCCTACTCGATTCTTCGTTTGTTCTAACTATCATCCGTTGACCCCCGAACATTATCCTGGCTTAATTCCTTGAGCTTTTACTCAAACTTCAAAGCTCCAAATCACTTGAATTCATTCCATAACATCTACATAGCTCGGAATCACTCCTACAAGGCATAAAACACACAATTAGTGCAAGACACTAGCGATTAAAGCTTAAACTCAATTAAAGTGCAGTAAATTTGAGTGTAATAAGCGACTAAAATATGCAATTATAGCCTATCATCAACACCCCACACTTAAACCATTGCTCGTCCTCAAGCAATCAAACTACACTTTATATAGACACGACCTTTTTAAACAATTCTCCTAACTCATCACACCAAGAATATCAAAAATATACTAAGCACAAAAGCGTGACATCTTCACCTCAAGATTTGACTCACAAGTACCATGCATTATTCACAACTCACCCACTTACTTTAACATAGAGATCAGTGACATTACCTTTCCTTCATGAATCAAGTGCCCTCACACAACCAAAAGAGAGTAGTTCCACAAAATAAAATTTAAGAACACTTAGGAACTCAAGATAGAAAGAATTCACTCACTCTCATAAATAACATTCATATGCCACAAAAAATGCACCATAGGCTTGCCCGTAGTGTATTACTCTACTAATCGAGCTCATTCAGTCTAGGATCAAGTAGGACTTTATTTGGTTGTAATGTAGGCTGCGGGACGGGTAGGATACATTTAGATATAAGAGTGACTACACCTCCCTAAGTACTTTAATACATATACTTTAACATTCAAATCTCATACTTATGTCAAACCAAACTCCGCCTTCACGTCAATGTATTTTATCCCATACTTCTTTAAGCACAAGCACAATTACATCAAGAGTCACCACTTATCAAGGAATTTTTTTTCCACAGCAATACAACTATATTTTTTTTCAATTCAAGTGGCTCTTACTTGTTCAAAACAGTGCACCTTTCTCCTTATTTCATTAGTTCCGCTCAAAAGCCAAACCAGCGACCCCACACTTTAACTTTTACACAATTCATAAACAATTCAAGTGCTCATGAGAGGTTACAATGGTTCAAATAGATGGTTAATTCAAACAAATGGGTAAGGCTTGTAACGTGGTTGCCAAAGAAACAGGAATACAGGCTCAAAGAGGTTAACTACGATACGTAACAATTAGGTGGATAAAATATACATATCTGGCTCAACAAAGAAATGCCTATATCACTTCCAAGACTGAACAAAACTACTATTTCGCTTTGCAAACATACAGGGCAAGTTCTAGGCATCAAATGCAATGCACAGAATAACAACAAACCTCACACGCACATGGCACATGACTCACTCAGGGTTGGTTTCATCAAGACACTCTAGTCAAAGTAGTTAAGCAGAGTTAATAACATACAATTTAAGGTACTTATACTAGAGTCAAAAACTGAGCCTAAGCGTCACAGCCAAAGTACTCACTATTCTCAAGGCATAACAAAGTCAAGAGATATTGCTTCAATTCAAAACACAACACAATGGCTCCTATTCCTAAAAAAAAGACTAACTACACCCAGTTCAAATAAAACCCTTGGAAAAGAACCGCGGCACAAAGAAAAACCAAAGGGGAGTTGCTACACTACCTAACAAAAAAAATTTGTTTTTTTTAGACTTAAATCCCTCAAGAAAATTGTCTAATAGATCCATCGTCGGGAAAAGTCCAATCTTTTCTATTTAAAAAAAAATTCAATTAAACTAACATAACTAAAATAGCATAGAAAGTTGCCCAAACAATCTCCTCACCCCACACTTAAAATTGTACATTGTCCCCAATGCACACCCATACATACAAGAGGGTAAAAGAAACTCCCTGGTAGGCCAAAGGCCGAAGCACTAGCATCTCATAGGGTACTCAGGCTTCTCCCAGGCCTGGTCCTTTGTGTGGGTACCTCACACTTAGTTCCAACCATCTGGTTTGTTGTTGCATCCTCCAATGGCTTTGCATTCCATGCTCCTAAAAGAATCGACACTACAAAAATAATACTTTTGAAAAAAAAAAAATAAAGCTGGGTTGCCTCCCAACAAGCGCTTTATTTAACGTCGTGGCATGACGTGAATCACTTTATCCCTCCACCTTGAACTTATGAATTGAGCCTCCAATTTGGCTTCAAGTATTCGGTTATGCTCCAGGGGTGGTGGAACAAATATAATTGGCCCAAGCGACCATTGTACTATTTTACACTTCTTGGCTTTTAGATGAGGTATGTAGTCCTGTCTTTCTGGCAAGAAAAATTCCAGACTGTAGGCACCTTGTTCCTCATTCCTTGACTCCTCAATCGGCTCGAATGACTCTATTTCCATATCATCATCCAAGCCCAATGTGAAAAAATGTTTGGAGTGAGGACCAATGCGCTCAAACACATGAACCTCAGGACTTTTAACATCCTCAACATCAATGATACTAGAGTCAACAAAATTTGTATCCTCAAAGTCCTTGACTGACTCTAGTCTCACTTCTTAACATCGACATCCTCAAATTGTAGTTGGCTAGGCTGTTGATGTTCTACTCTGACCTCCTTAATTAACACCTCAAATTCACGCTCTTCTTGGCTACTATCCCCAATATTGGCATGTTGAGCATTAACGGCTCCAATCACTTGACTCAATTGAGCCTCCAAGTTGCGAATAGTTGCCTCTTGCCTCTCTATCTGAAGTTGTTTCTCATTATTTTGTTCCAGAAGGCACTTTAACATATCCTCGATCTCCTTCGGGTCCGCATTCCTAGGTTCTTTGTTCTTGTTAACTTCACAAGAAAAGGTAGAACCATCATAGTAAAGGGTTGGGGGAAGATAAGAAATATAAGAACAACCATAAAAGTGACCATTTTTACCACCACACACATTCCACAAATAAAATTGAGTTGGTGCACATAACTCGCTCTCGGGAATATTTTGATAATTTTGATACGGGTGGTTTCCTTTACAATATTTATGAGGATCAATAGTAGAATTATCTACACCTAAATTCTCATAATTAGAAGATGTCATGTTTCTCAAATCAACAATTAAAAAAAACAAAAAAAAAGTTCAAACTTGAACCTTAGCAATATATACAGCTACAACTACATCGTTAGTTCTCCGGCAACGGCGCTAAAATTTGATCACGCCCAACTATGCCTTATAAAAAGGACTAAGCGGTCGTTGCAAATATAATCCGCTTTACAAGTACGGAGTCAAATCCCACAGAGAACTAAGGCTTAGCGACTGTTGTTCACTATCACCAAGAATACAAGCTTGAACAATTCCTAACTTATAGATATTAAGATTCTTGTGTTTAACTAACTAACTAACAAATTAAAATAATAAATTAACACTAAAGATACTACAGGTTGGAGAAAAGATTAAGGAGGTCTAGAGTTATGATTCCCCAATTATCGGAATCCTTCCCGCTATGTCTTCTATAATTTCGCCAAAGTATTCTCTACCAATCATGAGTGCTCTCCGTGCTGTAATTCTCTCCCGAGTAATTACGACAATTTATTAGACATACTCTCCCGAGTTACGCTAGCTGGATTCAATTACAGCTCACTTAGATCGCACCGAAGGTTTCGTTATCCGTAATCCCACCTTTAAACCCTTGGTTATTGATTCCTCACATACGTCGGGAGTGATGTTTTTCAACAACTACCTAAATATGCACTCTCTCTCGAGTAATACATACTAAATAGGGACAACTAATTGAGGGTCCTTCAATCAACCACAAGAATAATATAGTTGAATAAATAGAAAAAATACTACGGCTCAATTATATAAAAACATAACTAGAATTTATCCTACAAAAGGTTCCATCAAAATCCTAGATAAAAAATTAGTTATTCATAATAGTATGTAAAACTACAATATTAAAAGTCATAACCAACAATGAAAAATAGGAAGAGGAAGGATAAAAACTCGTAGAAGAATTCCCCGCCTTGCTCCTATTATGTCTCTGCCTCCTTAGGTCGAATATGTGTCTCAAATATGTCCAACCTGCTCAAAATACCATTTTTCCATGTATATATACCAAGTAGGGTTGGGACCAAAAAATTATACCTTCTCCAATGTGAAAAAGGAAAAGTTTCCAGGCCTGGACTAGTGCGGGCGCGCTAGTGACCGCGCATATTAACAAGTGCACTGCCTCAGTCCACGACCAGGTCCGCGATAGCGGTTTCGACCGCGTTTTTCACCCTGTTCCGTTTGTAATTTGAAAAAACGTAAAACATGAAAGTTGTAGCTATTTGAGTTAGCTTTCCAACCATATATTGTGAAACCCAAATGGAGTTCTGAGAAAAAGGTTATGTGCATTTTATTAGATAGTGTGCAATATGCCTACTCGATTCTTCGTTCGTTCTAACTATCATCCGTTGACCCCCGAACACGATCTCGGCTTAATTCCTTGAGATTTTACTCAGACTTCGAAGCTCCAAATCACTTGAATTCATTCCCTAACATCTACATAGCTCGGAATCACTCCTACAAGGCATAAAACACACAATTAGTGCAAGACACTAGCGATTAAAGCTCAAACTCAATTAAAGTGCAGTAAATTTGAGTGTAACAAGCGACTAAAATACACAATTATAGCCTATCATCATCTACATATTAATATGTTTCTTATCTATTTGCTCATTATCTGGATGTCTCTCGTGAGTCCTTGGGTGCACCTCTGTATGTGTCCACGCTAGTGGGCAATTCTATTGTTGTGGATCGGGTTTACTGGTACTGTATTGTGACTTTCTGTGGTTATGAGATCAGATCGGAGCTTTTGTTTCTTGACATGACCGACTTTGAGGTTATCCTAGACATGGACTGGTTGTCTCCGTACCTTGCCGTTCTGGATTGCTATACCAAGATTGTTACCTTGGAAATGCAGAGTTGCCTATATTAGAGTGGAAAGGTTCATCTATTAGTACATCTAGCCGAGTTATCTCTTTATTGAAGGCTCGACATATGTCCGAGAAGGGTTGTTTGGCTTATCTAGATCATGTTCGGGATATTGCTGCAAAGACTCCCACGATCGATTCAGTGCCCGTGGTGCGGGAGTTCTTTGATGTGTTTCCTTCTGATCTACCAGGTATGCCACCAGATCGTAATATCGATTTCAGTATTGATTTGGCGCCATACCCACCCTATCTCTATTTCACTGTACCGCATGGCTCTGAAAAATGTGTCGCCTTGGGGTACACCGGTATTATTTGTGAAAAAGAAGGATGGAAGTATGCAGATGTGCATTGGTTACTGCTAGTTGAACAAAGTTACCATTAAGAACAAGTAATCGTTGCCTTGCATTGATGATTTATTTGACCAGTTGTAGGGTGTCAAGGTGTTCTCTAAGATCGACTTGAGATCTAGGTATCATCAGCTGGAGATTCGTGCTTCGGATGTTCCGAAGACGAATTTCCGGACTAGATATGGGCACTATGAGTTTCTAGTGATGTCCTTCGACTTAACCAACTCCCCGATGACGTTTATGGATTTGATAAATCGGGTGTTCAGGCATATCTTGACTCATTTTTCATTGTCTTCATTAATGACATATTGATCTACTTGCGTAGTATGGAGGAGCACGAGCAACATTTAAGAGTTGTGCTTCAGACCTTGTGGGAATAGAAGCTATATGCTAAGTTCTCTAAGTGTGAGTTCTGGTTAGATTCTGTGTCATTCTTGGGACATGTTGTATCAGTTGAGAGTATTAAGGTGGATCCCAGGAAGATCGAGGCATTCCAGAGTTGGCCTCGTCCTACCATAGCGACCGAGATTAGGAGCTTCTTGGGGTTAGCAGGTTATTATCATCGACTTGTGGAGGGCTTCTCGTCTATTATGGCACCTTTGACTAGATTGACCTAGAAGGGTGCTCCATTCAGATGGTCCGATGATTGCGAGGCAAGCTTCCAAAAGCTCAAGATCGCATTGACTATAGCACCGGTGTTAATGTTGCCCTCCGGTTTAGGGATGTATACTGTGTATTGTGACGCTTCACGTGTTGGCCTAGGTTGTGTATTAATACAGGAGGGGCGAGTTATTGCATATGCTTCATGTCAACTGAAGCACTACGAGAAGATTACCCCGTACATGATTTGGAGTTAGCCACGATAGTTCATGCTCTCAATATCTGGAGGCATTATCTTTATGGGATGTCCTGCGAGGTTTACACCGATCATCGTAGCTTGCAATATTTGTTTAAGCAGAGGGATCTTATTTTGAGGCAGCGCAGGTGGCTTGAGTTACTGAAGGACTATGATATTACCATCCTTTACGATATGTTTTGGACATTTAGTCCTTGGCTAACAGACTTGTGAGGTTGGATATTTTAGAGCCCAGTCGAGTTCTTGCATGTGTTGTGGCTCAGTCTTTAATATTTGAGCGGATCAAGGCTCGTCAGTACGATGATTTGCACTTGCTGGTTCTTAGGGAGATGGTACTACAAGGTGGTTCTAAGGAGGTTACTATGAGTGAGGATGGTGTTCTGCGACTCCAGGGTCGCCTATGTGTTCCTAATGTTGATGGCTTGAGGGAGAAGATTCTAGAGGAGGCACACAGTTCTCGGTGTTCTATTCATCCAGGTGCTATAAAGATGTATCGCGACCTAAAACAACATTACGGTGGCGGTGGATAAAGAAGGACATAGTTGAGTATGTAGCGAGATGTCTAAATTGCCAACAGGTTAAGTGTGAGCACCAGAGACCAGGTGGCCTACTTCAGCAGATGGTTATACCAGAGTGGAAGTGGGAGCGCATGACTATGGACTTCGTAGTTGGGTTGCTGTGAGCGTGGAGGAAGTTTGACGCCGTTTGGGTCATTGTGGACAGGCTGACCAAGTCAACACACTTTATTCCAGTTGTGTACGTAATCTTCAGAGAGATTGGCACATTCAGGAGATTGTCTGGTTGCATGGTGTGCCTATTTCCATCATTTCGGATAAAGGCCCTCAGTTCACCTTGCATTTCTGGAGAGCAGTAAAAAGCGGGTTGGCTACCCGGGTAAAGCTCAGCACAACCTTTCATCAGCAGACCAACGGGCAGTTGGAGCGGACAATTCAGATCCTGGAGGATATGCTCAGAGCGTGTGTGATTGACTTCGGAGGGCAGTGGGATCGATTCTTGCCCTTGACCGAGTTTGCTTATAACAACAATTATCAGTCCAGTATCAAGATGGATCCATTTGAGGCTTTATATGGTCGGCGATGTCGTTCGCCCATCAAATGGTTTGAGCCCGGCGAGGCTAGGTTATATGGTTAGTGAAGGATGCCTTGGAGAAGGTAAAGTTATCAAGAGCAACTTCACACGGCACAGTCTAGAAAGAAGAGTTACACGGATTAGAAGGTGCGTGATTTATCATTTATGGTGGGTGAGAAGGTTCTCTTGAAAGTCTCGCTGATAGAGGGTATCATGAGTTCGGAAAAAAGGGAAAGATGAGTCCGAGGTTTATTGGCCCATTTGAGGTGTTGAGGCGAGTTGGGGAGGTTGCTTATGAGCTTGCTTTGTGTTCCAGTCTATCGGGAGTTCATCGGGTCTTCCATGGGTCTATGCAGCAGAAGTACCATGCCGACAAGTCACATGTGTTATATTATATCATGGTTCAGCTAGGTGAGAGTTTGGGTTATGAGGAGGAGCCAGTTTCATTGTTGACAGGCAGGTTTGCCAGTTGAGATCTAAGAAGATCTCTGCGGTAAAAGTCCAGTGGAGGGGTCAACTAGTCGAGGAGGTGATTTGGGAGACCGAGGAGGACATGCGGAGTAGATGTCCACACTTGGGATCATCAGTTTGATGGTTTTCTTGAAGCGATGGCTTCTTCTAGGCATGGAGGAGGATGGAGAGGTTTTGGTTTTGGCCATGCGTATGAGAGAACAGAGAGAGAGAATTTCTTTCTTTGAGAGAGTGGGAGATATGATCGAGAGAGGAGAGGTTAAAAAGGGGTGAATGGATGCCTCAATTCTTGGAGAGACGTGTGAAAGGCAACTGAAAAGTTGCCTTCTGCAAGCCCACCGTCAGTCCGGTCATAAATGCATGTACAGGGTAATCAAGTACTTAGAGATTTTTAGGGCGTAAATTATGAAGAACAATTATGGAAAATGTTCTAAACTAGAAAAATTTAGAGTAATTAGATGGGAATCAAACAAATACCAAATTTGTCACGAAGAAAACTGGATCTTTCTTCAAGTAATAGTTTCCAAAAAATATCTGCTAACTGATTTTCAGTATTGATAAATTCTAATACAATATCACTTTTAGCAACATGATCACGGATAAAATGACGCTTAATCTCAATATGCATAGTCCTAGAATGATGAACAAAATTTTTTGAAAGGCAAATAGCACTAGTGTTGTCACACATAATAGGAACACAATTGAGACGTAAATCATAGTCTAACAATTGAAGCATAGTCCATAGAACTTGTGTGCAACAGTTGCCTACAGCCAAATATTCTACTTCAGTAGTAGATATGGCAACACAACTTTATTTCTTGATGTGCCCGGATATAAGAGATTTTTCAAGTAATTGGCATGTTCCATTTGTGCTTTTCCGGTCAATTTTATCACCTGCAAAGTATGAATCTAAAAAACCATTAAGATCAAAGATATTTAAGCTTTTGTACCATAATCCATAGTCGATTTCCCTCAATTTCTAGCCAATATTTCAAGTATGTATTTGGAACTATGCTATATTTTTTAGCTATGTCAAAGGGATTCAAAATATAATATATACAGGTACAAAATGGAGTTTACCTTTTATATATAGTGTAATTTTCCGTTCAAGTGGGTTCGAGTAAACCCCTTCCGCTCCCCTAAATCTGCTCCCGAGTACAAGAGGAGGGCTTGGACTTAACTACCACAGATTAACGCAAGGATAAAATCTTATCCTCCAAAAAAGAGTGAGGAGCTACTATAAACATTTCAACCCTCGGCAAAATTCTAATATAATTAAGTTGAGCTAAGAAAAAAGTTTGTTTTATCATATTTACATGGCAGTTGGTATTTGTCCATGTGAAAGATGTAAGTGTATTTCACTTCATAATGCAAAATAAAGATTACACCCTAAATATATACACAAAGGAAGACACATAAGTCAAGAGCGTATCCCTAAGATCACGCCTCTTTACCTACAATATTTGACTATATCAAACATATAATCTAACATACAATCTAATGTTGAAATACTCTGACAAGATCTTAACAGTCCAGATGAAAGGGAACATTTGCTCCTAGATGGTAACAACAGAAAAGAGTTCTAATAGGAGCTATCCTGACTTGTAGTAGCAAGTTTAGCCAAAATTATCAACCACATGATTATAAGCCTCCCTAAAACATGTTGGGTGTTTGTCCTGATTTCCTATATTTTGAAGAAAATGGCAACATATTTATTATAATTGAGTTTTCCTTCTTTTAGAAGGAAATTATAAATATCTCATATTTGGCTAGTCCCTTTTTTTTGGAGGAAAATATTTGGACTTCTATAAATTGAGGATTCGTCCTGCTCATTCACTAAACATCCACAATGTAGCCATAAGGGGTTTGGGACTTTTCAGGGGGAGAATTTTTCGGGACAAGTGTTAGTGTGTCACTTGTGCTTGCCGCTTTGTGAGGTTGTTCTGTCGATATTTTGTACTCTTTTTTATATAGTTGATCGCTCATATTCACCGTGGATATATGTCAGTTTACCGAACCACATTAAATGTTTGTGTCTCTTTTGGTATATTTCTCGTTTATTGTCTGATGTATCGTCGTTCAAGGTTTACTTTACTAGTTTTCGCACGACACTTAATTATTTCGATCCTAACGGAATAGTGGGTAGTCTTGATATTAGAGTGGTTCATCATTTGCAAAATGTCGTCTATGATCATATTGAATTTGTAGTTGCTAGCCTTGTTTCATCTGAGTAATAATTAAAGAGTCAAGGTCCAATATGAATTCTCTAAAACTCTTTTTGGAGATCCACTAACGGTTAAGAAAAGGCATTTCAGATCACTTAAAATGTAATTCCAAATAATTCTATGGAGGAAAAAGCTAAAAAATAAAAAGGTACATCTAGTGGTCAGGGTAGCTTTTATTTTTTTTGGTTTCTCATTCGGTGTCCGGTATCTGCATTGGAGCCCGACTATATCCGAATTCGCGCCGCGTAGGGCCCCATTCGGGGGGAAGCGCTCCCTACCAAAGATTTTTTCATACCTAGGACTCGAACACAAGACATCTGATTAAGGGAAGAGCATTCTCATCTACTACATCACACCTTTAGTGCTCAGGATAGCCTTTTTTTCAAGGTGAAGTCCTTCTTAGCAAATAAATAAATTTTAAAGGGGATATATGGGATATGGAAGCTAAGTCCCTTAATGGTATAGGGGCATAATTGGATCAGTTTGCTAATATCCTATTGGCAGAATACATAAATACCACCTGAACTTGTACCCAAATCCCTCTTACACACCCGTTGATTACGGGGATATTTTGACACACCTAAACCTTTCAAATGTGTATTTATGACACACCACTTTTGTATTTGACCACTCTTTTCAAATAAGTGTATATCACGCACCAATGAGAAGACGACACGTGTATTAACTTAAGAAAAATAAAGAAAACATTTAAAAATACTCTTGTTCTTCTTCTTGTTGGTATTACTGTGTTCAAAATCAGAAAAGTAAACAAAGGTTAGTTCAATAAACAAAACGTAAAATAATTCCGAGCCCACTGAATGCACAGTGTGTCCTTAAGGAATTTAATCCCCTCACTGTTGCCCAAGGTATACGGATTAATTCCTCCCAGGATAGAACGAAATAACTATTCTGTGATAGCGGCACTTCAAATCACAGAACTTCAGCGAACTCAACAAATGGAGCAAATCACACTTGTCACTTATGTTTATTTAGAAAATAATGCAACAATGTAGAAAAGAGGGAAAAAGATTTCAGATTTTTCATGTCTGATTTCATGTCTGAAAAATGAGGCCAAGCCTCTAAATTTATAGACAAAGGAAGGGTGATATGGAGAGGTGCAATCTAAAAGGTGCCTCTTCCATTTCCCATTCACACCCCTTAATAAAAACGCAACAATCCCCCACATGAATGGGGAATGGTCATATGAGGAAAAACATGCATGAAAATACTGTGTGATTCACAAATAAGGATTAATCGCATCTTGATAAGTAGGTTTCCCTTTGAACTTTCCGTAGTGAACATATGTCGGATATACTCGGTCAATCGGTAGATTTGATATCTTTGAATCGTCGAACTTTGGTGTATACCTAGACAACCATAAGTCACACAATTAACCTTTAACCGTCTTTGGTTCTCACGATTGTGTTCGTTTCAGCCATGAACACCGCCTGGTTTCATGAGTGCTTAGAGAATGGGCCTTTGCTTTCATTCCCCTTAAAGCGGCTTACACTTAACACTCACATAGGTGATTTCTAAACGTGTAATCCTATAGACACACTATCTGGTCATATCCTGCCAGACTTAGAAAATCATTAAAAAGCTTTAAGCTTTATTGACTCATAAAAAAGCCTTAATGTTTTACCTTGATTTCTGAATATTGGCTTCATCACGAGAATGGGTTGAGTTATTTGACAATGTTTAACCGTCATTCATTACTTTGTTTGATCTCTTTGAACTTAGCTCTTGGGATCTCCAGTCTGCTAGGTAGAGTTACCGCCATGATGACTTGTCCTAGGCCTTAGCCCCATTCCCTTCAATGATATTTCAACTGCCTCTCTAGATAGGCCTTTTGTAAGTGGATCTAATACGTTATCTCTTGACTTTACGTATTCAATTGTGATAACACCACTAGAGAGTAGTTGTCTAAAGGTATTGTATCTCCGTCTAATGTGACAAGATTTTCCATTATACATAACGCTCCTTGCTCTGCCTATTACCGCTTGACTATCATAATGTATACACATAGGTGCCAAAGGTTTGGCCAAAATGGAATATCTTCCAAGAAATTCCGGAGCCATTCAACTTCTTCACCGCCCTTATCTAAGGCTATAAACTCAGTCTCCACTGTAGAGCGTTCAATACACATTTGTTTGGACGATTTCCAAGACATTGCTCCTCCACCGACTGTTTATAATCGGTTGAACCGGTGATCTAATTTGCATCACTATACCCCTATATTATCGCGGGATACTTATTGTAGTGCAAAGCATAATTTGGAGTATATTTCAAATACTTCAAAACTCGTTTCATAGTCATGAAAGTTCAATGCAAACTTTCTTATGTCGTAGACTAATACGTCTCGACTTTCGATTGCCATGTAGGAACAAGGTTCAAGTCTACCGGTGCATATCAGATTATTGACTACACTTAATGTAGTAATAGTATATTATAATAACAGCTGGAATGATGGGCATCAGTTGTGGCCACAACCTTTTAATATATAATACATTTCGCAATTATTTCGCCATTTTCAAGCATGTGTATGCTATTTATTCATACATCTATATGATATGCAAATTATATCACCTTCATTCATGAAATAAATCCAACTTAAAATGGATTTTGATCATGTTCATTGGTTGGTTCACCTCATTATAGACCAACGTATTAATATATTTGTTCATGAATGGTCATGTTTATATAAAACATGTAAACGCACTTTTCATGAAAAGTCACAGCCTTCTAGGTGACACTCTTTCATAAAAGAGCTAAACATTATAAATGTTCAAGAAACAACAAAACATTTCTAGAAAAGCACGTAAATAACTTTCGAATTTGTAGTTTCATCACGAGTCATCACTAAGACTGAACAAGTAATAAATTCACCGACTACCATATCAATATCCCTAAGGATTCGTGGGGTTTGACGAATCACATCATATAGTTCTTCTAGATAATATATACATCATGTCTAATATTAGCTTTTGTTATGCATAAGCTAAATGCCCCCATATTTCACATATTTCATGTGCCTTTTCTATCAATATATAATCCAAATATAAACAAATAATGACAACATAACTTAGAGTATTCTTAATGTAAATACACTAGTCTGAAACCATTTGACAATATTATTTGGTCGAATCTCGCATGTCATTGTTTGGGTGCTTGTCTTAGTCTGTAAAGTGACTTAACAAGTCGACACACCTTCTTTTCTTTTTCAGAAACCACAAACCTTTCAGGTTGTTCCATTTAGATTTCTTCATCCAAATATCCATTTAAGAAGGTTATCTTTACGCCCATCTGATGGATTTCAAGGCCATACACGACGGCTAACGCTATTACCATCCGAATAGATGTAATTCTCGTTACCGGTGAGCAAAGTAATCAAGACCTTCTCATTATCTTAATCCTTAATCAATCTTGCCTTATATTTGTCAATAGTACCATCTCTTGAAAATCCATTTGGAACCCAATGATTCGTTCCCTAGAGTAAGATCAACTAACTCCCATGTATGGTTATTTAATATGAATTCTCTCTCACTATTGACTGCTTCTTTTCGAGAAAGACATAATTTATTTCAAAGTTTGAAGCTTATTTTCCGACAAGAATGTCAGAAAATCTGATCCAATGGAAGTAGTTGTCCTTTGACGTTTACTACTCCTGGATTCACCTCATTAGGTGTACTTTCCTTTGCTTCTTCCCGATGTCGATTAGATATTTCACTAGACGACTCACATTCCTTTTTATACGGATAAATACTCTCAAAGAATTCAGCATTATCTTATTCGATTACCGTATTAATATGAATATCGGGATTTTTTTGATTTATGAGTCAGAAAATGATATGCCTTACTATTTGTTGCATATCTTATGAAAACGCAATCAATAATTTCCGGTCCCATCTTTACCGTTTTGGTTTTAGGAACTTGCACTTTAACTAAGCACCCTCACACTTTAAAATATTTAAGTTGGGCTTTATTCCATTCCATTTCTCATACGGAATGGATTACGTCTTGCTCTGGGGAACTTGACTGAGTATTCGTTTAGTTGTAAGAATAACTTTCCCCTCACAAGTTCTGGGGTAAATCAGAACTTATCAACAAGACATTCATCATCTCCTTTAACGTTCTATTCTTCATTTCCGCAATTCCATTAGATTGCGGTGAGTAAAAGGCAGTCGTTTAGTGAATGATGTTATATCAAACATATTTCTTCTAAAGGAGATTCATATTTGATGCCTCTATTACTTTGTAGAGCTAACCACAAGAACTGTTGTTTATGTCACGACAAAGCCAGAATAAATGGTGAAGTTTTTAACCTTCAAACCAATCTGACACAATCAGAATTAATAAACGGTGAAGTTTTTAATCTTCAAACCGAATGATATCTGATACAACTAGATCTAATAGACGGTGAAGTTTTTAATCTTCAAACCGAGTATATGTGACACAATCAAATTTAATAAACAGTGAAGTTTTTAATCTTCAAACCGAATAATAAATTGGAGTAGAGAATCACTAAGATTTTAATCTCCAAAACGGGTATAAAGTCACTTAGACTTTAATTTTCGACAAATGAGTAGAACGTCACGAAGACTTTAATCACAACGAACGCGTACAAAATCACACAGATTTTGATCCCCATAACAGGTGTAAAAAATCACGAGAATTTCAATTCCCTTTCCAAATATTTTCCAACTAAACCATTATAACAATTTGATCTCTTCTTCTTATCAAACTCATATATGTTCGTCTTTACATATAATATATTCATGATCTTAAGAATACTTCAAGTATTACGGTAAGCCAAATTCATATCTTACAACCTTGAATATACTATGCATGCTTCCAAATTATATATCAACCACTAATAATTTGGTTAAAGGAATAGCAAAATTAAACGCAAACATATGTTATTCCTAATCACATATAATTCTTGATTTGTAATATGAGATCATCACATTATCATCTATCCTAATATTTATAAAAAATATTTTATAAATCACAAAGGACAGGAAAGTTGAAGAATAAATAGAGAAAGTTGAACCTAATTTTGTTACTTTCCTCTTGAATCATGAATCTCCCTCGAGATGTTGATTCACCATCAACTCGTTTCATCGCAATATCACCCTTGTCCTGAGCAGTACTGGCATCACTTTCTTCTGAAACCAAGAAGATAGGACCAATTCCAATGTATAAACACAGAACAAAGTGGGAACCATTTTCAATTTTCCATCTTGTTGGAATGCTCCATTATTCTATTTAATTTAATCATTGTTGCACTGCGCGTGTGCATCTCAACAACAAAACTTGTCTGTTTCCAAATTCCCTTTCGATTTCATTTTCTGTTTAGCCCACCGTCCATGACCATCCATAGCAACCATGTCTTACTGGTACTACTTGACTTGTTCTTTCGTTCCAACAAAAGGGGGCTTGTGTTTTCCCTTCATTTAGTGGAAGTTTTGATAGACTAGTTGATAAAGAAATAGAATAAGAAACGAAGCGTACGTCATTTTTCCTTTCTTTCTTCATTAACAAGACAACAATATCAGTGTAACGGCTTGACAAAAGCAACCAACAGACACAATCGGTTACAACTAGTCACTCTCGTTTCGCGTAAAATCATTATCGTCGAGGCTATAGCTCTCTGTCTCCGACATATATTAATATGAACACAGAAAATAAAATTAAATTCCTTAAGATTGTTGGTATTACTGTGTTCAAAATCAGAAAAGTAAACAAACGTTAGTTCAATAAACAAAACGTAAAATAATTCCGAGCCCACTGAAAAAATGCACAGTGTGTCCTTAAGGAATTTAATCCCCTCACTGTTGCCCAAGGTATACGGATTAATTCCTCCCAGGATAGAACGGAATAACTATTCTGTGATAGCGGCACTTCAAATCACAGAACTTCAGCGAACTCAACAAACGGAGCAAATCACACTTGACACTAATGTTTATTTAGAAAATAATGTAACAATGTAGAAAAGAGGGGAAAAGATTTCAGATTTTTCATGTCTGAAAAATGAGGCCAAGCCTCTAAATTTATAGACAACGGAAGGGTGATATGGACAGGTGCAATCTAAAAGGTGCCTCTTCCATTTCCCATTCACACCCCTTAATAAAAACGCAACACTTCTTCCCAAGCACAGACTCCACCGCCGCCCGGCTGTGAACCCCCAATCACCGAAAATCCCTCTCACTATTTGACAAAGACATGCTTTACATGCTCCACCCAATTAACTCTCCACCACCATGAAATCCTTACTCAGCCACTGCTCTGTCACCCATCCTCCATAGTCGTCGCTCGACACCACCATACTCCTCTGAAGAAAATATTCCTAAATTGGCGCCTTTCGCCGCCAACTATACTACTAAGCATAAAATTCCCCACCGACAACTGATCTTCATTACCTATCCTTGAATCCATATCCACTTCCTCCATTCAAATCTATATTTTCGTTCGCAGTCCCTACTTCACCCTCATCACAATAATGCTAGAATAAAGTTAAAGGAACCAACCCATTGCCTCAAGCAGTTAGAATAAACAACAAAAAGATGGTGAAGGTCTGATAAATTTTGGGGCCATGATCTCTGATTTTTTTAGAGGGGTTTTTGAGAAGAAAGAATGGAAGGAAATATAGGAGAAAATATAGAACAAAAGGGAGAGGATGAAATGTTTTCTGGTGGGATTTTGGAGAAAAAAGAAACGTATTTTCGTTTCTCCATTGTTGCTGGAGAGTTGTTTGCTTGTGCTTGACAAAGAAGATGATGATTAAAAAAATAAAAAAAATAAGGAATAAAAAAAGGACATGTGGCATATCAAAATTCAAAATTCACTCGCCTATTTTGTGTGAAAAGCACGTGCATTCCACGTCATAAAAGTAGTGTGTCATAGACACACATCTGAAAAGTTTGAGTGTGTAAAAATATTCCCGTGATGAAAAAGTGTGTAATGGGAATTTGGAGTACAAGCTCGGGTGGTATTTTATGTATTCTGCCTATCCTATTTCTAGTAGTTTAGGGGCATTGAACCAAAAGTCAAACGGAGGGTATTTGTTCTAGTTCCAATAGTTCAAGGATATTTTTGCCCTTTTCTATTAAAACAATTGCTTTCTAATACATCAAAGAAAGAAACTAAAACATAATGGCTCCCACAGGAAAAAGTATGGTTTATTGTCTGAGTTTTACTATATAGAAATGTCATAAAAGATTCTAGGGAAAAGGTCCAAATTTACCCTTATACTTTTGAATATTATCTACATTTAATCTTCGTTATACTATTCAGCTAAAGTTACCTCTACTGTTATACTGTCCGGCCAAATTGTATAGTGTTGTATAGTGTTAACTAGCAAAGCAATCGAAATCACTTGCATCAACGGTCATAGCATTTAATTACAATGAAGCTGGATAAGTATCATTAATTAAGAAAATGTATATATATTATGTATACACAGTGTAGTTAACAAAGCAGATTAGTGGTTTGAGTGCCAGCAAAAATTTTTATAGCATACTTATATATCATGAAGCCTTGGGCATAGGTGATTCATCCCTCTGTCTAAGTTTTGATGGATAAAGTTACCTAATATTTATGATGGTAGCATATACACGATGAAATAGTTAAGACGTGAACAAGTGACCCCATATCATTGTTAATATTTTAAAAATATTAACACGTTATATATGGCCTATTATCATGTCTTATTATTCGGGTTACTAATATGACTTATTCAGAAAACTGAAAAAGTATTGGTGATTAAAATAATGTATCAAGTATTGACAATTGAGTGTATAGTTTAAGAAAGTAGATTATTGGTCTTTGGGTGCCAAATAAAGAAACTAGATACGTACCATTTCACTTTGAACAACTTAGAACTAGCCAAATTATTATTTTTCTTATTGATAATTTTAATTCTATTCTTACATATTTTGTAATTTTTGGATCAAATTAATTTACATGTCTATAAATCACGTTATAAATTCAATTGCACTGTTTTACGTGTAAACATTTGTCTCTCTCTCCTGACGGGTAAAGATAGTACTGAGGGTTATAAAGATATATAACTTATATTAGGAGAATACAAAACTCGGAATTTGGCCAAGAGAAACCACACAAACATCCATCTTTTGAACGACAAACCAACTACTAGCTTATAGTCAATGAAAATTTTACTTACATATACTGACAATTTCAACATGTTACGAATATCAACTCCGTATTCGCCTTTTCAAAGACTCTTCTTCAGGTGACATTCTCTAACATAACCAGAGTATGCAGATAATATACACTGAAAGCAAGGGGGATTAGGGTCACCTTTATCATTGTTGAAGGATACAATCTGCATTTGATATGGTAAACAGGGTCTTTATAATGCATGACAAAATGTATTATACAAAATGCTTACCTTATATCCCAATTGCTTCATTGCTTGTAGTGCAAAAGGATCCATGGAAAACAAATGAAACTACAAAAGATATTTTCTAGTTTTTGCTGCACTATTGTACACAAAACTGCCAACTAACTGCTCCTGTTCTAATCTGTATATTTTCTTATATATTAAACAAACCTTACAGCAAACAAGGAACAACTTTGGATTCATAGCTAAAATACTGAAAGCATATTGTATTCTAGTTTAACTTGCATCAACAATCAGCGGAAAAAGTAGCACTTGCTGAAAAGCTCATAGACAATCTGAGCATCTCCTTCACAGGCTGAAACTCAGAAGAAGTTGCTTCAAGAGCACATCAACACTCGATCTGGTGCGCCCGTTGCATGGCTTCATTAGCAAAAGAGAATTTCCGCACCTGTACAATTTACACCATGATTAACCAAAAGCACGATAAGGCAAAAGCATGTCAGACATTTATTAGTAAGAAACATGTTTTGTATGACAGGTCTGTTCAGGTATAAGTTATGTTTCTTTGCAAGCTTTATGGGAAGCAGTTTACAGCTCAACTGAAGTAAAACAATTAATTCTGGCTGGTTATCATAAGACAATTGGGTATCACAAAATATGAAAATTAAATAAAATGAAACTACTGGAAGTTAACACATCAAAAACTAAGAATAGTTATAACAAAAGATAGACTTACAAAGCGTTAAAACATACTCCAACCAAAGTTATTTATTATCATCCAGGTTCTAATTGCATTTTTATAATTTTCTGAAAGCTTTTGACTAGCCAAAACTTTTTTGATAACCTTGGCGAGCCAAAACTTTGAAGAAGACTAAACAAACTTTTCTAATTCATCTTGTTTCGGCCAAAACTCAATCAGATCTGTAGACACATGAATTTTATGTTTGCTTTATGTAAAGACGTTTTGAACAGTAAGGGAGAGAAATGAAAGAAACAGCCGAGGGGGCATCTTCTTCGGCATCACAGGAAACTTCAAAGAACAGGAATTATTTTCGTTTCCACTAACTTTTGAACGTAAAGAAACTTAAGCTCTAGTTAATTAACGTATTCCTCCCCTATCCCTCCATTCCAGATTCATCAAACTCGTGATAATTCTTCCACTTTCTTTCCTCTCGCTTCCTTTCAATCTAGAACATCTAAGCAACCATCAAGTCGCTTTAGACCTCCTCTTTACCATATAATTCTCTAGCTACTCCACACGGCGGCAAAAAAACAAGTAAAGCAGTTTACTAGTGATTGAGAGTAGCCTACAACAACTATGCATCAGTCCCAAATAAGTTAGAGATTTGGCTATATGTATCCTCACTAAACATGTTCACCATTAAAGTTTATCTCACGCCAACATAATACAAAATAAAATAAAAATGAAAAGGATTAGAAGTTCTTCATATTTCCTACATAAGAATCTCCAAACAAGACTAAAGACTCCTAGAAAGCATTAGCGATTGAGAGTAGCCTACTCATGCTATTTGATATTTCATCATTAGCTAAGCCAAGATGCCTGAAACTTTGTGTTACTCAGCAAAAGTGAGCACCAACTTCCTCTCTTCATTTGCTCTAGTTCTTATTTGGCAAGCAGTGACATTGAGGGTTTTCCTAGAATAACATCCAGTATCCTTTTCTTTTATACAGAAAATAATATCCAATATCTAATTACTTGGTGCCACACTTTCAGACTTATCTGACTAATCTAGTAATCCATCCACATGTGATACTCATCCAGCTAACACATAGAAGGAACTCTGCACATATTGCCAACATTGGTATTCTACAAGTACCTTACAATCTAATTTTTGAACGAGGCGTAGTGAAGCCAACTTGTCCTCCTTCCTACCTCTTTGCACTTTTCATTTGCCACCAAGTTTCTTATCTAGTTCACCTGGCTATCGGCTGAACAGAGACTATCATTGATCCCTATATTAGTTTCTCTGTATGCCATAGTAGCTTCATTGTCCAGAACCTTAATGGCACTTTAGTGTTCGTGAACATTTCTATGAGACTTCGTTCCAGCATGTAAGAACTAATTTAACAAGTTTATATGAATTTCTACTGTCGAGTTTTTTATAATTCAGTATATATTTGCTTTTTAGGTTTGATCATTAGAAACAACTTTTAGCTAAAGGTTGATCATATAGGGTGTGTATATTTACTATAATCTTTAGAACTTTAGAGATGATTCAGCTTACATGCAATAAGACACACTCTTGCAGGTAGCAACATACATGTTTTAACTAACTTAATTCGGTACTACCAAGCACAGGTACCAATATCACTTATTGAGTGGCAAATACAGCAAGAAACTTGAAGTTGACAGAATAGCACTAAATGATACTACTCAAGATTTACTCGAAACAAACTGAGAAGTTGTATGGATGGAAATTTCTAATTTCTACTTTTTGTACCACTTTTTTGCAGAATTACCCTCTTTACATTAATAAAACTATTTCCCTAAAAGAAAATATGAAACTTTCATATATCCAAGGAAGTTGCAAAAATAAAATCAACAATCACCACGCGACTAGTTAAAGGTCTGATACATATTATCTGTGAGCTAATGAAATCTATTGAGTGAAATTGTAGACATATATTGGCACCAAAACTAAAATAAACCCTCTGTCCCAATTTGTTTGGTGATTTGATTGGACAAGTAGTTCATGTAAGAAACAAAGGGCAGTCTAGTGCACTAAGCTTCCGCTATATGTGGGGTTCGGGGAAGGACCGCACACCACAAGGGTCTATTGTACGCAGTCTTGCCCTACATTTCTGCAAGAGACTGTTTCCACGGCTCGAACTCGTGACATCATCGAAGTAAAGTATGCATAAATACAAAAGAATAGCCTTATTATTACCAAAGTACTTGTTTTCGTGCCCGATGGGATCCACAAGAAAGCATTAAATAGATTCAAAATATATAAAGGTATAAATCTATCGAACGGACAAAACAGGAAAGATTTTCAATCAAATTAGGAAGGAAGGAGCAGTGCTTAATAAGTAATTGTCATGTCAGTACCTTGGGTCTAAAAGCTGCTTTGTTAATGTGTTTGGATCACATGTCTGTTCTTATTATAGCATAATTACAAAATAATAATGCTGATCTTAATTTTGGGACATTTTGCATTTCCTATGCTTGTTTTAGCTGGCAGGAGGTTTGCCTTACACAAGCAAAACCTCAATAGGAGGGGGCTAGTGCTATGCAGCAGATGCTATTTGTGCAATTTCACTGCAGAAAATCCTTCACTACAGTACAATGAGAGATATTTGGAACATGTTTTGTGCCTCTGGAGTCCAACATGTAATGTCTCAAACAGCAAAAACTTCTTTTGCTTGGACAGATCAACAAAAAGACTGGCAAATCATTATTGCTGGTGATTTTCCGAGGCATTATGGAAGGAAAGAAACCTGAGGCACTTCGAAGGAGAATTCACCACCAAGCCCAAACTCAGAACAAAATGTCTCATGGACCTTTTTGTTAAAGCAAATTGAACACTGTAAATAATGTAAGATGTTTTCTGATTTTGTTTGCTCCTCATTTTATATAGGAGCTACAACAGCTTTTTGTATGCTTTGCATCCCCTAGCTGCTTTCACTAATAAAACCACAATTACTTCATAAGGAAAAAAAGGACGTGGTAGAAGTGATCCATCCAAGATTACATAGTTGTACCCAACTACCCATCCAATTCTTCAGATCTACTAGTGCTCTAAATGTTTATTTAATATTGAGAATTTTTTTCCAATTATCTACCAATTATAGATCTTAAGGGTGCTAGGTATAATAAATTACAGACCCTAGCATTACTTATCTCATTGATTATCATTCCATGACTGGAAATCATGGAAGTCTAACCTCTGATTGAATTGCTTCACAATCAAAACACTTCAGATAACAATCAGGATGTGTCCTTCAATTTAAATACCCACGGTACCGACAGTGTTATTTTTCACATGACTGGCAGGGAGGGATACGATTTTTACCGAACCGTACCAAATAAATTTACGAAAAAATATATTTATATATTAAAGTTTAAAAATAATAAAGCATTAAATTTTTCCTCGAGCCTTGGAATTATGAAAATGGTTACAAGCCAGCAAGTAATTAAACTCAAAATCCTAATTTCCAAACCTATACTTCTTTAATTGAAACAAATTTTTTCCAGCATATTCACTAGCACCACACAACGTGTTCTAGCGATTTTGAGTAGCAAACTACAATGTATTGAATATGTTTCCTTTCGTATGATTTAAATTTATATTTTAAAATATTTAATCTTCTATAGACTTTATTCTTGAGTCCCAACTTGCTTAATATCTTTCCACTCGTGTGATTTATATTTCCTTTGTCTTTGCTTAGTTTCTTTTGCGTTGCTGTAGAATAGTTGTTGGATCTATACTCTGGCCATCTTTCATGTTTTCTTAATTCATCACCCTTTAAATAGTAAAAATGTCTATAGAGTTTTGCTAAGTCCTATAAAAGTAGGAATGTTATTGCATTCTGCTTCTACTAGTGATTTTTAAATGACATTTAAAAAAATACCGAAAATTAACCGAACTGTACTGATACCAAAGAGAAACCGACATGATTGGTATGGTTTCTAAATGTCTAATTTTGGTTATACATAATAGAATAACCGAAAAATTGGTATGGTACAAATTTTATAAAATAACTGGCCGAACCGAACCATTGACATCCCTACAAGTCAGTTGGAGTTTTATGTGGAAGAGTACGGGTGAAGACCTGAATCACCACCCTCCACATTGTAAGTAGTTGACTATGGAGATTGTTTGGACTATAATGAGCGATGCCACGAACTCTCAAGGAGGTATCGTTTCAGTTGAACCTTTAGATGAGGAAGTGGGCCTTTAGAAGATGGAAAAGAAGGCGTCGGGAATGGGATGTTGCTCTAATAACACTTTTGTGAGTTTGTATGAAAAGAGAGAAATAGGAAAAAAATTAAAGGAATAAAGAATGATTATTCCTTATTTCACTTTTAAGCGCATTCATGAAGTTCCAATGTGATAGAGAATTGGGTGTCTTTTGTAGAGAATCGCTCTTTTCTTTTTAGATTCTCTATTTCTTTTAGATTTTGCAAATCACAATTCTTGTGGTCCGCATTTCCCCGGACCCCACTCATAGCGCAAACTTAGTGCATGAAGCTGCCCTTATAAAGAAATTCATGACTTATCTTAGATTGATATTTCCTTTTTTTTTACTCCTAACCCCTTTTTTCCTTTCTCATTTTTCTTTTTGGCTGTTGCTCTTCAGTATCTTTGGGAAGGAAACTTATTTTATTACAAGGATCTATAAACACCAAACCAAGTGGAAGATGGTAAGCGCCATGGTCCCTATCAATATTTCTGGATTGCATTTCTTAATTAATAAGATGAATGTGACAAAGAACAAAGCAGTAGAGGTTTCATCGCCAATATCTAAATTAGAGCCTCTGATAAATCATACAAATCCAATCTCACCATAACCTTTTCACAAGTTTCTAAAAGATGCTGCTACAGGTTAAAGCTATTGCTTTCTAATCCCTTGATGAGAAGTAGATCACAAGACAAAAGGAATCTCTTTGGCCATAATATTTTACTGACGATTGTATAATAACCTCAGAAATCATTTATTGTTTCGTTCTGGCAGAGTAGAAGAAGTTTATATGTACATCAACCAACTGCACTCTAAATTTCCTTTTGGGAATGGACTTGATTCACTACGAGGTTAGTTGAGGGTAGCAGCACACTGGTAATTGGATCCACATCTCCTCGAAGAATCTACTCCCTCTTCATGATGTAACTACACATGAGAGGTTAAGTGTGTGCTACCAGTAAACAAGATCCTCGGTAAACATTGAAAATTTGCTTAAAGATAGAAAAAGAGATAGCCTCAGTCACAACTCCACAGGGAATTGAGAAAATAGAAAAAGAGAGAACCTCCATCACAAACTCTACAGGGAATTGCGCTATAACATAGCATGCCACTATCTTCTTGTCCTTTCATCTGTTTTCCTGTTTCTCATCCAAAGGACAGAACTCATATTTTTAGCTAGGCAAAAATGGGACCATGTAAAATCTAGGTTCTGGTAAACTGTCAAAACTATAAAAAGAGAGTGAAAAAATAAAGCTCATGTGAAATGACGTTCTTCAACCTGAATGACTGAAGCTGAATTGATTTCAGCTACAAAATTCAGATGGAAGTAATTGAAGCCGTGGAATGCAACGGTGAGTTGGTGATGAGGATTTTGTTCGAAATATCAGGGAGCGAGGTCCACAAAAGCAGTAAGCAAGGATGGATTTCCAGGCAAGTGCTGGGATTACATAATAATACTCGTCTTTTTTTCTGATAAGTATGTGATATGATTTTCTTTAGGAAATGAAGGTCCGAATGTAATACGCTTCTGTGAAAGTTCATCCAAGTAAGATCACTAGGGATTGATTCCTTAGATCAGACTTTAAAAGAGATTTGCACCAAAGTAAGAAAGAACTAAGAAGGAAATCCAAACTCCTAGCGACTAGAGCGACAAGAACACATTGAAATGGATGATTCTACCATAGTATAATAACTTTTTAAAATTCAAAACTGATTGCGCTTCTATCATAAATTTTGATCCATCTCATCTAACTATATGCTAATAGACATAGCATTCGCACTAGAATAAGAAAGAAGGGAATATGAGTTCTCTCTCTCTCTTTCTTCATCAAAAAAAAAAAAAAAGAAAAGAAAAGGAGGGAATATGACTGCCCTTGAGATAAGAGCATTTTAAAAACACTTTAAACTAGATGACTCACCCATAGTAAAACAATTTTTAAAGATTAAAACTGACGGCAGTTCAATTACAAATTTTGGTCATTATCATATCTTGCTACATACTTATCAAAAATCCATAAATTTGCAAAAGAATACTTGTTCAATACCCCACGGTCCTCGAAAAGAAAAGGTCAACAGAATGTACTAACAGATGGTTGTACTTTCTTAATCCGAAAACAGTGGTTCAACGGGTATGACAGAGCTATTACATTAAGTAAAGGTGAACAACCAAAGAAATGCCATTCTCCTGATTAAAAGGGTTCAACCAAGCTAATCAATCAACATGTGATATAATTTGCTAGCGACATGCTATGGACCATTTTCTAGGCACAAATTTTAACCTTATACTGGTTTATCTTTCTTGAACCTCCAGCTTCATCTCTCTTCTCAAACTTCAATTCTGTTATTCCATATTTTAAAAAAACAACTAGATGCGCAGATTTTCAGGAAATACAACACATAAGTCAGAAATGAAGCCTTCACAAGTAAGATTTATTAACTAAGAGTATTAAATCGAGTTGTTCCGTACAAGATGTTCGGGCACAATAACACAAAAGTACAGTTCACAGCTCCTGAAGAAAGTTGAGCAACTCAAGATATGTATCTATACATTGTAAATGTACATCTTTAACATGATCCAAAAAGCAAACAAATATAAGCATTTGTATTTCAGAACATACGCTGCACATTCTTTGCTCTCAAAACGCGTGCTGTTCATTTCTTTCCATACAAGTAAAAGATCAAGCCTTACTAATAGAGTTGAAGTATATAAATGTCCTTAGTATCTCCATTATTTGAACGAGGCACTAAAGTTGGTGCACATGAAGCTCAATCAGAATATATACATTTGTTTACATGTGGAAAATATATATATTTTCTCATCTATCTACAGAATTCCACAAAATAATAGATAGATTTGAATAACTGTATCCCGCCCCCACACAACAAAAGAAGCATCTTATATCTATCCACTTGGAATCAAAAAAAGATCACGAAATCTTTTGAGAAGATAAATTAACATGCCAGCAGTGCAGCTACCAAGACCCATAAAATAGAGACACAGAATGTAAACTGGAAGAGATGAGTTCAAAATCTACCAGAAAATCAGCTCATAGGTAGATCTTCGTCATCACCCTTAGGAAGTTGTAAAGGTCCCTTAAAGCCACTCTCGTTTTCACCAAGAAGCTCACGGGCAGCTTTCTCAAGAAACTCCTGGGCAGCAGTTCTAACAGATTGCTGCTCAGGGGACTGATACTTCCTCTTCTTATGAACAACTCTTTCCAAATACTTAATCCTAGTCCCCTCGCCTTTACTGATCTCTCTCATGTGTTTTCTCTGCTCTGCAAGACAGGCTTGTTTTAAAACAAAACAAATGTGATGTAACTTACACACATTTGGAAGTAGTTAAGCAGCTACCCGGTGTAAGATCAGGCAAAGAATGCTCGATAAAGCGAGTTGCAGCTTGCGGATTTATGGTAGCTGATGGTCGCAATGGCGCTAACAGGACAAATAGAGAATAGTCAATGTCATTAAAATGTCATATGGAAACCAAGCAAGGGTTCTAAATACCATACCTTTTACACTAACTATTATATGCTGAACAAACAGAAATCATTTCAAGCTCTACTCTAGCACCAGTTCTTCAAAATCAAGATGATCAATAAATTCTTTTTATTGGTCAGAAACAATAGTATTAAATTAGGGGACACTGTACTTTATATTTTTCATAGCATGTCTGACGAGTTAATTACAACTCAGGTCACAGGACTAATGAAAATGTTTATGAAAGTCACTTTACTTTATTTTGTAAATGAAAAGTTACTCTATTTTGCTCATTGTAACTGAAAAGTCACTTTACTTTGTTTTGCAACTAAAAAGTCACTCTATTTTGCACATTATAACCGAAAAGTCATTTTGTACTTTCAGAGGACTTTTCCAGTTGCCTTTTGCTAATGTGACATTTTTCTTTTCAACCTAACCATTTAAAAAATTAAAAGCATCCATTAAAACCATCTACCAACCCACTTCATGACTCGACCCCTTAGACCTTTCTCTTTTTCCTTTTAAGAAAAACATAACAAAAGCCACACTCAATTAAAACAAAGAGGTGCAAACATATGCATCTGAAACACCTCCCCGGTGTGTTGCTTTATCGAATCATTTGGTTGGTAGATTTATAGAATTCTTTAGCTGCTTACCCAAATATGTAATTTGTAGAGCCTCTAGTTGGAATGAAATGAGTGCAGCTGATTCCAGATAGAGGCATAGTTGATTGGTATATATTGATATGCATGTATATATTCGAAAATAGCCGGAGGCTTCACACGAACAAAACAGAAAAGATGACAGAACCAAGCAGCAGCATGTCTGGTCTATTATATAAATCAGCCCACACTAAGTATATCTCATTTATCAAATCCTTTTTGAATTAGCTATCTTTTTATAGATATATAGAGATATAGCCTAGAAACAAATGCTAATTGCCTGCACCACTTTGTTTAATGTAATTTTGTTTCTTTTATGTTTTTCTTATAAGAAAAAAGAGAAGATCTTGAGGGTTGGATCATGGAGTAGGTTGGTAAATAGTTTTAATAGATGATTTTTTTTAGATGGTTGGATTGAAAGAAAAATGCCAAATCAACAAAGCGCAACTAGAAATGTCCCCTGGAAGCATAAAGTGATTTTTCAGTTACAATGAGCAAAATACCGTGACTTTTTAGTTACAATGGGCAAAATAGAGTGACTTTCAGTTAGGGGTGTTCATAAAAACCCGAAAAACCGAACCAAACCGAAAACCAAACCAACCCGACCAAAAAAACCGATACTTTTTGGTTTGGTTTGGTTTTGGTTTTGAATTTTATAAACCGATCAAATTTGGTTTGGTTTTGGTTTTAATCAGAAAAAAACCGAACCAAACCGACCATAGGAATAGCTATTTCAAATTTATTATTACACCTATATATATGTATATTGTTATACAAAGTTTCAAAAAAATTATGGTAAATGTTAATAGTTTCCACTTTTAATATAGTTCTTTACCTTTACATTCTAGTTTGATTGGTAGTTTCCTTTTGTTTAGTGTAAGAATCCATTTCGTGTTAAAAATAACATAATTTTAATTGAGTCCTTAAATTATTCATCACTATTTGATTCAATTATCATCAATATATCTTGGTAAATAATAGATTTCTCAAAGGGCAATTGATTTGATAGTGTTACATTGAAAATGTGGTCGCGGGAATATGTGTTTGGTAGTGTATATCTTATATTTAAGAAAAAACCGATAAATAACCGAAAAAACCGAAAAACCGACATAAACCGAATCGAGAAAAACCGACTTAATTGGTTTGGTTTGGTTCTAATATTTGAAAAACCGACTTACTTGGTTTGATTTCTTTTAAGGGAAAACCGATCCAAACCGAACAATGAACACCCCTACTTTCAGTTATAAAACAGAGTAAAATGACTTTTCAATGTGCAAAATAGAGTAACTTTTCAGTTACCAAAGTAAAGTAACTATCTAAAATAATTTTCACTAGTTCAGTGACTTCCTGACAAATCAACTCCCTTTCTGACACCACTTCCTTTTCTGTTCCATAACCACCCAATTTTATGGAAAGATTCAAATTTACCTTTATTCAAGTCCATGCATTGCTGCAGTTTCTCTTGGTACAAGCTCAAACGTTCCTATATTAATGAAAAGAACAAAGAAAGAATAGAGGAATGTCAGACATTAAATTTGGACTTTCACCAAATCAACCAATTAATCAGAATCTCTAACAAAGAAATTTAGCTTAAACTTAAACCATCACTGCCAAAACAGGTATCTATCCACTAAAGGGACTTAAAAAATAGAAAAAGGAGTACACCTTTCATAAAAAATTTACAAACAACCAAAATTAATAGAAAATGTTAACCAGGATATCAGTTCAGAACACAAAAAAGAGAAAATAAAGCAATACTTAACTATTCAAAAGCCTAAAAATGGTTTAAGGACAAAGAAGAAAAAGGAAAAATAACCATTACTTATACTTCCAAGTCTCAAGCACAGAACTTAACTTAACTAGCCACCCACACAATAAAATAACCGGCGGATGTATTATATCTGTATAATTAGTGTATAATTTATGTATAGTGGTATATTTGGGCGAGCGGCCAAATGTGTAACTTCCCCAAAAATAAAAAAGCAACCCCAGCCCCTCAAAAATGAATCTTGAAAAAGGAAACAGAACACCATAGAATAGCAATAAGACAAAATATCAAAGAAAGAACACATACAAACTCTAATTTGACAGGGTGATCATCTGGGTTCAGCCCTTTACATCTAAGCCTCACTGTAACCAATTCCAAAACAAACAAAAAAAACCAAGTGAATAAATTCACATATAAAAAATACCCAAATTCTCAAAATTCAGAATTAGTAATTAAATATTAGTACATGCAAAGAGAGTTGTAGTGACTTTAGCTAACAAAAGCAAAGATTGAGCCTTTGGAAGATGATCCATTTCGATAAAAACATCAGCATCATAAAGAGACAAGAATTCCCCTAAATTACTACTTAATTCCTCCATATTTTTTGAGGTTCTCTTCACTGCTTCCATAACTGAATCTGGGATTTTCCTACTATTACTACTACTACTACTACTACTACCAATCTCTTTCTCTACTGCTCGTTCCATCTCTCTTGAACTTTTTGCTGAAAATTGTACAAAGAGAGGTTTTGGAGGAGCTCGTGTGGTACTGTGACTTTTCTGTCTGGGAAATCTAAGGTTTAACAATCAAAGGCCGTTTGGGAGCTCTTCAATAATAAATGGGCCAATGATCCCTAAACTTTCGAGGCAATTTGCACAAATAGCCATTTTTTGGACCCCTATTTAAAGAATAATCGAAATTTACCAAGTTAATAAAATTTGGCAGTTGAGACTCGTGGGTCTAAAATATATTAAACTTAAAAGCACACTGGTTTGAACTTTGAAGTTGGAGACAGTCAAGCTTAACTTCAGACCCAATATTGCCTGAACAATTCAAACTTAAGACATTACTATCTGAGCAGTTCAAACTTAAGATATTTGTATTTGAAGTTAGACTAGGCAATCTTAATTTAACCCCATAATCTGAAATTTAAAAAACTTCACTCTAAAGTTTGAAGTTGTAAACTATCCAAACCTAACTTTCATTGAATTAGCATTCAACTGCTTTCTAACAATCATATTTTTCATTTTCTAAAAGTAAAATTCACTCACTCATTATGTTATAGTTTAATCAATTTTGACGCTTGGAAAATGCATAAATACTCTCTTGGACTTGAACCAAATTACCAATTACACACTTAATCTTAGTGAAGGTCTTACTGCCCCTTGAATTGTTCTGGAGTGGAATAAGTAGTCCCTTGAGTGATGATGTAGCATAGAGAGCGTGCTCACTTTCTTGAAAGCATGTAATAATAATTAATATGCACAAATGTAATCTTTTAGTTAGTTTTCACTATTAATTATACTTAATTAATTATTATTATTGTTATAACTTGATCTATTTTATCATTCCTTTTTTGAAAAAAAAAATCAATTAACAACTCCTCCTAATTAACTTGGAGAGACAACAGGTACAGGAGTAGGGTCCGGGATAGTAGTGGAGAGTGGAGGGAGGATTGTCAGTTCTTTTAGGTTTGTGAGACTTGATTTTTGTGGATGACATTGAATTTGCCTTATATTTTGGAGTGGATTGACTTGTTTCGTTATAGTAACATAAATTTGGAGTAGAGAAATTAGAGAAAATTAGGGTTTTGGATGAAGGAGGTGACTAAAAGGAGAAGAGAGAGGATATGAATTTATAAAAAAGAGAGACAATGAGTTCTTATATGGCATAAAGTTTTGAACGGATTGGGACTCCTTAACGAAAGGATTTTGATTCCATTTAAATTTGAAAGTCATATTTTTCGATATTTGACTCCATCTTTGATATGGAAACTGAGAATTTTATTTCATTTTTCCTAATTTTTATGACTCGAGTATTTGGAAAATTTGTGTCGATTTTTTAGGTTCAAATTTGCAACAGTTTAACACACAATTTGGATTTCAAAATAGTTTGAGATGGAGGCACATACCTGATGCAATAAGGACCAAGGCCCGATGCTGCTTTCTTTGCCTTCCAATCGAGGGAATGAGACAATAAGGGTAATAATCAGACATTAGTAATTCTTAGATTTCTCATGCTAGCATGTCAACATAAGACTGAGCCAAACCCTTGCTAACTTTTTAATAAAGATGTACCTTACTAGCCAATCATTGAGTTCAGAATCAGTATGGAAGTTTTATTAGTCCTAACTCTAGTTCGTTTCTTTTAAAATGATCTCTACTTAGTGTCTAACAGCAATTTGATTTTTAACTTTGCCAAAAATTATTAAGATATTTTTCTTTTCTATATTGTCCTTGAGAAAATGGTGCATAATGTCTACATGCTTGGTTCTATTATGCTGACGAGGATCTTTAGCAATAGTAATGGCATTGGAATTATCACAAAAAATAGGTACATTATCAATAAAGATACCATAATCCCTTTAATTTTGCTTGATCCAGAACAATTGTGCACAACATGGGCCTGCAATAATATATTCTGCTTCAGTTGTGGAAAGTTCAACTAAGTTATGCTTCTTAGTCGCCCAAGAAATTAGGGGGATTTGCATCTATACCCGCTTTTTGGGTCACGTTTTAATTTGTGCCCGCTTTGCAAAAAAACTTGCAAGCGTACCTAATTTTTCGCATAACTTTAGCATACGGGGCTTAAGTAGCAAAGGCAATCACGCAAAACTTCAGCATTCTAGTAGACGAGCCTGAAGTAGCAAGTGTGCTGAACCAAGTGTGCTGAAGTTTTTGTTTGTAATTGTTGAACTTAAGCATAGTAGCTGAAGTTTTGTTCTCTATTTGCTGAAGTTTTTGTTTGTAATTGCTGAACTTAAGCATAGTCGCTGAAGTTTTGTTCTCTATTTGCTGAAGTTTTTATTTGTAATTGCACTAAATAAGCTGAAATTTTTTTGTCCTGGATTCATCAGTTTTGTCATTAAGCTTTTTCAAACACTTCAGCAGAAGATGCTGAAGTTATTTAGTTCATTTATAAAAACTTCAGCACTAAATAAGCTGAATTTTTTTTGTCCTGTATTCATTAGTTTTTTCATAAAACTTGTTCAAAAACTTCAGCAGAAGATGCTGAAGTTATTTAGTTCATTTGTAAAAACTTCAGCACTAAATAAGAAGTTTTTTTGTCCTGGATTCATTAGTTTTGTTATAATCAGACTACTATAAAATAATCAGATTGCCAAAAGTATCTAAATCATAAAAATTTTGGAAATAAATAAACGCGAAAAGAACAAAATTATCATGAAAAGAATCACTAAGTGTGACCTTAAACTTTCCGTAAGTGGAAATATTCATAAATTATTGTCTACTAACTTACGTAATTATTTATAATTTATTTTTAAATAATCTGATAAACATACTTAAGGCAATCATCCCATGAACTGAAGTTTTATAGCAGCACCAACAGCAACAGAAGAAAGAAGAAGAAGAAGAAGAAGAAGAAGAAGAAGAAGAAGAAGAACCAGGAAGAGAAAGGGGGCTGAAATTGTTTAAAAAGTGGATAAAAGTTAAAAAATTTAAAAAAACGGGTATATGTTAAATGGGGGGCGACCAAATAGGATGCCCCGTGCAATTTTTACAAGAAATTAGGCAAGAACTAAGAAAATGAGACGTTCTTGAAGTGTTGTATCCCTTGGGATACCTTAGACATAAATTAGTTGTCCCCTTCAGATATTTAAATATTCTTTTTACAACTTTCATATGAAACTCCTCTAGATCTACTTGAAACCTGTTAGAGATATAATATATATGTCCTAGATCCAATATCATATTTGATGATTTGAACATTTTTTGTGAAGGTTATTTGATATAAAATATATATGGCGTTTGATATTCTTTTATCATAGTTATTATTAATTATTTGATTAACTTGATACGATCCTTGATTAAATTTTGAGATTTGACATTGTGATGGAGATCATGATAATGAGAGTGAAGTTTCTTATAATTTAATCTAAATTTGTTCTTGATCGTAGGATTATTAAATAGGACATTGGTAATCTCGTAAGATCAATATTTATGTGATCGGCTTTATTGGATAAAGATTAGTTGATCTCATTAACTAATTCGCATAGATAGATGATGCATATAAAGATATGATCATTGAACCGACTCATTGGATAATTCCTAATAGTTAGAATTACCATAAACTGTCAATGGGATATTCTCTTGAAGAATGTGATGTAAGAATTTTCTTTGACCTGAGATCGTCAAAGTAATTGACAAGTTATTTATTGTGCTTTGATACTAGACACCTATGGCCCTAGGGCGATAGTTGAAAGGATATTGCGTACGATTAAATACTTGTAAAATTAGTGATTGATCCGAGATGGAATCTGTCAAGTCTTGGTAATGAGTTTAAGCTCCATGTTATCATGCTTATAAACGACCAAATAAAGACTTTGGTCAGGGCAATTGAATAAAAGAAGAAAAGAGTTTCTTAGGTCATTCAATGGTCGATTATATTTGACATGAACACATAGTTGGTCGCCTATTTGGATTTGACAGTTGAACCATATCCTAGGATGATCCAGAGCTATAAGGACAGAAGGAATTACTACATTATTCTTCTACTGGTTCTTGAGAGTAAATTGTATACTTCATTATATCCGACCGTTAAGGAGTGTTGCTAGACGCCACCCTTGATTAGTATATTGATGTGATCAATTTACTACCGGCTTAGTATTGAACCTATGGGGTCGCACACTAACGAGTATTCTGATCATTGCAAAAGGATTAATTACTTTATTATTTGATAATTAAATTAAGGAATTTAATTAGCCAAATAAATTTAGTTATTAGTCCAAATGAAATATTAATATATTCTTTGCTAACACAGAGGATATAATTAATATTGTGAATAGATTGAAGTTTCTATTTGGACAGAAAATTAAATTGTATCTCTTGGTTGAAATATATATATGAGATATATATAATTAATATTTGTGTATATAAGGTGTATATATATACAATATTAATGAAGAACACTTGATCCAATTTTGATTGGACATGGAATTCCATGAAAGAATTCCTACGGAAGAATTCAATTCAAACTCCTCAAGATCTTGGAAGATTCATCCCATTTAGAATGGGATATATTTTTCAATGGAAAACTTTTACAAAGTTAATAAAGGAAGTTTGTCATATTCATTCCATTTAGAATGGGATATATTTTTCAATGGAAAACTTTTACAAAGTTAATAAAGGAAGTTTGTCATATTCATTCCATTTAGAGTGGGATATAGTTTTCAATGGAAAACCTTTACAAAGTTAATAAATAAAGTTTGTCATATTCATTCCACTTAGAATGAGATATATTTTTAAATGGATTCAATTTTTATATTAAAAGACTTAGTCTTGATTTAGAATTTAAAGACATTCCATTGCAGTAGCAAAACTCTTAATTCTTCCACATTTTTCATCTTCCATTTTTGAAGTGAAAAATACAAGGTTTGATACGCCATAAAAATCAAGAGAAAAATATTCTTGACAATAATAGTTCTTGTCATGTAACATTAAGTTGAGATTTTTTAGAAAAATTTCAGCACAATATTTCTGTTCACTTTGTTCACGGGTTTTCATTGATCAAAGAGTTGATAGCAAGGATCGATCTCGGTGTGGATACGCATAGAGTCTTCGCACTATCGAAGAAAATTTTGAAACAAGACTCTCTTCACCAAGTACATCTTAGATCCGATCTTTGACAGGTAAATAATTTTTAAACACGAAAAGTTCTGCCTAGGATTGCTTTTATCTTCCGCTACGTGTTATGAACACCTATATGCGATCCTACAGTGGTATCAGAGCCGTGGTTTATTGTGTTTAAAATTTATTTACGAAATATTTTAAAGATTATATTTGAAGAGTTCAAACCACAATACACGTGTCTTGTGCAATAATCAAATTGTTTGAATATATATGTATTTATATTATTTTATTGTGAATAAAATATATATTCATATAAGTTAACTATTGTGATAGTTCGTACCTTATATTTAAAAAATTTGTATTAGATACAACGAATATCTATAATAGGTTATTAGATTCTACTGTTATTTTAATTGTTATTAGTTCATGAGATGTTAATTAATAATAATATTCTAGCATGGATTATTTTTTTTGTGATATTTGTGATATATATAAGATAAACATGTTAGAATATGTTGAATTTCGTTTTTATGTCACATGCTTGTTCGGCATATGATTTTGAATTATTTATTACATGTGATGTAATTAATTTAGGACAAAGCATGTAGATAACTTAAACCAAATTCATATGCTATGAAAGATTTGATCATCATGTTATTAAAAGTTGTTTTAGTAATAAATTCCCTCTTACTAAAATTTGAGTTCTTGAATAATAAAATATAAGATATTTTATTATAAAGCTATCCATCAAAGTAAATAATTTTACTTATCTCTTGTTTATAAGGAGCGGCCTGACTACCAGGAGACTTATAGTTCGAGAATATGTTACAATTATTTATTGCATTAGATGCATAGATTGAAAGAATTATTTAATTTTACACTAGATGCCTGGACTACCTGGGGAGTATAAAATTTAATAAGTTCTTTGCTATCATGATGGTTGAACTCAACTATGCCAATAGGATCGACCTGACTACCAGAGGACTATTTGAGATAGACCTATTTAAGGAAATTGTATGGAGATACAATTGGTAAGAGTACCTACCTTTAAAATATATGTGAGAAATGACTTAACTTCCAAGGAGCTCATACATATTGTTGAAGAATTCCTTTATTCCACTAACAGAAACAAAGATTTCTTAAGCTATAATGAGGGTAAATAGTTTAAAATAATTAGTGGAAATATCATTTAGATAAAAGTCCATATCTTTATGATATATGTAAATATGTTCTTATATTATTGCCTTTTCTTTTCTATACTTTAGATTTCTCAATATGTCTGTTATACTGCGTGACATACTTAAGATCAACAAGTTGGTAGGACCAAAATTTGATGACTGGCATAGAAATTTGAGAATTGTTCTCATGCATGAAAAGCTCATTGATGTGATCGATAAGCCCGCAAAGATAATCCCACCAGGGAATGATGTTCAAGGCACCAAGGTTTATCAGAAACACTTGGAAGAATGCCTTGCTATTAAACGTATCATTCTCGCTTCTATGAGTTCTGAACTCCAGAGGAAACATCAGAATATGGATCCAACTGCAATCATTGAATATCTTAAGAAGATAGTTGATATACAGTTGGACATTGAAAACTCTCCGGTTGGGCCCCTTATCAATCATGTGATTGTTCTTAGCGAAGAACATGAGAACTTGGGGGAACAATCTTAGTAAAGGGCTTTCTGAAGATTTGATCTTGCAGTCAGTATATGATGCTGAGTATTTTCACTATAAGAAAAAAAAAAGGGCATTGGAAGAGAAACTGTAAGGAGTATCTTGCAACTCTAAAGGACAAGAAACAAGGTGAGACATTAATGAAAAATATTTTCAAGGTTTCTTTAGCTACTACTAATTCTTCACTGTGGGTATTAGATACTGGCAGTGGTTATGAAATCTGCAATATATTGCAAGGGTTCAAGATAAGTAGGAGACTAAAGAAATGAGAAGTTAATCTACAAGTTGGAAATGATGCAAAAGTTGCAGTCATAACTATAGGATCAATTTTTTTAATAATGCCTAGGGCAGAGTACTTATGCTGGATGATTGTTATTATGTTCCTAAATTATTTCGAACTATAATTTCAGTCTTCTATGTTGGACTAAGTGTGGATTTTGCATTGACATAGGCAATGTAATTTGCTCTATTCATT
>NC_031999.1:36610455-36680186 GCF_001879085.1 Nicotiana attenuata
ATCGGAGACCTACACCTCCTTCCGTACAATGCCTCAAATGGGTCCATCTGAATGCTAGCATCGAAAGCTCGTTATTGTAAAGCGAAAGTTTCTATAAAGCGGCAAAGTGATCATCCCCAACTACCTTTGAAATCCAAGACACAAGCCTGCAACATATCTTCAAGCGTCTGAATAGTCCGCTCTGCTTGACCGTCAGTCTGTAGATGGAAAGCTGTGCTGAGATTCACCTGAGTACCCAAACCTTGCTGAAATTTCTTCCAAAAATTAGCTGTGAACTGGGCCCCTCGATCTGAGATAATAGAAAGTGGAGTGCCATGAAGCCTTACTATCTCCTTGATATACAACTTAGCATACGTTTCTGCAGTATCGGTGGACTTGACTGGCAAGAAGTGAGCTGATTTGGTGAGTCGATCCACTATTACCCAAATTAAGCCGAATTTGCGCTGAGTGCGAGGTAACCCCACCACGAAATCTATGCTGATCACCTCCCATTTCCACATTGGTATTTCCATAAGCTGAGCTAACCCACCGGGCCGCTGATGCTCAGCTTTTACTTGCTGACAATTTGGACACTTAGATACAAAGTCCGCCACACCCCTCTTCATGCCGTTCCACCAATAAATCTCCTTGAGATCATGATACATTTTTGTAGAACCTGGGTGCACGGAATACCTGGAATTATGAGCCTCCGCCATTACCCTCTCCCGAAGCTTATCCATATCCGGAACACATATCCTACCTTGACACCGCAATACACCATCCTTGCCGCCGAGCGAAAATGCCGAAGCCTTGTTATTCAAAACTGCTTCCTTCATCTGAGCCAATGCTGGATCAATAAACTGCTTTTCCTTGACTTTCGCTACGAGTGACGATTCTGCTCTATTATGCACCATAACATTCCCCTCGTCTGATGTCGAAATACAAACCCCTAGACTGGAAAATTGATAAACCTCCCGAGCCACGGGCCTTTGATCCGTTCTCAAATGAGCCAAACTACCCATAGACTTTCGACTGAGAGCGTCGGCCACCACGTTCGCTTTCCCCGGATGGTACAAAATGTTCATATCATAATCCTTGAACAATTCTAACCACCGTCACTGCCTTAAATTCAACTCCTTTTGCCTGAACAAATTTTGGAGACTCTTGTGGTCTGAGAACACATCCACATGGACCCCATAAAGATAATGCCGCCATATTTTCAAAGCAAACACATCTGCTGCAAGATCCAAATCATGCGTCGGATAATTCTTCTCATGATTCTTGAGCTGCCTCGAAGCATACGCTATAACCTTCCCATGCTGCATCAACACACACCCCAAACCAACCCTGGAGGCATCGCAATAAACCACAAATCCTTCCGTGCCTTCCGGCAAGGTCAATATTGGTGCCGAGGTCAACCTTGACTTCAATTCCTGAAAACTTTTCTCACAAGCGTCGGACCATTGGAACTTAACTGCTTTCTGCGTCAACTTAGTCAATGGGGAGGCGAGGGTAGAGAATCCCTCCACAAACCTCCGGTAATACCCTGCTAAACCCAAGAAGCTACGAATCTCCGTCAGGGTCGTGGGTCTAGGCCAATCTTTCACTACTGCAATCTTCTGGGGGTCTACCTGAATCCCTTCACTGGAAACAACAAGACCCAGAAAGGAAACGGACTCCAACCAAAACTCACATTTCGAAAATTTAGCATACAACTGGCACTGATGAAGAGTCTGCAAAACTGCCCTGAGGTGACCGGCATGATCCTCCCAGCTCCGCGAATAAACAAGGATGTCGTCAATGAAAACAATCACGAAGGAGTCTAGAAATGGCTTGAAGACCCGATTCATAAGATCCATAAAAGCTGTCGGGGCGTTGGTTAGCCCAAAGGACATGACCAAGAATTCAAAGTGACCATAGCGAGTTCTGAAAGCGGTCTTGGGAATATCTTGCTCCCTAATCTTCAATTGGTGATACTCGGACCGTAGATCAATTTTGGAGAAGAACCTTGCACCTTGCAATTGGTCGAACAAATCATCTATCCGAGGCAAAGGATATTTATTCTTGATGGTGACTTTGTTGAGCCGTCGATAATCAATACACATCCGGAGCGACCCATCCTTCTTCCTGACAAAGAGAACCGTAGCACCCCACGGCGACACACTCGGTCGTACAAACCCCTTTTCTAACAAATCCTTCAGCTGCTCCTTTAACTCCCTTAACTCTGCTGGAGCCATTCTGTATGGTGGAATAGATATTGGCTGCGTATCTGGCAATACATCAATCCCGAAATCAATCTCCCTATTTGGCGGAATCCCTGGAAGCTCGTCCGGAAACACTTCAAGAAACTCGTTCACGACTGGCACGGACTCGAGGGTAGACACTTCTGAAGTGGTGTCCGCCACCCGGACCAAACGATAGATACATCCCTTCTTAATCATCTTTGAAGCCTTAAGGTAGGAAATAAACCTACCCTTCGGCACTCGTTCGGCAGTCAAGTTTAGTAAAGCACGAATAAAGCCAGTCCATCCCCATAATCACGTCAAAATCCACCATTCCAAGCTCGATAAGATCGGCCGTGGTAACACGACCACACACCATGACAACACAATTCTTATAAACTCACGCGGCTGTAATAGAATCACCAACCGGAGTCGATACGGAGAACGGCTCATGAAGCTGTTCGGGTTCTATCCCAAAGCTTGAAGCAACGAATGGGGTGACATAAGACAAAGACGACCCCAGATCAATAAGAGCATAACAATTAATGGCCTGAACAGACAAGATACTTGTAACTACATCTGGAGAAGCCTCTGCACTCTGGCGACCACTCAAAGCATAAAATCGGCTGGGTCCACCTCTACCACGAGCTCCACCCCTAACTGCACCATGCCCTGTTGGGGTTGGAGGACGCACAGATGATGTGGCGACTGAAGAACCGGGTGACTGAGCAAATCCCCTACCCATACCCTGACTGGGCACACGGCAGTCCCGCTGGATATGACCTCTCACCCCGTATCTAAAACACACCGGGATATCCAAATAACAAGTCTCTGTATGGAAAATCCCACACTTGGGGCATGGAGCCCTCCCCTGCTGCTGTGATCTCCCTCCCGAACGGCCGGACTGATGGGGCCTCCTACTGTCCAAACCTGGTCTCATGTGGCTACTCTGCTGATAACTGCGCACAGATGGTGGTGCGCTCGCTGAGGAGCATATGACTGGGATGACCCTGATGACCCTCTCCCCTGAGCTGATCTCCCTGAGTGACCCACTGATCGGGCCCTGCTGTTACTCTCCCTTTCAGCCCGTATCTTCAACTTTCTCGCCTCTGTGGCCTGAGCGAATCCCACAGTCTCCCCATAATTCATAGCCGAGTGTAAGGCCGCTGTAGCAGCGTCATTCACCACCAAAGGACTAAGGCCCTGAACGAATCGCCGAACTCGAGCATCCATGGTCGACACTAACTGAGGAGCATACTTGGACAATCTCACAAACTCCATGTGGTACTCCCAAACACTCATACTGCCCTGCTTGAGGACCTCAAACTCAGTGGCACAGGCTACCATTGTCTCAGCAGGCAAGAAATGGTCCATAAATGCATCCACAAACTCATCCCATCTAGCCGGAGGTCTTTCCTCCCCACGAGAATCCTCCCACATCTCGAACCATGAATACGCTGCTCCCCTCAACCTGTATGAAGCCAACTCAACTCCCTCCGTCTCTGAAGCCTTCATCACTCGAAGGGTCTTATACATCTTATCAAGGAAATCCTGCGGATCGGCCTCTAGGTCTGTGCCTGAGAACTCTGGATGGGCTAACCGCAGAAACTGGTTGACTCTGGAACTGGCGGAATCCCCTTTTCCGCTGGAGGATGTAGGGGCATCATGAGATCTCTGGGCTTGAGCGGCCACTAACTGGGTCAACATACGGATGGCTCCTCTAAGGTCCCCATCAGAAACCCCGGGACCGGAAGCTGGAACTGTATCAGAATCAGGAATATTGGCGGGAGGGATGGTAGCACCCTCTGCCGCAGCAGGAACAAGAACACTTTGGTCTGGGATAGACGGTCCAGGTAGATTCAAGACCGGGGAGTCACTCTCACCCACGGCATCAGGTACATGATTCGTAGCCTCACTCGGGGTGGCATTGGCCCCAATGCCGAGTCTAGCTCTCTTCTTAGGTGCCATTACTGAAAAACTCGGAACAGAGCACGAGTTAGACATAGATACTTTCACGTTTCACTTCACCGCACGATATAGAATAACAAAGAAGTGGGTAATTTCCTAAATGTCCATGCAGCCCCCCACTTATAGATGTGGTCGACTTAACACCGATAAGTAGGGCTCTACTAGACATGGCTCCGAGACATCCTAGGACTCTTTTAAAACCTTAGGCTCTGATACTAAGTTTGTCACGCCCCAAACCGAGGGACATGACCGGTGCCCGACCGGGTAGCCCCAGTCAAGCGGACCTGGGTGCCTTTCCCATCCCACGCGTTACCCCGTATTTTCATTGCTCATTAATCAAGGAATTAGCCATTTATAATTAAAACACCTTTTCACAAAACATACATAACATACATGGTTACATAACGAGGTTTACAACTTACATCACCCAACATACAAAATACATATTTACATAAGTTCGTAACCCAGATTTACTGTCTACGGAGCCTCTAAGGATACAAAAGGATAATACAACACTTGCCGGTAACAAGGCTTCGGCTATACCTTACACAAATACCAAAACATGACTCCGGAATAAAAGCGGCATGAGCCACGCAGGGCCCCGAGAGGAAAGGGGCTCACCAATTCAGCTGACGGGAAGTGAAGGGGAGCTACGGTCGGTGGACTGGAGTACCTGCTATGGATCCACCTACAATCATAACACGAATGTAGCGCCCCCAGCAAAAGGGACGTCAGTACATTTGAATTGTACTGGTATGTATGAACAAGCTTTGCCCTAAGTAAACTCAAACCATACACAAGTAATAAGTAATAATGGAATCAACAATCAAATACACATGAAAGGAAACAATCAAGCCAAACAAGTTTACAATCTCTCCATTTTCCCCTTCAACATTTTTCACATCAATGATTTCACAACTTTCTCATATTTTCATTTCAATAGTGATTTCGATCACTTTCCACCCTTATTACCTCGGCCACCCTTATCACCACAACCAACACCTTATTACTTCGTGTTGCGGCGCGCAACCCGATCCCACCGAACAATCACAATTCACAAACAACACAACAACAACAACAATTCACAAAGAACAACAACAACAATTCTCAAGAACTACAACAACAATTCTCAAGGAGTAACAACAACAATTCACAAAGAATTTCCATAACCCTCAATACCATTTCCATCATATTCAACAACTCATATGCATTTTATGTCACAACAATAATTGCCCATGACAAGCCATATATGTTATTACCACAGTTGTTCCAATTGCATCATTTACGATTTCCTTCCATCATTTGTTTCTCAGCTCTTACCACATAACACTTTCACAATCACACATTCAGTTTATTGCCAATTACTTACACCATATATCGGGAGACTTAACCACGAACACTCAAATCATACCAATCACAAGAATTTCATACATAATCCACGTAGATATCAGATACCAAATATTCGTACACCAAACAAGGTGATTTTACAAAGGTCAAAGTTAGCCATACATACCTGGAGCCGAATTCCTTTTTAACTTCTATTTTCAATTCACCAAATAGTCTAGCAACGTCAATGTAGTGCACAAGTTAACACATGTGACTTAGAATTGAATTTCACAATTGCTACTCAAACTTATTTAGGTTATCAACCCTTCTTTGTACAATCCTTTACTCATACCCAATTCCTCTTACTAGATTTTAGGTTTTAAAAGGCATGCATGTATGCTTTCAACCATTATTTTCAAGAATCAATGCATGAGACTCCCCCCTTAGTTTAAACCTAAAAATCAATGAAAAAGGGTTAGGGATTTTACCTGCAAGAATGGTGATGAAGACAATCACTTTGAAATTTCCCGGCCCGGATAGTTTTGAAGAATCAAATTGATGGAGATGACTTTCTCTCTCAAGACCCTCTCTTCCCTCTCTCTTATTTTGTTCAGAAAGATCGTTAAAATGAGGGGTTGGGGTGTTTTATTAAAAAGGGGTCGGGTTTAAAATTTTAGAAAAATAGTAGCCCGAGTCAAGTATGCGATCGCATTTGCGATTGCAAAGATGAAATGCGGTCCGTAGAATGGACCGCAAAAGTGCTCCAAAAATCCAATCCTACTGTTTGGGTCTGCGGCGGAAATGCGGTCCGCATACCCAATTTGCGGTCGCATAATGCACCGTATTTTTGACCTCAAATTTGACTGACACATTGACTCACTTTGCGATAGAAATGCGGTCAGCATATCAGTTATGCGATCGCATAATGAACCGCATTTTGACCTCAATTTTAACCAAACCACTGATTCAATCTGCGGCAGAAATGTGGTCCGCATACTAGTTTTGCGAACGCATTCTGGACCGCAAAATAGCACTTTTCTGAAAAACTTGATTCTTTGATTTTTAACTGCTTAGATTAGTGCAAAAGGATCCGAACCGCGGTGTTACACATTCCTAACACATATTCGGAACTTGACACTACGAGCTACTAGGTTTTGAGCACAAATTTTTTTACGGGACATTACACGAATGTCAATCTTTCCCATCTTATAATTGAACTCAATTTGGGGTCACTTAAAGGCGATCCAGGAGAAAGAATACATATTGCGGACTGTCACCCTCGAATACGAGATGAAGTAAGGAAACATTACATTCAACAAGGTCCTTGTCAACCTTTCAAGCATCAATTTTCCAAAACTCAAATAGGAGGAAGAGTGCGTCAAATTGTTCGGCTCAACCACCAATTTCTAAATGGTTGGAGTATAGTATGAAGAAAGATGCGGCATATTGCTTATGTTGTTATTTGTTCAAAAATGAATTTATTCATGGAAGTGCGAGCGAATTTTATACAAAGAATGGTTTTAGGGCTTGGAATAAGGGTCTTGAAAGTTTTCGTTTACATGTTGGTGATGTTAATAGTATCCATGATAAATGTTTCAAGAAGATGCTAGACTTATCAAATCAACATCAATCAATTCGAGTTGGTTTTTATAAGCACTCCTATAAGTTAAAAAGTGAGTATCGGATGCGTTTAGAAGCATCAATTGATGTGGCAAGACTTCTATCTTTTAGGGGTCATGATGAAAGTGAAACTTCAACAAATCAATGCCTCTTTCTAGGATTCCTACGATGGCATGGGGACAAGCATTCAGATGTGGGAAAAGTCATATTAGAAAATGTTCCACAAAATGATACTTTGACTTTCCCTATGTTCCAAAAGGATATTATCAATGCTTGTGCAAATAAAACATTAAAGACTATAATTGGAGATTTGAATGGAGATTACTTTGGTATATTAGTTGATGAGTCCAAAGATATCTCACACAAAGAACAAATGTATGTTGTTTTGTGTTATGTTGATAAGAATGGTGAAGTGGTAGAGCGATTTTTTTGTCTTGTCCATGTTAGTGATACATCAGCATGTTCATTAAAGGAAGCAATATACTCTTTGCTTTTAGAGCGCTCACTAAGTCCATCACAAATACGTGAACAAGGTTATGATGGAGCTAGTAATATGAAAGGGTAGATAAATGGTCTCAAGACTTTGATTATGAAAGATGGTTCAACGGCATATTACATTCATTGCTTTGCGCATCAATTGCAATTAACACTTGTAGCTATTGCTAAAAGGCATTTGGATGTTGAAGACTTCTTTTGTCATGTTACTAACGTGTTGAATGTCAATGGAGGATCTTTTAAGCGCAGAGATTTTCTTCGATATCTTCAAGTTGAAAAGTTGGAGCAATTACTTGAGTTCGGTGAAGTTCATACTGGGCAAGGACTAAATCAAGAATGCGGGCTTCAAAGACCAGGTGACACTCGTTGGGGATCACATTTCAAAATATTAGATAACTTTATTGTTCTTTTCTCATCTATTGTTCGTGTGCTTGAAGTGATTAAATATGAGGGCTCTACCTCAAATGAGAGAAATCAAGCAAAACATCTTATGAGTGAGATAACAACACTCAAATTTATTTTTATGCTTCACTTGATGTTGAAAGTTTTGGCAATATCAAAGGGATCAAGATATTGTTAATTCCATGGAGTTTCTTAACATTACAAAGAAAAGATTGCAAGATATGACATAAAGTGTATGGGAATCTTTACTAGATGATGTTTCCTCATTTTGTGTTATGCATGACATTTTGATTCCCAAGATGGATGAATCTTTTTTCCTGGAAAGTCGACGTGCAAGTCTTCCGGTGTTTGTTATTCACATTACTTGCGTGTTGATATCTTTTATATTGTAATTGATGTACAATTTTAAGAGCTTAATGACCGTTTTGATGTAGTGCGTAGCGATTTGCTTCTCGGGATGGCTAGCTTGAATCCAGCCAATTCTTTTGCTAATTTTGATAAAGGTAGAATAATGACTTTAGCAAAATGTTATCGAGATGAGTTTGATGAAGTACATATTCGAGACTTGAGTTATCAACTTAATACTTTCATATTTCATATCCGAGTTGGTAATCCCAAGTTCCAACTTACAAGGAATTAGTGATTTGGCAAAAGCATTGGTTCAGGCAAATCTTGTGGAGACTAATTCGTATATTTATTTACTTGTGAAGTTGACTCTGATTTTACTTGTTGCTATCGCAACTGTGGAGAGAGCATTCTCATCCATGAAGCAGATAATGAATGAAGAATGGAATAGCATGGGTGACCAATATTTAAATGATTGTTTAGTTTATTACATAGAGCGTGATGTATTCACAAATGTAAGTAATGATGTCATTATGGATCATTTTCAAAATATGAAAACGTCGAGGACAATTATAAATAAATGATGTATATTTATAATATGAATATTATTGTTGGAAGTTTTACGATTGAGTCAATTAGTTATAGTTATTATATTTTTTTCATTTGATCGATTTGTTTATATAAATAGAAAAGATGAATAACCCGAACCGACGCTCGAGTTGATCAAATCGATTAGCTTGGCACCCCGAACCTCCAAATCCTGGATCTGCCTCTGGTTATGAACACTCTAGATAACCTACCCTACTACCCTAATCCTCGACCTCCATACCTTCCTATCAAGAGTCATGTCCTCGGTCAGCTGAAGCTACGGCATGTCTTACCTAATCACCTCTCCCCACCTCTTCTTTGGCCTTCCTCTACCTCACCGTAGGCCCTCCAATGTCAATCTCTCACACCTCCTCACTGGGGTAACCAAACACATAACCCGCGCTTCCCGCATCTTGTCCTCAATAGGGGTCACACCCACCTTATCACGAATAACCTCATTCCTAATCCTATCTGACCTGGTGTGTCCACACATTCGTCGCAACATCCTCATTCTGCTACTTTCATCTTCTGGACATGAGCGATCTTGACTAGCCAATACGATGTGTGATATTTTCATCAATCTCCCCATCCCCCTGAATAATAGACCCAAGGTACTTAAAACTTTCTCTTATAGGGATGACCTGTGAGTCTAGCCTCACCTCCCCTTCCCCTCCCTGAGTCTCACCACTGAACTTACACTCCAAGTATTATATCTTGGTCCTGCTCAACTTGAAACCTTTAGACTCAAGGATCTGCCTCCGTACCTCTAACTGCGCGTTCACACAGCCTCGCGTCTCATCAATCAATACAATATCATCTGTATAGCATGCACAACGGCACCTCCCCTTGGATGTGGCGTGTCAGTACGTCCATCGCCAGGGCAAACAAAAAAGGGCTGAGTGCCGACCCCTGATGCAACCCCATCATAAACGAAAAAAGGTTTGAGTCCCCACCCACCGTCCTCACTTGAGTCTTTGCTCTATCAAACATGTTCTTAATCACCCTAATGTAGGCAACAAATACACTCATAGCCTCCAAATATCTCCACAAAACCTACCTCAAAACTTTATCGTACGCTACGCCTTTTCTAAGTCGATGAACGCCATATGCAAGTCCTTCTTCCTCTCCGTATAATGATCCATCAAACTCCTCACAAGGTGGATGGCTTATATAGTCGAACGCCCCGGCATAAACCCGAACTAGTTCTCAAAAATAGACACGGTCCTCATCACCCTTAGCTCTACCGCTCTCTCCCAGACTTTCATAGTATGGCTAAGCCGCTTGATACCCCCATAGTTATTGCAATTTTGGATATCACACTTATTCTTGTATATATGAACCATCATGCTCCACCTCCACTCTTCGGGCATCTTCTTTGTTCTAAAAATGACATTTAATAACCTAGTGAGCCACTCCAAGCCCGCCTTGCCCGTTCTCTTCCAAAACTCTACCGAAATTTCATTTGGCCCGGTCGTTTTGCCCCTACTCATCTTACGCATAGCCCTCTCAACCTTATCAACTCTAGTCTGCCTACAATACCCAAAGTCACAACGACTCCCGGGGAGTTCCAAATCACCAATGCAATTCTCCTGTCCCTCTCCCCGTTCAAGAGACTATGGAAGTAGGTATGCCATCTCCGACGGATAAACCCCTCATCTAACAAAAATCTACCTTCTTCGTCCTTGATACACTTCACTTGTTCCAAGTCACGAGCCTTTCTTTCTCGCACTTTGGTTAATCTGAACAACCTCTTATCCCCACCTCGACCCTCGAGTTCCTCATACAAATGACTAAAAGCTGCAGTATTGGCTGCCGTAACTACTAACTTTGCCTCTTTCTTAGCCAACTTATAATGCTCCCTATTCTCTCTCCTGTTCTCCCCGTCTACACTTTCCACTAGCTTTAGATACGCCGCTTTCTTGGTTTCACATTTCCTTTCACCTCTCCATTCCATCACCAATCTCTCTTGTGACCACCAAAAAAACCTTTTGAGACCCCTAATACCTCTCTCGCGGCTTCCCTAATGCACTGCGCAGTCGTGGTCCACATAGCGCTTGCATCCCTATTACTCCTCCTTTTAATACAAAATGAATTCCATAAATACAGAGCTACGAGCATCCTAATAGCTTAAATTCTAGCTATAGGAACACATGTCTCATTACAATTAATTTTTTCTTCCTGATTATACCCTTAAACAACTTGTCTGACATTTCCTTTCTGATCATTTAGTTTGTTTCTGAACACTCACCTTGTTCCAATAATTGTTCGATCATAATGTCTTAACACTAGATTCTAAATCTTGTTTCTCTCAAACAGGTTCAGTTCTTTTGGCATTACAACAATTTAGCCAACACTTCAGGCTTCTTTAATACTTTTAGGTTCAATATGAGACAAAAAAGTTCTGAAGGCATATAAGTTTCTTAAAGTAGACCTTGTTACTATTCCGGCATTAGGATCTGAGATGATGTTCTCAAGTGGATCAAAACTTTGATGTTTCCATGATTTTCTTGGTAACACTTGTGAAATTTCTCCAGATGAGCTGGGGAGAGAGCCAGTATTTGTAGGTTTCATATTCCCAATTTCTGGTTCAAGTTCCGCAATTCCCCCTATCTCCAATACGGTATGCTCGCTGGCTTCATCACCTTGTACCTCACTTTTTTCTTCAGTTCAACGTTTGATTTTCCTCTTGGCTGTGGGTCTTCACTTCGTGCAAGACCAATCTCCTGATCATCTTCCCGCATCCTTTGCTTAGCCAAATAGTTAGATTCGTCAAATGTAACATGCACATTTTCTTCAACATACTTAGTTCTTTTATTAAACACTTTGTATGCCTTACTTACTGTGTGGTGAATACCCTAGGAATTCTCCCTCATCACTTCTAGCCTCCTTTTTCCTAGAGCCTCCTTACAGTTATTGTGTATATAACATTTATAACTAAAGGCTCTTAGATGAGTAACATTTGGCTCTCTTCCTCTTCATAGGAAGTTTTATCTAGAATAAGTCTGGCCATAATCCTATTTAGCAACTAACAAGCAATGTTAACCACTTTAGCGTAGAAGGTCTTTGGCAAACTACTTGCCAAGAGCGTACTCTTCCCAAACTCACCTTGTGGGATTACACTAGATTTATTGTTGTTTAATCATGCATTTAAATTTTAGTAGTATTTATTATGTAACAATTATTAATTTTTGTTGCTTCATTTACCAACCTTTTTATACTCTTGTCACGTCAACCTTAAACTGCACTTGTGAATTAGTTGTTTTTATGGCGTGTCTAAGAAGAAGATAGGGTCTAAACTAGTGAACTTGCAACTAAAGTTATAACATATGAACTAATATGGAAAAATTAGCTTTGAAGATGAGATTCACATTCTTGAGTACGTAAAAAAACCAAGACATAAACTTCAAAATCTTTCCTAGTCTTGCTTAGGAAAGATGAATTTTGTAGTAAATAAACTGGTATTGGCCTTTAACATTTTAGAGCATTCTGAAATTGTAAATTCAAAAACTAAGCTCATATATATGCACTTGTTACCAAAATAGAGTTTCTGCGTTCATACGAATTACACGATGGTTAACCAAAGCATGAGAACAAAAGCATCAGTCATTGCTTACTACTATTAACTTGTGAGCTTGCTTATATTATCGGTCTCAAATTCGAATAAAGAATGAAAATTATGATAGGTTGACAACCAACATAAAATTTATCAATTTAGGATGAATCCTCATATTGAGACATGCTTAACGGGCTTTAATGAAAAGACATGATCAGTAAAGATTCATATGATCGACCTCAACTTACTCGAAACTGAGGGTAATGGTAATTTTGTAATACCATTACTACTGTTCACTTTCTCTACTACCCACTTCATTTCACATTTCCTCATACCAAAATGCTTGTAACATTAAGTGCGGGATATAGAAAAAAAATAATTTTAGAGAATAATTTACGTTAAAATGGCTATTGTTTAGTGTTGGAAATTGGCGCCAATCACAACTGATTTGAGATTGAATTGTAGTTATTGAACTTTAAGTAATCTCTTGAATTTTCAAATACTCTTACCTTTTACAATTGTCTGTTATTTAACATGATAAGATCTTTTATCAAGCCCAGAACTTAAGAAACTATGTATGATATTTTGAAAATTATCCATATTTCCATCATCAGAAATTTGGACAAGTTCAACAATGACAATTTTAGTTGCAAGACACATTTACTTAATAAATACTTGCTCACATCTGGTGTTTATTATCTTAAAAATTCAATTTTTATTAAAAATATTTCCGAATTATAAGTGCTCGTAAACGTCATTCATAATCCGAAAATGTATCCATTTTGAACAATTATGGTTCCTTTAATTTGGAATTTGGATCGCATATTTCACAACTTAATAAAGTTTCCAACTATGAAATCAATCTTAGATCAATTCTTTATAAAGTATCACCCCCCCCCCCCCCCCCCAAAAAAAAAAAAAATGGATAACTGAACTCAAGCAAAAGAACCTCATATTATCCTCAAGTTAAGGATCACATTGGCACACGTCGTTAGTTAAAAGTCACAGTATATAACAACCCAACTTCTTATGTTTTTTTCCATTTTAAAATCTTTCCCAACTCCATTCTTAAAACTTCTACTTTGTCTTCCTTTTGTGATTCATTACAAGACCCTCATCTTATTTTTGCTTCTATTCCCGTTTGAAGATTACAAAGTCATAATGATCTCGTATGTGAGAAGATTTATAGCCAAAGGCTTAGACAATTATCATTCGAGATATATTATAACGAGTTCAGTTGAACCTGTTTATCATGTTTGTTTTGGTGGTATGGCCTTCTCTTATTTGGTCGCGCTTCCTGAAGAACTTCGTCACCTTGAACATAAAAAACATCAAGAAAGTCATGGAAAGCACTAAGTTGTAGATTTCATGTTATGGATCCTACGGAGAAGAGTGATCCAAATTGTTTATTTATAATGAATTGTCTTTTTAACTTATGATTCATGTATCACAAAGTACTTTTATGTTTGATTGTATTACAAAGATTTGTTGAAAATATACTTTTCGTTAGATGATTTCAAATTTCCTCTTGCTTTTTTTTTTCTTTCTATTCTTCATGGTCCAAGATAATTGTATCTTAGATGTTTGTCGCTGAATGTACTTTTATGCAAGATGGCTCTACTTCTAATTAACTAGTTTCTGGGCATACGATTCGTGTTTGTAACCCTATTAATGCGTACAAAGTTTATTAAAATTACACACACAATTAATAAAATAGTAAAAATTAAAGAAAATTGATTCCTTATTAGGAAATAAAAACTTGAGTCTATTCTTTTTGTAGCTTTGTGCTGGTCTAGTGGCCGCGCCGAGCTATGATAGAGTGAGTGCATGTCCTCGGGGGAGCGTGGGGAGCGGGGGGTAGAGGGTAAGGGTGGCAGGGGGGTAAGGCACCTTCTAGGTTGAGAGTGGGGTCATGGAACATAGGGAATCTAACGGGGAAGCCGATAGAGTTAGCAAAGATTCTCCATAAGAGTAAGATTAACATAGCTTGTGTACAGGAGACTAGATGGGTGGGGAACGGGGCTCGGGAGGCTGATGGGCTTAAGTTGTGGTATTTAGGGAGGGTGAGAGGGAAGAACGGGGTAAGCATTTTAGTTGATAAGGATCTAAGGGAGCTAGTGGTTGAGGTTAAGAGGGTGAATGACAGGCTGATGGCCATTAAGATAGTCGTGGGAGGGTATACTTTGAACGTAGTTACTGCTTACGCGCTTCAGGTGGGTTTGGGCGAGGAAGTTAAAAGACGCTTATGGGAAGATTTGGATGGGTTTGTGCGGGGTATATTGTCCACCGAGAAGCTTATTATAGGGGTGATTTAAACTGCCACATTGGGAGGTAGCTTGGGGGATATGACGGTGTGCATGGTGGCTTCGATTTTGGAGATAGAAACGGAGGAGGTACTTCGCTGTTGGAGTATGCTAATGTTTTTGAGCTGGTGATCGCTAACTCGTGTTACCCGAAGAAGGCGGAGCACCGGATAACTTTTTGGAGTACGGTGGCCAAGATCCAGATTGATTATCTACTTCTTTGAAAATGTGATAGAGGTTTATGCACGGATTGCAAGGTCATCCCGAGTGAGAATCTTACGACCCAGCATATGCATTTGATTATGGACTTAGAGATCAGGTGGACGAGGAAGAAGAGGTCTATGTTTGGTGTTGATACCCAATTTTTTCCTTTTTTTATATATGCATAAATACCTTCAAAATAGCATATATATGCATATATAAGCATGCATAAGGTTTTAATAATTTTTCCATAATTTTAAAGATTTTAATTTGATTTATTTCCTTCCCTTTTACCCATAAAATCCCCCAATAATTACCCTCAAATTATTGTTGGAGTGATTTAGTCATTTAAATTTCATATTTATTTATGCCAAAATATGGTCAAAATAATTTTTGTGCATTTTTTATAATTGCATTTTGTATTTTTAAAGCTAAATTGCATATAATTACAAAATCATCCTTATTAATGTATAATTACATTTATATACGTAAAATTGATCTCATATATTTTTAAAATATTAAATATCTATTTTAAATCATTTTAGTACACAAAATTATTTTTCAGAAATTATTTATTATTTATTATAAATTTTATGGGGGAAAATTGGCTATTTAAAATGTAGCCAGATTTGCATTTCAATTTCAGCCTTAATTTAAACCCAACCCCAGCCCAATTTCGTATTAAAAACACCCGACCCAAACCCTGAACCCGCCTACCCGACCCAGCATCAACTAAATCTTGGCCGTTGACCTAAGAGATCAACAACCCGTATTAGCCCTTACCATTTTTAATTCCAAACGACCCCTAACCCTAGCCCATTATTCAGAGACCGCCGCCTCTGTATTCTCTCATCTCATCTCCTCTCTCAACCACTCAACCTAACCCAAGCTCCTTCAACTACCGACCTCCCTTTCTCCGGTCTTCCGGTGATCTTCTTATCGACTCCTAAGCCTCCAATGCTTCTCTCATGCCTTGCCTTCTCTAAGGTGTTCAAGGGCCCAGGGCCACGCCACCTTGCATCTAGGGTTTGTCATTCGGCTGTTCTTGGCTACTTCAGTGTGATTTCGAGCAAAATCACGTTGTACTTGTTGCGATACTTGGGATTCTAGAGAGGTTCTTTCATCTCTACTTGGGTTTCTTCTAAAACCCTAATTTCTGCCTACATCTCCTAGATCTGTACGATTTTAAAATGATTTGAGTCTGTTTCTTTGATGTTTTACACTATCCTTGGAACTCTTTACAAGATCATCGATTCCAAAGTGTTTTCACCTTCTTCCGAAATTAGGGTTTTCGAAACTTCTTCTAAAACTTTATTTAAACTGATTTTTAGGTTTAAACTTCTATTTTCTCGCATACTTCGACTGATTCTGTGAGTTTACTACCTCTTCAACTTGCCTATGTTGAAAACCCTAATTTTTCTAGGTTTCTTCGTTTGATTTTGTGACTACCCTGTTCTTGTTTGAGTTTCTATGAATATCTAGCTTCAAATGTGTTTCTACTGAGTTTCTTATGCCTAACTTATATCACCTCTATGTGCTTATGATCATCTTGACTGTTCAAACTTGCCTCTTTCTATTGATACTGTTCGACCCGCATGTTTGCTATGTCTGGTTATTCTTATCTTCTCTATTTATATGCTGAATACTGAATCGTGACTTCCTCTTTGATTGATTATAGATTACCTATTTTTATGGTTTGATTGAAAGACCTTCCTTTAAACCCTCAATTTCGACCTCTTCTATTCGAATTAACTGATTCACCTACCTTGTCTGTTGTGGTACTTTATTCTTACTGACTATTTCCTTAATTAGAGTATTATGAACTTAGCCCTAATTGTTTACCCTATATTTACTGAATTTGAATCTTTCCTTATTAGTCATACACTGGTTTCTTTCCTTATCTGTTACTTGTTATTACCGTTTGAATTAATTCCCTTAACTTAAGGGAGTACTTGTCCTAATTTTGCTCTAATTGATTCTGAGCTCCATAATTACTATGCTACTATGATTCTTACCTTATTTTTATCTAATTTCGAACTACTATATATACACACTCTCTCATTAACACAAAGACACGAACATTTTGGTTCAAAAAGCTCTCTTTCACACTTAAACTTTCTGCTCTCTCTTTTGTGCTACTTGCTATTATTTTGAGTTAGCCGGTTGCAAGGCAAAGCTAACTATTGTGCTCTCCTGCTCCTTCACTTTTGTTTACTGTCTTCTTTACTGGAATGTTCCAGTTTCAATTCAAGTTCCAACAACAATATAGTTCTTTTACTGCTTCAGTTCATCATGTTTCTAGTTTGCTTTTACTTATGGTTTTGCTGTGAAACTTGCAGTTAATATGATTACATGATTTGCATGTTATGTACTCCCCTTCCTCAGGATCAGTATGAACATGTTACCCCCCCCCCCTTTATGTAGTCTGTCTCCATGTGATTATGCTATATCTAGTTCCTGGTATGAGTCTCCTTGTGAAGTAGTCTGCACTCCTAAACTTGTATGGTTCTTAGATTGATCTTAAATCATGTGGATCCTATACTGACCCCCCTTAAGCATTGCTGGTTCTGTGACTATGGCAGATTAGTTGTTTCTGAGCATATCTGTACCAATTCCTAAGACCTTTGCCTGTTATGTGTTTACAATCACGTGCTCTGTGTATCCCCAATCCCCATCACCCCTGTATGTTGGTTCTTTCCTCCTGTTTTGGTCCTGTGAGTATTACTGATGTGTTTTTGGGCTCCATGTTTGATTTGCTGTTGTCTAATCATGTACCTCTCTTTTTTCAGAGTTGTTTTACTACATGACTCCCTCTTTTACTCCACAAATTATTTCAAACAAACCTCCTTTTAATACTATTTTCCTACTAAGACTTTTCAAATTGTGTCAAGCACTCTCACTCTACTCCTAAGTCAATAGGTTCTGCCCCCTCCAGTATGTGTACTGCCTTGGGATCCTCTTGAGAACCCTCTTAACTCTGGCATACTGAGGCTGGCCCTTTCCACACTACACTTATTCAATTTGGTTACCAAGTCTAGGTGTAAGCACTGCCCGGGATCCTTGAGATCCTTAGGGAACTTTGATGCACCTAGACTATGGCATTGTCTATGGAATTTGGGCATTTGAGGCTATTGGAGGTTTGGGGAAATCACTTGGGCCTGCTTCAGGCTCCCTATAGTGTAACTTCTTCTTTTTCTTATCTACAATATGTAATTTGTTCATCTGGTTTGTAATAATTATTTGTAAACAGACATTGGGGTTGGCTAGTGAAAAGTGGAGGGTAGTTGCATATGTTATCAATATCAATGGGTAGAAACCATGCCTTAGGTTTACGTTTCCTATATGCGCATTAGAATCCATGTCTTGGACGAATACATTCTAAGTATGTCATGCATTAGATATCATGTTCTTAAGTTTACTGTTTCAGCATCTCATTTTGATATTCTTGCTATTCTTTAGAAATCCTATTTCTAGGATAAAATGGCATTAAACAGAACTGCTACTCCTGTACGCTTGACCGCATGCTCTACAATACTGTAACCTTTTATGTATTTAGAAATCCTACTTTAGGAAATTCTGCAATCATGTTGTGCGTTTAGAAATCCTGCTTTAGGAATTTTGCATATAAATCATTCTGCATTTTATGTGCATATTAGATACCCTGTTTTTAGGATACACTCACACTCGCTTAGTCACACCTAGTTGAACTACTAACGCATGAAAAAAAGGACATAAAAATAGTCTCGCGTTTTATTATCCTGCTTAAGTAAAACCGGTCATAATCCTGTATATCTTTGCAACACGTAGAACAGCATGCTTTAGGTAAAATAACTTCTAAACGGTTTTAATAACCCTGATAATTGTTATGCATCACCCTACGCCTAGGCAAGCCTTAGGTAATCAAGTCTTTTATAAAATCGGAAACTGCCTCTTTGTGTTTACTGCTTAATGTCGTTCTAACAGGCTTAAAAATCGGTAGGCAAATTGATAGGGCTCCACTCCTGAGTTTATAAACTACAGGTCTCGTGTGTTCTGATATTCGCTTAGATATCATGTCCTAGGATACTGATTAACAATATGGCCTTTATTTGTGTCTGAATCGTGTTGTTTTACAGGCATTATCTGTGGAGGTGAACTTGAGACCTTATCTGCTATTTCATGCTTTTATTTGCCAAAGTCCTATGTGTTCTTGCTTGTCGCCTTAGTATCTTCTCCTTTAAAACCTTAAGGGTCTGTCTAGAACCACCTATAGGTAAAGGTCCTAAATCCCTCCAGGACCATTAAGAAGGGACGGGTAACAGCACGCAATAGAGACCGCTACCCAACACTCGCGCTAATAACCATTAAGGGGTGGGACAGGTAGATATGGATATGATGATCGGTGCGCTAATGCCACGCGTAGCCCCTTTCTAAGGAGTGATTACCGGGCATTGTACTGATGTGATCCTATAGGCTAATCGACCTAGGACCCCTCTCTCCCAAATCTTCTTTACTTGAAAACTTTACTTTCCTTTTTATGCACACAACATGTCATTTAAATTCTTGTCTTATTATTTGAGTTATACAATGCCCAACATGCTTTATTTGCAATTATTTGTTTCAACTATTTATTTGTTAATGGACTAATTCGTAAGTATAAGTTCGGTCAGGACCCACCGTTGTGGACCACGAGGGGTGCCTAACACCTTCCCCTCAAGGTTATTTCGAGACCTTATCCTAAATCTCTGGTAATGCAAACCAATCCAAGAGTTAATCGCTCTAGGTGCCCTAACGCACCATAATCCGTTAGGTGGCGACTCTTCAAAATACCCAATTCCCAAAAGGAAATGAGTTACTACCCTCAGGAATGTCGAAACCCGGACCTTCTTCCCCGTAAAAAGGGAGGGAAAAAGGGGGCGCGACAGCATGACGACTCCGCTGGGGATGTTATTAGGCTCTTACCATAACGAACTTATTATTATGAATCAGTCCAAGCATGCTTTATCCCGTACCCTTTTCCCTTATTTTATTTGACTGTCTGTTTTCTTTTAAGCACTTATAGTTCTTTATTCCTGAAACTGACCTGCCTCTTTGTTTCCTTTTCTTGTAACCGTCTTTTAATTATTTAAATACTGTATTTATTTTTCCTTACGTGCAAATACTTGACTACATGTTATTAACTGCTGCATAAATCATGCTCCACATCATATTTCACTCGTGCGTATCAAATCCTATAGCAACGCTTTAATGAGTGGTTGCGCTCTTCCTATTTACTACCCTTAAATTCGGAAAGGCTTATTTGCGGTAAAAACAGTCGATCAGTGGTGCAGTCGATGGTTCCGTGCCTTCCCCCTCGAGTTGTCCGCTCGAGGGTACCAGTCTAAAACCCCATAGAAACCTTACTCTGGTTAAAATTGTGCATGCATCATGGTCAAACCTAGTCGGGTCAGTTATGTTGTCCACATAATGATCCTTTAAGATAAGCCTTATCCAAAGTCCATCGGGTTTTCCATAATCCCAACGGACACAGCCACGTTCTGTGCATTAATTTGGAGAACTAAATACCGATATGCTGATCACAAATGTATAAATGGTCGAGTCTGGTGGGGGTAAGGTCAAACCTTTGTTTTGCAGGAAATGAAGCATGAGGTCCCCAGATTCGGTATGGTTAGCAACATCCCACCGTTGCTGCTAGATTGGTGGGAGGACCTTTCCTCAAGTGACAAGAAACATGTGAGGAAGTACCTGGGTAACCTGCCCTCCTTGCTGTATATTGAGTCAAACAACAAACTGATCGAGGCTGCCACCTTGTTCTGGGATACTGAGCGGGCTGTGTTTCGTTTCGGCGAAATAGAAATGACACCGCTTTGAAGGAAATTGGAGGGCTTGCGGGATTGACTTGGGACAGTCCTGGGCTATTGGTACCAGAAAACTGTACGGCAGGGGATTTTTGAAGATGATGGGGTTGAAGAAGAATGTCGACTTAGTGTGCTTGAAGGAGTCTTACATACCTTTCGAATACCTGTACGAGAGGTATGGCCATAGCAAATCTTTCCGCACCTACCTTGATGAGATCTCTCTCACTTCTCTGGGTTACATCCACCGTAGAGTATTTGTATTTATTGTGTGCTTCCTAGGCCTGATGGTGTTCCCAATGAAAAAGGGAAGAATTCACACTAGGTTGGCCATGGTTGTAAAGACTTTGACGGAAGGGATTGATGGACAGACGTATACCATAGTCCCCATGATCATAGCCGACATCTATAGGGCTCTGGAGCATTGCCAAAAGAGGGGTCAATCATTTCGAGGGTTGTAACCTATTGCTGCAATTGTGGTTGTTGGAGCATTTCCAAAAGGGTCGCTATCGCCAAGAATTTCCGTGAAGGGCTTGGAACGACCACATTGCTTTCCATCACCCCAAGCAGATGACATACATCCCAGATAGATTTGCTCAGCAAGAAAGCGCCAAAGAATGGGTAGAGTTCTTCGACAATCTAACCGAGGAACAGGTGTAATGGATGGTTGAATGGTTCCCAACAGACGAGTTTATTATCAGATCCAGGGATGCTCCGCACTTGGTGCTGATCGAGTTGAGAGGGATATACCCAAATGTCCCTATGCGAGTTACGAGGCAAGCAGGCCGAAAGCAGTTTGTACCAAGGGTTGTCAAGATGAGTCATTTCAGGACAGACTTTCAAGACAACGATGTCCCTTACAAGTGCCAAGCTCAGCACATGTGGCACTGCAAAATCATTGTAGAGAAGAACACCGCCGAACCAGACAGGTATCACGCAGGGTGCGAGCCTCTTTACCCGGCATGGTTAGAGGACAATCTGAAAGGAATGGTGACACCAGGGAAATACATGAGAGGAATGTGAAGTTTATCGAGGAGTGGAAAGAGATGGCGGTCACTTCCAACAGGAAACTGGAATATCTGGAACGAGGAATAGTGGAGCTGGAAGGTAAAGTCACAAAGAGGATTGAAAATTGCCAGAACGCTAAAGGAGGACACCTAGCCAGAGCCGACTTGCTGCTGGGGCTGCGCGAGCTGGGGAATCTATATGATGGAGTTCGGAAGAACGAATCTGGGGAGGGTCTTTCTGGGACCAAATAGGCTAGATTTATTTTACTTTTTCCAGAAAATGTAATAAGGCCAAGTGCCAGTAGCAACTTATCTTATTATTATCTTAGTGTCGTTTTGGGATTCGTCTATTTATACATTATGAAATGAAGCATTTATTGGCGTTAAAAGTTCTCCAAATCTAGTTGTCGCTAAGGCCTACCTCGGGCACAACGAGGCTCCCAAATTAGGACGTGAATTTATATTTCCGCAATATTTGTTTAGATACTACAAACATTTCAGAACCCTCACTGACTTGTTACCTTTTTGTTTTTGCTTATTTCTTATTATTATTCCCATCATCTTAGGTTGGTTCAATCATACTGGCCTCATCAGTATATCACACTAGATCCAGAGGCCCTCCACCAACAGAACACCAAGAATCCAACACCTCCTCAAAGCACACAAAACCAACACCCACAAAATCCCCCCGCACCAAATCAATACGCAACTCCGCCCCAAAATCCCATCCCATTACCAGCTCCACCACAACAACACCATCAACCAATTCATTACCCGCCAACCACCACTTACCATACTCCCCAAAATACACCAACACCCATTCCTGACCCACAAAACTCCACCAGTGACCATCACTGCACCCAAGTCCCTGGCACCCATCAAAGCAACCCCATATATGTGGAAACTATACCTCATTCTACCCAACCAATCTCTTGTACACTGGAATCCTCCAAGAAGGACTTGCTCATCAAAACATGGCTGAAGAACTCAAGAAGTTAACCAGCCGAGTTCAAGGTGTTGAGGGCGATAGAGGAATAGAAGGTTTGAACTATGAAGATTTGTGCATACAGCCGAATGTCGAACTACCAGAGGGGTACAAACCTCCCAAGTTCGAAATGTTCGATGGTACGGGTGATCCCAAGGTTCATCTAAGGACTTATTGCGACAAGCTTGTCGGGGTCGGGAAAGATGAAAAGATCCGAATAAAGCTCTTTATGAGTCAGCCAAAATCCTAACAAATGGTCCAGTTGGGTAAGCATGGCATCGGATTTCATGGACCGGTTCAGGTTCAACACAGAGAATGCACCGGATATATTCTACATTCAGAATCTTAAGAAGAAACCTACTGAGACTTTCTGTGAATATGCTACTCATTGGAGGTCGGAAGCGGCCAAGGTCGGGCCATCATTGGACGAAGAATAAATGAATAAATTCTTTGTCAGGGCACAGGACCCGCAATATTATGAGAGGTTGATGGTTATCGAAAATCACAAATTCTCTGACATCATCAAACTCAGAGAAAGAATTGAAGAAGGAATCAAGAGCGGGATGGTAACAAACTTCGAGGCCTTGCAAGACACGAATAAGGCACTACAGTCAGGTGGCATATCGAAGAAGAGAGATGTTGGGGCAGTAATGGTAGACCACGGCCCAAGATCTCCACTTGTCTATCAAACACCTCCACCCACATATCAAATACCTCCACCCACATATCAAACACTTCCACCCACATACCAAGTATCACCGCCCACATATCAACCTTCATCTCCCAGATACTCCCAACCAGCCTCTGTCCGTCACACCTATAACTCCCAACCATCCCACTTCCAATCACCACCAGCTCGCCAAAATTATCCAAGACCACGACCAAACTTTGACCACAAGCCACCCAGATTTAATATACCACCATTGCTGAGCCCATCGACCAACTATATGAAAGATTGAAAGTCGCCGGCTACGTCACTCATGTTCCCGCTGTGGCATTAGAAAATCCATCCCAGTGGGTCAATCCGAACAAGACTTGTGCGTACCATTCCGGTATGAAAGGGCACACCACTGCTGAGTGCCGGACATTGAAGGATAAGATCCAAACGCTAATTGACAACAAGGTCATACAAGCAAAGGAAGCCGCACCAAATGTCCGCAACAATCCCCTCCCTGATCACAGAGGTGATGGTATACATGTGATAAAGACAAATGAAGAATGGGACCCTGAGGGGTCGATCGAGCTTATTCGAGAAGGCAATGACTCTAAGGTTGCAGTTACACTTACTCCTATTGTGGTTCAGACGCAGACACCGATCGAGGTTGAGGTAACTGCATCAGTGCCATTCGAGGTGGAAGTGGCTCCGCCCGCAGCCACCCCCACTCCATTTGAAGTAGAAGTGGTCACACCCTTCACAGTGACAGTATCAACCACACCCCCATTCAACTCAAAAGCAATACCCTGGGATTATGTCGCTGAGTCTCGGCGAAAAGGGAAGGCCAATGTAGAGGAATCTGACGCAGTACAAGGAATGACGAGAACCGGAAGAGTCTATACACCTGAACACCTGGGAGGTTCATGTAAGGAGGCCACTGCTAGGCAGCCTATCATTGAGACTGGGCCAGATGACCCGTGGAGGAAAGTACATGCAAAGGAGTACTCTATTGTTGACCATGTGAACAAAGTCCCTGCTCAGATATCTATCCTATCACTATTGCAGAATTCAGAGGCACACAAGAACGCCTTAATGAAAGTGTTGAGCGAGGCTTATGTACCCAATAACATCACCGACAGAGAAATGGCCAACATGGTTGGGCAAGTACTAGAAATTCATAAAATCATCTCCCACGAAGATGAGCTACCACCCGAGGGACAAATCACAATTGAGCATTGCATATTACGGTGCAATTTGAAGACAAGTTCATTGCCAGGGTCTTGGTTGATGGAGGTTCGAGCCTAAATATCTGTCCATTGGACACTCTGAAAAGGTTGGACAAAGGTTTCCATGAGGTACGGGTAGGAAGCATGAATGTGAAGGCTTTCGATGGGTCCCAGAGGGCCACGATTAGGGAAATCAACCTTTGTTTGCAAATGGGGCCAACTTGGTTCGACGTTGAATTTCAAGTGCTTGACATACCAGCCTCATATAACCTTCTGTTGGGCCGGCCATGGATCCATGCTGCTGGAGCCGTCCCTTCCACGCTACATCAAGCCGTGAAGTTTGAATGGAACCGCCAAGAGGTAATCATTCACGGAGATGGAAGTAACCCTATCTACACTAGTCAGACCATCCCAGCCATTGGACATAGAAGAAGGCTAGGAGGGGAAACCTACCATCACATCGAACGGGTCAATGCCATCGAGAAGGATAAGTGGTGGAGTAACAAAATAGAAAGCATACTAGCATGGTCTGGATATGAACCCGACAAAGGATTGGGAAAGAACCTCCAAGGTATCACCAAACCAATACAGCTGAAAAATCATGGTGCCACCTTTGGGCTCGGATATCAATACACATGGGAAGAATATAATGATTGGTCGCCTCCATGGCGCGGACCATATTACCCACTTGAGCAGTCGGTGACACGTTTGGAACAAGCTTTCCACCAGGCTGACACAATATGGGGGACTGCGGAAGAAGAAGCGCTAGCTAGGTTGAAGAATTTGTTCTTAGAAGATGAAGACATGGACTACGGTGCCATAATTGAGGAGGAGGAGGAAGAAGGCCTCACTATTCAGACTGTGGCGAAGGGAGCTACTCTCAGAAACTGGACCGCCACACCATCCCGAGCCCGCCGGTCCCTAGGTAGCTTGGCAGAATTTACTTCTATAAGCCATTCTAGGCATTTTAAGATTTCCCGTAATTTTGTTTTAAGTTTTCCCTGTTTCAAAATAAATGCTCAATTCATTGAGCCGTATACTTTGTCTGGACAATTTTTCAAGTTTTAATCAAATGCACTTGCTCTTTATTATTCATTACTATTTCTACACTTTTTTTTCTACAGCGTTATTATTACTTTTCCTGATGAACCCGTGACTGTGACATGTAATGAGGCGACGCAACATGAGAACAGTGATTCAGATGAAGAAGATGAGATACCCGAGGAAATTGTTAGAGAGGTGGACAACTTTGAGAATAAGCCTAAGTCCAACCTGGACGAGACCGAAGCAGTAAATTTGGGAGACGCCGAGACCGTCAAAGAGACTCGCATCAGCATTCACTTATCACAAACAGAGAAGGAAGAATACATCCGTTTCCTAAAAGAACATGAAGACATTTTTGCATAGTCATACGACGATATGACCGCTTTAAGCACATCTATAGTGGCTCACAAGTTGCCCACTAATCCCATGTGCCCGCCAGTCAAGCAAAAACTCCGAAAGTTCAAACTAGACATGAGCCTGAAAATCAAGGAGGAAGTTACCAAGCAGATCAAAGCCAAAGTTCTCAGGGTGGTTGAGTATCCGACTTGGTTAGCTAACATTGTGCCGATTTCAAAGAAAGATGGAAAGGTCAGAGTATGTTTTGACTATCGGGATTTAACAGAGAAGGTCCCAAGGATGACTTCCCACTGCCAAATATACACATCCTGATCGATAACTGCGCCAAGCATGAACTCCAATCCTTTGTAGATTGTTTCGCGGGTTATCATCAAATTTGGATGGATGAAGAAAATGCAGAGAAGAGAGCCTTTATTACCCCATGGGGTGTATATTGTTACAAGATGATGCCATTCGGTTTAAAGAACGCTGGGGCCACTTACATGAGATTCATGACAACCATCTTCCATGATATGATACACAAAGAAATAGAGGTATATGTGGACGACGTCATCATCAAATCCAAGAGGGACGCAAATCACATAGCAGACTTGAGGAAGTTCTTTGATAGGCTAAGGAGGTACAACTTGAAACTGAACCCCGCAAAGTGCGCATTCGGGGTTCCCGCAGGAAAATTATTGGGATTCATTGTCAGTCGTCGAGGGATTGAGCTGGATCCATCTAAAGTCAAGGCGATTCGGGAGTTACCGCCACCTAAGAGCAAAAAGGATGTGATGAGCTTCCTACGGCGTCTCAATTATATCAATCGCTTCATAGCACAGTCCACAGACATATGTGAACCCATCTTCAAGATGCTGAGGAAAGATGACGAGACAAGCTGGACTGAAGATTGTCAGAAAGCTTTTGATAAAATCAAGGAGTACCTGTCCACACCACTGTTCTTGGTCCTGCCAGAGCCGGGATGGCCTTTGCTACTCTATCTATCGGTATTGGATGGAGCCTTCGATGTGTTCTGGCACAACATGATGAGACAGGGAAAAAGGAGCAAGCCATATACTACTTGAGTAAGAAGTTCACACTTTACGAAGCACGATACTCTTTGTTGGAACGCACCTGCTGTGCTTTGACCTGGACGGCCCAGAAATTGAGGCATTACTTCTGTGCCTACACTACATACCTCATATCCAGGATGGATCCTTTGAAGTATATATTTCAGAAGGCCATGCCGACCGGAAAGTTAGCCAAGTGGTAGATACTATTGAGTGATTTCGATATCATCCACATAACTCAAAAGGCAGTCAAGGGACATGCATTGGTAGATCATCTTGCTGAGAATCCGGTGGGAGGAGAATACGAACCCTTGAAAATGTATTTTCCTAACGAAGAAGTATCATTCGTAGGAGAAGACATTACTAAAATATACGACGGTTGGAGGATGTTTTTCACCGGGGCCGCAAATTTCAAAGGAGTGAGCATAGGAGCAGTTTTGGTATCAGAGACGGATCAGCATTATCCGGTATCTGCTAAACTCAGATTTCCCTGCACTAACAACATGGCGGAGTATGAAGCCTGTATATTAGGACTCAATATGGCAATCGATATGAACATTCAGGAGTTGCTGGTGATCGGAGATTCATATTTGCTCGTGCACCAAGTACAAGGAGAGTGGGCCACCAAGAATTCCAAGATATTGCCATATCTGCACCATGTGCAGGAATTGAGAAAAAGGTTTACGAAGATAGAATTCCGACATGTGCCGAGAATTCAGAATGAGTTTGCCGACGCATTGGCCACTTCGTCATCCATGATACAACATCCAGATAAGAACTACATTGATCCCATTCCGGTGAGGATCCATAATCAGCCGGCATATTGTGTTCATGTCGAAGAAGAAGCGGATGGAAAGCCTTGGTTCCACGACATCAAAGAATACTTAACAAAAGGAGAGTACCCAGAGCATGCAAATCACACTCAAAAACGCACACTCCGGAGACTGTCGAATCACTTCTTCCACAGCGGAGGGAACTTGTACAAAAGAATTCCTGATTTGGGTCTACTAAGATGTGTTTACGCGAAGGAAGCTTCTAAGCTACTTGAGGATGTGCATGCTGGGACATGTGGTCCACACATGAATGGTTTCGTCTTGGATAAGAAGAGACTCAGGGCAGGTTACTTTTGGATGACCATGGAGACGAATTGCATTCAGTATGTCCGCAAATGCTTTCAATGTCAAGTGCATGCCGACATGATAAAAGTGCCACAAACAAGCTCAATGCAACAAGCTCACCTTGGCCATTCGCCGCCAGGGGAATGGATGTTATTGGTCCAATTGAGCCCTCTGCTTCAAACGGACACAGGTTTATTCCGGCCGCCATCGATTACTTCACAAAATGGGTCAAAGCTGCGTCTTACAAAGCCGTAACCAAGAAGGTCGTCGCAAATTTTGTCAAGGATCGTATTGTCTGCTGATTCAGAGTTCCCGAGTCCATTATTACTTACAATGCCGCCAACCTCAACAGTGATCTGATGAAAGCTATATATGAAGCTTTCAAAATTAAGCACAAGAATTCCACAGCCTACAGACCTCAAATAAACGGATCCGTGGAAGCCGCCAACAAAAACATCAAGAAGATACTAAGGAAGATGGTAGAAAACCATAAACAATGGCACGAGAAGTTACCTTTTGCTCTGTTGGGATACCGCACTAAAGTTCGCACATCAACCAGGGCAACTCCCTACATGTTGGTTTATGGTACCGAGGCTGTCATCCCAGCCGAAGTGGAGATTCCTTCTTTTAGAATCATACAGGAAGCTGAACTCAGCGATGCAGAATAGATAAGGAGTCGTTATGAACAATTGGCCCTTATCGATGGAAAGAGGATGAACGCAGCATGTCACGGCCAACTTTACCAAAACAGAATGTCTAGAGCTTTCAACAAAAGGGTTAAACCAAGACAGTTTACGCTAGGGCATCTGGTACTGAAGAAAATCTTCCCGCATCAAGGTGAAGCCAAAGGGAAATTCTCTCCCAACTGGCAAGGTCCGTACATGGTTCACAGGGTGCTAACAGGAGGAGCACTCATATTTGCATAAATGGATGGAGAAATCTGGCCAAAACCAATCAATTCAGACGCAGTCAAGAGATACTATGCATAGATAATTTATGTTTCCTCATCTGATGTAATTGAACTACGCTTGACCTGATTCCCATTTAAGAGGGGATACGTAGGCAGCCTTATGGGTTCGGTCATATCATAATAAAATTTTCATTTCCCCCAAGATCAGAAACTGGGGCAGTATTTTGAGGAGGACCCTCAAAATTCCAAAGCGAGTCCAGCCAACGCCAACATATGTCAGACAGCTAGAAATCGGTTAAGAAATTGGGGCAGAATTTTGAGAAGGATTCTCAAAATTCCGAGGGGATTCAGCAAAGCCTATTGTCTACAAACGGTCAAAGATCATCTACCAAACTGGGGCAGAATTTTGAGGAGGACCCTCAAAATTCTGATACGAGAGAATTGCAATGTCTCTGAAATGTGTTACAGTCACTAGTTCATCTAAAATAATGTGATATTTCATAAATAACTCTACTTTCATCAATAATTGCATATTTTCGAAAACTCTATTTCCATTACAGTCAGGTATTACCCAGGGGAACACGAAAGGCTTTCACAACGGAGCAAAGCAAGGCCGGCGGACAGAAGCACGAACCAACATCATCACTATTACATATCATGGCTGAAATATCGCCAACCTATCCAAAGGCGTCATAGTCTAAAGGCATCATCCTCATAGCCGGAAGACATCATGCCATGGCCTGCGGATCTCTCAAACTTGCATATCATTATTCAAAGGCGTCATGGTTCGGAGGCACCATCTTCATTGCCCGAGAACATCATTTCATGGCCTGCGAATCCCTCACCGAAAAATTCATGGCCCAGGACATCATGGTCTGAGGACGTCATCTTTAAACCGTCTGAAGACAACTTTCATGGTCCAAAGGGAATTTGCATCATGTTTAAATTTCTGCACAAATACATGTTTGTAGCATCTTTTATCTGCGGGTAACCAGTGAGCAACCGCTATCCTAGCAGGAGCAATCACGCTCCAGTTCCTCCAACTATCTCGAGCCTTAATCGCTCACCATGGCCGCTTCCGCATCTCGTGTCCATTCTTGCAAAAATTTACTCGGTATATTTCACCGACGAATCCAGAACTACACATGGCCTAATTCCTGTAAAACCAGGGATATGTAGGCAGCTCGGAGACCGGAGTCCGGCCCCTTTCTTTCAAAGCATCCCGTCCGGTCAAAATTGGCCATCATTTCTTTACCCGAAAACTCTTTCATCCTTCCCGGGCAGCTGTTAATACCCAATTTTTTCCTATTTTTTTATATGCATAAATACCTTCAAAATAGCATATATATGCACATATAAGCATGCATAAGGTTTTTATAATTTTTTCCATAATTTTAAAGATTTTAAATTGATTTATTTCCTTCCCTTTTACTCATAAAATCCCCCAATAATTACCCTCAAATTATTGTTGGGGTGATTTAGTCATTTAAATTCCATATTTATTTATGCCAATATATGGTTAAAATATTTTTTGTGCATTTTTTATAATTGCATATAATTGCAATATTAGCCTTATTAATGTATAATTACGTTTATATACGTAAAATTGATCTCCTATATTGTTAAAATGTTAACTATCTATTTTAAATCATTTTAGTACACAAAATTATTTTCCAGAAATTATTTATTATTTATTATTTATTATAAATTATATGGGGGAAAACTGGCTATTTAAAATGTAGCCAGATTTGCATTTCAATTTCAGCCTTAATTTAAACCCAACCCCAGCCCAATTCCGTATTAAAAACACCCGACCCAAACCCTGAACCCGCCTACCCGACCCAGCATCAATTAAATCCTGGCCGTTGATCTAAGAGATCAACATCCCGTATTAGCCCTTACCATTTTTAATTTCAAACGACCCCTAACCCTAGCCCATTATTAAGAGACTACCGCCTCTGTATTCTCTCATCTCCTCTCCTCTCTCAACCACTCAACCTAACCCTAGCTCCTTCAACCGCCGACCTCTCTTTCTCCGATCTTCTCCGGTGATCTTCTCATCGACTCCTAAGCCTCCAACGGCTTCTCTCATGCCATGCTTGCCTTCTCTAAGGTCTTCAAGGGCCCAGGGCCACGCCGCCTTGCATCTAGGGTTTGTCATTTGGCTGTTCTTGGCTACTTCAATGTGATTTCGAGCAAAATCACGTTGTACTTGTTACGGTCCTTAGGATTCTAGACAGGTTCTTTCATCTCTACTTGGGTTTCTTCTGAAACCCTAATTTCTGCCTACATCTCCTAGATCTGTACAATTTTAAAATGATTTGAGTCTGTTTCTTTGATGTTTTACACTATCCTTGGAACTCTTTACAAGAATCATCTATTCCAAAGTGTTTTCACCTTCTTCTGAAATTAGGGTTTTCGGACCTTCTTCTAAAACTTTATTTAAACTGATTTTTATGTTTAAACTTCTATTTTCTCGCATACTTCAACTGATTCTGTGAGTTTACTACCTCTTTAACTTGCCTATGTTGAAAACCCTAATTTTTCTAGGTTTCTTCGTTTGATTTTGTGACTAGCTTGTTCTTGTTGAGTTTCTATGACTATCTCGCTTCGAATGTGTTTCTACTGAGTTTCTTATGCCTAACTTATATCACCTCTATGTGCTTATGATCATCTTGACTGTTCAGACTTTCCTCTTTCTATTGATACTGTTTAACCCGCATGTTTGCTATGTCTGGTTATTCTTATCTTCTCTATTTATATGCTGAATATTGAATCGTGACATCCTCTTTGATTGATTCTGGATTCCCTATTTTTATGGTTTGATTGAAAGAGCTTCCATTAAACCTTCAATTTCTACCGCTTCTATTCGAATTAATTGATTCGCCTACCTTGTCTGTTGTGGTACTTTATTCTTACTGACTATTTCCTTAATTAGAGTGTTCTGAACTTAGCCCTAATTGTTTACCCTATACTTACTAAATTTGAATCTTTCCTTATTAGTCATACACTGATTTCTTTCCTTATCTGTTACTTGTTATTACCGTTTGAATTAATTCCCTTAACTTAAGGTAGTACTTGTCCTAATTTTTCTCTAATTGATTCTGAGCTCCATAATTACTATGCTACTATGATTCTTAACTTATTTTTATCTAATTTCGAACTACTATATATACACACGCTCTAATTAACACAAAGACACAAATATTTTGGTTCAAAAAGCTCTCTCTCACACTTAAACTTTCTGCTCTCTCTTTTGTGCTACTTGCTATTATTTTAAGTTAGCCGGCTGCAAGCCAAGGCTAACTATTGTGCTCTCCTGCTCCTTCACTTTTGTTTACTATCTTCTTTACTGGTATGTTCTAGTTTCAATTCAAGTCCCAACAACAATATGGTTCTTTTACTGCTTCGGTTCATCATGTTTCTAGTTTGCTTTTACTTATGGTTTTGCTGTGAAACTTGCAGTTAATATGATTACATGATTGGCATGTTATGTACTCCCCTTCCTCGGGATCAGTATGAACATGTTCCCCCCCCCCCCCCCCAATGTAGTCTGTCTTCATGTGATTTTGCTCTATCTAGTTCCTGGTATGAGTCTCCTTGTGAAGTAGTCTGCACTCCTAAACTTGTATGGTTCTTAGATTGATCTTAAATCATGTGGATCCTATACTGACCCCCCTTAAGCATTGTTGGTTCTGTAACTATGGCTGATCAGTTGTGTCTGAGCATGTCTGTACCAATTCCTAAGACCTTTTCTTGTTATGTGTTTACAATCACGTGCTCTGTGTATCCCCAATCCCCATCACCCCTGTATGTAGGTTCTTTCCTCATGTTTTGGTCCTGTGAGTATCACTGATGTGTTTTTGGGCTCCATGTTTGATTTGCTGTTGTCTAATCATGTACCTCTCTTTTTTCAGAGTTGTTTTACTACATGACTCCCTCTTTTATTCCACAAATTATTTTAAACAAACCTCCTTTTAATACTGTTTTCCTACTAAGACCTTTCAAATTGTGTCAAGCACTCTCATTTTACTCCTAAGTCAATAGGTTCTGCCCCCTCCAGTATGTATACTTCCTTGGGATCCTCTTGAAAACCCTCTGAACTCTGGCATACGGAGGTTGGCCCTTTCCACACTGCACTTATTCAATTTGGTTACCAAGTCTAGGTGTAAGCACTTCCCGGGATCCTTGAGATCCTTAGGGAACTTTGATGCACCTAGACTATGGCATTGTCTATGAAATTTGGGCATTTGAGGCTATTAGAGGTTTGGGGGAAATCACTTGGGCCTACTTCAGGCTCCCTATAGTGTAACTTCTTCTTTTTCTTATCTACAGTATGTAATTTGTTCATCTGGGTTGTAATAATTATTTGTAAACAGACATTAGGGTTGGCTAGTGAAAAGTGGAGGGTAGTTGCATATGTTATCAATATCAATGGGTAGAAACCATGCCTTAGGTTTACATTTCCTATATGCGCATTAGAATCCATGTCTAGGACCAATACATTCTAAGCATGTCAAGCATTAGATATCATGTTCTTAAGTTTACTGTTTCAGCATCTCATTTTGATATTCTTGCTATTCTTTAGAAATCCTGTTTCTAGGATAAAATGGCATTAAACAAAACTGCTACTCCTGTACGCTTGACCGCATGCTCTACAATACTGTAACCTTTTATGCATTTAGAAATCATGCTTTAGGAAATTCTTCATGATGTGCATTTAGAAATCCTGCTTTAGGAATTTTGCATATAAATCATTCTGCATTTTATATGCATATTAGATACCCTATTTTTAGGATCACGCTCACACTCACTTAGTCACACCTAGTTGAACTACTGACGCATGAAAAAAAGGACATAAAAATAGTCTCGCGTTTGATTATCCGCTTAAGTAAAATCGGTCATAATCCTGTATATCTTTGCAGCACGTAGAACAGCGTGCTTTAGGTAAAATAACTTCTAAATGGTTTTTATAACCCTGATAATTGTTGTGCATCACCCTACACCTAGGCAAGCCTTAGGTAATCAAGTCTCTTATAAAACTGGAAACTGCCTCGTTGTGTTTATTGCTTAATATCGTTCTAACTGGCTTAAAAATCGGTAGGCAAATTGATAGGGCTCCCACTCCTGAGTTTATAAACTACAGGTCTCGTGTGTTCGGATATTCCCTTAGATATCATGTCCTAGGATACTGATTAACAATATGGCCTTTATTTGTGTCTGAGTCGTGCTGTTTTATATGCATTAGCTGTGGAGGTGAACTTGAGCCCTTATCTGCTATTTCTTGCTTTTATTTGCCAAAGTCCTATGTGTTCTTGCTTGTCGCCTTAGTATCTTCTCCTTTAAAACCTTAAGGGTCTGTCTAGAACCACCTATAGTTAAAGGTCCTAAATCCCTCCAGGACCATTAAGAAGGGACGGGTAACATCAAGCGATAGAGATCGCTACCCAACACTCGCGCTAATAACCATTAAGGGGTGGGACGGGTAGATATGGATATGATGACCAGTGCGCTAATGCCATGTGTAGCCCCTTTCTAGGGAGTGATTATCGGGCATTGTACTGCTGTGATCCTATAGGCTAACCGACCTAGGACCCCTCTCTCCCAAATCCTCTTTACTTGAAAACTTTACTTTCCTTTTTATGCACACAACTTGTTTAAATTCTTGTCTTATTATTTGAGTTATACAATGCCCAACATGCTTTATTTGCAATTATTTACTTCAACTATTTATTTTTTAATGGACTAATTCGTAAGTATAAGTTCGGTCGGGACCCACCGTTGTGGACCGCGAGGGGTGCCTAACACCTTCCCCTCAAGGTTATTTCGAGCCCTTACCCTAAATCTCTGGTAATGCAAACCAATCCAAGAGTTAATCGCTCTAGGTGCCCTAACGCACCATAATCCGTTAGGTGGAGACTCTTCAAACCCAATTCTCAAAAGGAAATGAGTTACTACCCCCATGAATGTCGAAACCTGGACCTTCTTCCCCGTAAAAAGGGAGGAAAAAAGGGGGCGCGACATCTGGTATACCTAGGGTCAGGTGGGGTGCATTGACTAAGGACAAAAGGCCCAGGAGTTTCTGGCTATGGGGGCCTGGAGGAGTAGTGGGGACGCGAGTTGTATGTGGTCTATGACAGCAAATTGTATTAAAAAGGCGGCGAGAGAGGTGTTAGGGGTCTCAAAGGGTTTTTCTAGTGGCCGTAAAGGGGACTGGTGGTGGAACGAAGAGGTTCAGGGAAAAGTGGAAGCCAAGAAAGCGGCATATTTGAAGCTAGTAAAGAGTATAGACGAGGGGCAGAAGAGTGCTAACAGGGAGGGTTATAAGAAGGCTAGGAAGGATGCGAAGTTGGCGGTTACTGCGGCTAAGACCGCAGTGTTTAGTCGTTTATACGAAGAAATTGGGGATAAAGGCAGGGACAAGAAGTTGTACAGGCTAGCGAAGGTGAGGGAGCGGAAGGCCCGGGATCTGGACCAAGTGAGATGCATAAAAGATGAGGAGGGAAGAGTTTTATTGGAGGGGCCACATATTAGGCAGGGATGGCAGTCTTACTTCCATAAACTCTTGAATGAAGAGGGAGATAGGGGCATTGTGCTGGGGGAGTTGGAGTACTCGGAGCGACAGCGATATTTTGGATACTGTAGATGCATACGAGTGGGGGAGGTTGTAGGGGCAATGCGCAGGAAGAGCAGGGGTAGAGCGACTAGACCGGATGAGATTCCGGTGGAATTCTAGAAGAGTGTGGGTAAGGAGGGCTTGGAATGGCTTGCTAGGTTGTTTAACGTCATTTTTAGGACGAAGAAGATGTGCGAAGAGTGGAGGCGGAGTACGATGATCCCGTTGTACAATAACAAGGGGGATGTCCAAAACTGCAATAACTATAGGGGTATCAAGTTGTTAACCCATACGTTGAAAGTGTGGGAGAGGGTAATTGAAGGGAGGTTGAGGAGGTGTGTGTCTATTTCTGAGAACTAGTTTGGTTTCATGCCGGGAAGGTTGACTACTGAGGCCATTCACATTGTGAGGAGGTTGGTGGAGCAGTATAGGGAGGTGAAGAAGGATTTGCATATGGTGTTCATTGACCTGGAGAAAGCCTATGACAAAGTCCCGAGAGAGGTTCTATGGAGATGTTTGGAGGCTAGAGAAGTGCCTGTAGCGTATATTAGAGTGACTCAGGACATGTATGATAGAGCTAAGACACGGGTTAGGACAGCAGAAGGAGACTCTGACTACTTTCCGGTTGAGATGGGGTTGCATCAGGGATCAGCACTTAGCCCATTTTTGTTTTCCTTGGCGATGGATTCGTTGACGCGTCACATTCAAGGGGAGGTGTCTTGGTGCTTGTTATTTACGGATGACATAGTTCTGATTGATGAGACGTGAGGTGGCGTTAGCGAGAGGTTGGAGGTTTGGAGACATACTCTGGAGTCTAAGGGTTTCAAGTTGAGCAAGACCAAGATAGAATACTTGGTGTGCAAGTTAAGCAGTGTTACCCAGGAGGCGGACGGAGATGTGAGACTCGATACGCAAGTCATTCCCAAGAGAGAGAGTTTCAAGTATCTGAGATCTATAATTCAGAAGCATGAGGAGATGGATAAGGATGTCACACACCGTATCGGAGCAGGGTGGATGAAGTGGAGGCTCGCTTATGGAGTCTTGTGTGATAAGAATGTGCCATTGAGACTTAAGGGTAAGTTCTACAAGGTAGTGGTTAGATCGACTATGTTGTATAGGGCAGCGTGTTGGCCAGTCAAAAACTCCCATTTCCAGCAGATGAAAGTAGCCAAAATGAGGATGTTGAGATGGATGTGCGGGCATACTAGGTTGGATAGAATTAGGAATAAAGTTATTCGGGACAAGGTGGGAGTGGCCCCTGTGGAGGCAAAGATGCGTGAGGCAAGGTTGAGATGGTTCGGGCATGTTAAGAGGAGAAGCACAGATGCCCCGGTCAGTGGATGTGAGAGGTTGGCCGTGGGAGGTGAGAGGAGGGGTAGAGGTAGGCCAAAGAAGTCTTGGGGAGAGGTGATCAGGTGGGACTTGGCGTAGCTTGAGCTAACCGAGGACATGACCCTAGATAGAAGGGTGTAGAGGTTGTAGATTAGGGTAGAAGGTTAGTAGGTAGTCGTGTGTTTTCCTTTGTCTTCTCTAGTTCGATAGTATTAGTGCTAGTACGGTATCCCTTTTTTTCCTTAGTTTGCTAAATCTGCATGACTTGTTCCGTTATTACTTGCCATCGGTAATTCCGTAGTTTGCTAGCAGTACTTTGTTCATATTCCGTTTGCTGCCTTGGATTTAGTTTTCTAAATATACTAACTTGCTATTACTTGCTATCAGTACCCCTTTCATATTCTCTGTTGCTATCTTCGATTTAGTTTTCTAATTATTTGTCTTGCTATTACTTGCTAACAGGCTTCTTTCACTTTCTTTAGCCGAGGGTCTATTGGAAACAGTCTCTCTGCCCTGCCAGGGTAGAGGTAAGGCTGCGTACATCCTACCCTCCCCAGGCCCCACTTGTGGGATTATACTGGGTGGTTGTTGTTGTAGTAGTAATAGGAAATAAAAACTTGAAGAAAAATGAAATTGATTACTTAAAAAAGAAAACCAATAAAATATTTTTGGTAGAAAAGTTGTACAGTTTTATTCAACTAGATTTTATAAGTATCATTCCTTTTCGCTTCCTTCCTCCATCTCTTTAGCTCTTATTATTTTGTAATAACAAAAGAAAGAAACATCGGTTCACTTGCATTTAGGTTCCTCTTTTGTAAGTTCTAATTATTATTTCTTAATAGATTTATCTATCTTGAATGATAATTTGACGTGTTTATAATTTTGGAATACTTCATATATGGTCATTAGGGGTGTTCATAAAAACCCAAAAAATCGAACCAAACCGAAAACCAAACCAAACCGACCAGAAAAACCGATACTTTTTGGTTTGGTTTGGTTTTGATTTTGAATTTTAAAAAACCGATTAAATTTGGTTTGGTTTTGATTTTAATCAGAAAAAATCGGAAAAAAACCGAACCAAATCGACTATAGGAGTAGCTATTTCAAATTTATTATTACACCTATATATATGTATATTTTTATACAAAGTTTAAAAAACTTAATGGTCATGTTAATAGTTTGCACTTTTAGTATAGTTCTTTACCTTCACATTCTAGTTTCATTGGTAGTTTTCTTTTGTTAAGCGTAAGAATCCAATTCATGTTAAAAATAATATATTTTTAATTGAGTCCTTAAATTATTCATCACTATTTGATTCAATTATCATCAATATATCTTGGTAAATAATAAATTTCTCAAATGGCAATTGATTTGATAGTGTTAAGTTGAAAATGTGGTTGCCGGAATATGTGTTTGGTAGTGTATGGCTTATATTTAAGAAAAAACCGACAAATAACCGAAAAAACCGACAAAACCCGACATAAACCGAATCGAAAAAAAACCGACTTAATTGGTTTGGTTTGGTTTGGTTCTAATATTTGAAAAATCGACTTACTTGGTTTGGTTTCTTTTAAGGGAAAAACCGTTTCAAACCGAACTATGAACACCCCTAATGGTCATTATGGTGCTAGTTTACAATTATTATTTTTTGAGGAAAAATATGAAAAGTATTTTCATAGACTGTTATAGAGGATTCCAAAATGATTTTGTATTAATAATAGTTGGCGTTGCTTCTTATAATTAGTCTTGCCAATATGTAGAGTAGGAACCAAAATGATCTTATGTTTGATACTTGCGCAATTTTAGTAGTGTACGGTCTTTATTTTATATTTTTACTCGTCTTGATTTGTAGTCTATGTGACTGAATTTAGTTTATAAGTATACAAGCATCATTCTAGCGATGTGCTCCTGTTAATACATTTCCTTAGTCCTTACCTACATTATAATATAGTTTCGTGGCATTCTATTTAAAAGATATTTGCAGTACACCTTATTAATCTTTTGTTTTTCTAGTTATGCCACTAGTAACTACCTTAGGGATCTTGAACAAACGCTTATTGACGAATATAATACCATATTGAAATAGGAGGAAGACTATTGGAAATCAAGATCTAGGGTAACTTGGCTAAACAATGGCGATGCAAATATAAAAAAAGTTCATATGAAGGCAACCAACAGAAGAAAGAAAAACAACATTGTTTTCTTAAAAGATGATAATGGGAATTGGATAGATGACCAAATTTCTCTAATGAACCATACAAGGAATTATTTCTTAAATATTTTTACAACCTCCCATGTAAAAATTGATTGGTCGATTATCAAAAGTGACAAGGAAAACTTTCATAATATTGACCTCTCAATCCTTGATGATCCTTTAAGAAATCATAAAATAAGGAAAGTCTTCTCCTTTAAACCATACAAAGCTCCAGGTCCGGACGGGTTGCACTCCTTTTTCTTTCAAAAATATTGGCACATTATATGCAAGGTCATAAATTTGTGTCAAAAAAATTTTCAAACAAAAAAAATGCCACCGGACATCAATAACACTTACCTATGCCTAATCCCCAAATTCAATAATACAAACAATCTCAAGAACTTTCGGCTTATAAGCCTACGTAACACCATCTACAAAGTTATAACAAAAATCATTGTCAATCGAATCAAGCCCTTCCTACACCAACTTATCAACCAACAACAATCTAGCTTTTTAAAAAAATAGTTGGGTTAGTGATAATGCTATCGTTATCCAAGAAGTCATGAAGAAGATCAATTCATCAACGGGCAGGCTTAGCTTAATCCTTAAGATTGATTTGGAGAAGGCTTTTGATAAATTAGAATGGTCTTACATTTACAGAACTTCAAAATTTTTTTAAATTCCCTCCAAATATTTTTTCTGTAATTATTAGTTGCATCTCAACTAGTACTATATCCATTCTAGTGAACGGAAACAAAATAAAAGAATTCTTCCTACAAGGAGCATAAGACAAAGCGACCCCATGTCCCCATGCCTATTCATCTTATGCATGGATATGCTCTCCAAAAATATTAAAAATCAAGTAGACATCAGGAATTGGGATCCTATTAAATTAAACCCTAGAAGCCCTCCCATATCTTATCTATTCTTTTCAGATGATTTAACCCTGATGGGGCAGGCAAATGAAAAAACAATTCACACAATTTGGTGGAGCATGGATAGTTTTTGTAACTATTGTGGGTTGAATATCAATAGAGAAAACTCGAAGCTAATTATCTCCAAAAATTGTGAAGCTTAAACCAAAAACCTTTTGACCAGTTTCTTTGACATAAAAATTAGTAATAATTTTGGGATATACCTAGGATTCTCAATACTCAATAATAATCCAAAGCACAAGGATTATCAATTCTTGATTGATAAAATGAGAGCAAGGCTAAACAATTGGTATGCTAGGTGGTTAAGCATGGCTGGTAGAACTACCTTAGTATCCTCTACCCTCAACACCATTCCAAATCTCCTCATGCAAATATCCCTTCTACCTAATAAAACACTCAAAGAAATCGAAAAAATACAAAGGGACTTCTTATGGGGTACTACTGCTGTTTAGCCAAAAATATATCTTTCGGTCAAAGACTAATTTTAGAAGAAAACGGGCTTCTGATAACCAAGTTTTGCTTCACTTTCTCAACAGTATCAAATAAAAATAAATAAGGAAGTAATTGATTGCATGATCAAAGCAGAGAATTTCGAGAAAGCAGAAAAGTAAAGTGTATGTTTAAATATTATCTCAGATGTGTCCTTACAAATAAAATTATGTGCCTTTATATAGGAGTAAAATAGTGACGATTTTCCCCCATAATTTGTGCTAATTATGGACATTAATGATATTGATTGCCCTCTATTTTGGATTCTCATAACCGATGCATTTATTGTTATAAATGCCTTACATCTGTTATGATTCCCCTTCCTTATTTCTTTCTGGTCCATGTATCTTTCCTTCTTTCTATTACTTATTCATTCTTTGCCAGTTGTTAGGCCTGGTACTGTCTCGTGGGTTTTCTTCTTGTGCCTTTTCTTACTCTATCAAATAAGACTGCCACGTGTTGTTATATTATTGCTCTTCGTGTTATGCCATGTCAGGAGTCTAACGTTCCACGTGTAGCCCTTTTTCACCACCAATACATATAGTCCCCTCACTTTCTTGAATATTCTCTACTGAATATTCGGGGAAGTGGAAGGTTTTTATGGCGGGAATTCTCTGTCGCCGTTTTTGAATATAATCATATCCTTTTCTGAACCGATGTGACGTTCATCACTTTTATTTAATGATCATGCCACATGGCTTTTAACAACTGGTCATTCAGTTCTTCAACGTCTTTTAGGTTTTTCCTGCAACCGCATCAACCACGAAGTGACGGTTCCATTATGACGCTTCATAATGACCTCAATAGTCGTGTCTTCCTATAAATTCTTAACCCTTTTTTCCAATTTTCTAAAGACTTTCCTTCTTCATCTTCTTGTCTTACTTCTTTCTGCATCTTTTTCTTGTGTTTCTCTAGTTAATCATGGCTTCCCCTGATCCTCGAAAAATTATCATCGTTGATGAGTTTGCTTCCTCCAATGCACCTACTAGAAGTAGAAGAGGTGAAAGATTGCGTAGCCTCGGTTCTATTTCTAAACGTGGTTCCCCTTCTCAAAGTAGTGCTCCCAATCCATCTTCTTCTAGACCTATGGCTTCTGCAACTCTAAGATCTTCTTCCAAAGATAAACATTCAACTGAAGCTCTACGTGAACCCACTATTGATGAAATTATTGCTCAAGAGCTATCCTTTGTGACTGATAGTGAATCCATGAAGAGTCAAGTCTCTTCCATGGTTGCTTCTCTTGATCATGTTGATCGTTACCCAACTCTGATTACCACTGGTCTTCTCGCTCTGGTTCGAAGAGAATGTAATTGGAAACCTGACTTCCCAATTTTAGTCCCTGGTTCTAACCAAAGAATAACTTCATACCAAACTAGTTATTCCTTCGTTTATACATATCCTTTTACCTTAGGTTTTAAACCTCCTATTGACCCAGTGATCATTGAATTTTATCGTTACTTCAATGTGCGTCTAGGAAAAATCGGTCCTATTATTTGGAGAGTTGTTGCATGCCTCCGTTATTTATCAAACTTGGCTTCTATGCCTCTTACTTTTCGTCACCTACTCCATCTTTATTCTTCCAAGCTATTTCGTGAAGGAGTTTTTTCCCTCGTGGCTAGAAGTAAAAGACTAATTGGTTAGCCCTGAAGATGACAGAGATTGAGGTTGGTATGTTCGCTTCATTGCTTCTCCCACTAGTGGTTTGGCGGGTGAAGAAAACATTCCTTTTCCAGAAAAGTGGAATTTTGCACGTAAGTATTTGTATCTAACCTTTTTCCTTTCTCAAAAATTGATTCTCATGTATTCTCACCCCTACTTATTTCAGCAACTATGGAAGTTTTTGAGGAAATCCCCAACTTTCGTGCTTGGGTAGGAAAGTTGTTGTCTGTTGCCCCTATGGAGAGAAGATCTTGGAAGTATCTTTCTCAGAGATTTGGGTGGAAAGTTAAAACACACAATACTTTTTCCCGTTTAGTCTTCTTCTTTTTCTCTTTTGCTTAGTTAAGAGTTTTTCACCGTGACTCTTTTTCTTTTGTCAGGATTTGTCATTCGTGGTGTTAGTCCCGCTTCTATTAAATCTGCGAGACTTATGATGAGTCTTGCTCAAGAAAGGATTCTAAGCTCTTCATCAAATAGAAAAGTAAACGAAGCTCGTAGCTCTGAAGGTGAAGAGGAACGAGAAGAGGGTTCCTTAGTGCGCAGGCCTCGGGCTAGGAGGCGCGTTATTTCAGACGATGAAGCCACCCCTCCTCCAAGTTCAGTTCCTGTCAATGAGCCTGAAGATGCTACTTTAGTGAGTTCTGGTGAAGAGATGAATGCTCCTCCTCGTGAATCTACTGATCAGCTATTTTTCCATGGTTTTGATAGTGACGATTTTGGTCCCGTTTCTGAAGAATTACCCCTTGTTTCTCTTCTATCGTCAGTCCCCGTCCGTTTTCAATCTACCGTTCATGTTGCTGCTGCTACTGCTCCTCCCGTGGCTGCTTTCACTTCCTCAACTGTACCTGTTGCTACTACTCCTCATGTTGAAGTTGGTACTTCTAGTAGCAATAGGGTGATGAACAAGGTTACCATAGAAGTCCCTGAAGATGGTAATCTGTTGAAAAAATCTGGTCAAGCCAACATAGGTTAAAACCACTAATTGGCCCGGTTGAGAATTCAAAGTTGGAAAGCCACGGCTCTTTGACGTGGATGAATGATATTGTTCATTCATCTTTGAAGGTTCAAGTTTTAGCTTCCCTTTCCTTTTCCTCGTGGTTATTTAATTTTGTTTGACAACCACTTCTTTCTTTACTTTTGTAGATCAACTTGATAGGCACGGAGCTTATGAAGAGAATTGTTCACACTGAGCAGTTAGTCAATGATTATCGCACTGAAGCGGATAACTGGAAGGAACAATATGAGGGTCTTCAATTGGAGAAAGAAGTTTTAGACGAAGAGAAGTGTGCTTTGGAACAGCAAGCAAGGATGATGATGGCGGAATTGGCATTTGAAAAAGCCTCTTCAAGTCAAGTTGGCAAATACAAAGACATCCCTGAGTCTTCATTTGCAGAGAAACTTTCTAAAGCTACCGAGGAGATAAGGGGTTTGAAAGAACTTCTTAATCAGAAGGAGACTTATGTCGGGGAGCTAGTTCAAACACTTACACAGGTTCAAGAAGACCTCCGTGTTTCTTCTGATAAGATCCAGTTCTTGGAGAGTTCCGTCGCCCCTTTAAAGATTTCTTATGATGCTTCTTTGACTGAGAAAGAAGAGTTGAAGGCTGAAATTGACCAATGGGAGAAAGATTACGAAGCCCTTAAAGATAAATCGACACTTGATATAAGTTGGGCTTTTTTGAATACCCGCCTCGAGACTTTGATGGAGGCTAGCCAGGAAGGTTTTGATATCAATGTTGAGATTGCTAAAGCTGAAGAAGCAATCGAAAAAACTCAGCAAAGTCAAGACTTTCATTCACCTGAGGTCGGCGTTCTCGAAGGTGATGAACTTACTCCTGGTGAAGTTGGCATTCAAGCTTCTTCTACTCAAGTTGAATTTTCTCCCGCTGCTGATGATGCCATATTGGATTCTGCCTCTCCCACTGCTGATAATGCCGCATTAGATTCTACTCTTCTTTTAGAACTTAGTTTGTTTTTGGAACTTTTGATAGGAAGTTTTTTTTTTTTACTTTTTGGAATGGGCGGTTAGTTTTTACCCCTGGTTCGTTTTGGGGTTTGTTTGAACATTTTGGTTTTAACTAAGTATATACTCGGTTTTAACCAAGTTTAATATATGATCTTTCGTATAATTTGAGTTTTTGTTTAAACTCTTTGACTTGCATTTAAAAATGCTTTAATATTTCGTGATTTTGGCATAGACATGAATTTTATAAAAGAGGGTCCTTTTATAAACGACACTAATGAAGAAGACATCTCAACTTCATATTGGTGTAAGTATATGAGAGAAGTAGGAAAATACATATTTTGAAGAAGTTTCATGAATAATTTGAGGAAGTTTGATATCTTGAACTTTCAAATTACATAACACTTTACAAGTATTCAATTAACTTTTTGCACGACATCTACAACTCTTTCATAATTGTTTTTCTTATAACAGATTTCAAAAATTCTAGGGTATATCTTGCAACCCATGACTAATCATTGCCCTTAACCTAAGTACTCGCAAGATCTTATAATTTATGTCCGCGAGTTTACACTTTATCGAAGCTTATTACAAAGGTTTTTTTATCAAGGCTTGTTTTTTCTTGGCTCTTGACTTCTTGTTTTTTGTTTCTTTACTTTTTGATTTTTGGATTGATCCAGGCTTGAATTCTGACTTAACTTCTTTAGTCATCTTTGACTTTCAGTCTTCTTTGCTTTCATATTTATAGTCCCCCAAGTGTTAGAGTTTTGAAGTATGAAATCTCGAGCACTTGATTATTCTTTCCATTTGGTCCATTTCCTGAAAAGGAAAATACACACTGGACTCGGAGGTATATTTTTAGATGATGACTGATTAACCCTTTTTATTTCCATTAGAAAGGTTGTAACCCAGACCGGGAAAAATTTTGTATCCCGCGTGTCTTTTAGGTCTAATATCATCATTTGGTGTGGGCTAGCTTTGTGTTATCATCTAAAATGGTTAGTATAATTTAAAAAGAATAAAACTAAACCATTTACGAATGATACCAGACCAGGAGTTCTTCCTTTGCTTAGAAGTAATACTTCCTTAAATGAACAGCATTCCAATTTGATGGTAGTATTTTGCCTTCCATTGTTTCTAACTCGTATGCTCCCTTTCCAGCAATGCCTCGAATCCTGTAGGGTCCTTCCCATTTTAGACTCAACTTTCCTGCGTTGGCCTCTTTTGTCGATTGAAAAACTTTTTTGAGGATAAAATCCCCAATCTTGAAGTATCAGAGCTTTCCAATTGTAATATCGCTCAACAATTTGTTTCTGCGCTACCATCCTTATTTGAGTCGCTTCTCTCCTTTCTTCAAGCAAATCAAGATTTATTCGCATCTCTCCCTCATTTGATTTTTCAGTTGCTTGGGTGTATCTTGTACTTGGTTCACCTATTTCAATTGGGATTAAGGCTTCAGCACCATACACAAGTGAGAATGGAGTCTCTCCTGTACCTGTTTTTGCTGTCGTTCGATAAGCCCATAAGACTCATGGTAACACTTCTGGCCACTTACCTTTTGACTCTTCTAATTTTTTCTTCAAGTTATTAATAATAACTTTGTATGTCGATTCGGCTTGTCCATTAGCCACAGGATGGTAACACGTTGAAGTTATCCTTTTAATCTGCCAACTCTGAAAGAATTCTATGATTTTCGCACCTATGAATTGCGGGCCATTGTCACATACGATTTCTTTTGGAACTCCGAACCGGCGTATGATGTTTCGCCAAATAAAGTCACTGACTTCTTTTCCCGCACCTGTTTGAAGGCACCTGCTTCTGTCCACTTGGTAAAATAATCTATTAATACTAATAAAAATCGTACCTTTCCTTTGGCTTGTGGTAGTGGACCCAGTATATCCATCCCCCACTTCATAAAATGCCATGGTGAAATAACCGGATGTAATAGCTCCGCTGGGCGATGCATGTTATTGCCATAGCGTTGGCATTTGTCACACTTGGCCACAAAACTTTCCGCATCTTCTTCCATTTTTGGCCAATAATGTCCTGCTCTAATTAGAGTTTTTACCAAAGATCTTCCTTCTGCATGATTTCCACAGTGTCCCTCATGTACTTCTCTCATTGCATATTCTATTTGAGAAGGTCCGAGACATCTTGCTAAAGGTCCTCCAAACATCTTTTGATACAGGTTGCCACAAACCAAATAATAACGGGCGGCTTTTCATCGAAGTGACTGAGCCTTTTTCTTATATTCAGGTAAAATCCCGTATTGCAAGAAATTAACGAACTCGTTTCTCCAATCCCAAGTTAAAGTATTGAAATTTACCTCGTTTTTATCCTGATCAATTACTGAATGAAACAAATATATTACGGTAGTATTTTCTTTATTTGTTACTTTTACAACAGATGCGAGATTAGCCAACGCGTCTGCTTCTGCATTTTCCTCCCTCGGTATTTGCACAATTTTCCACGATTGGAATTGTCTGATTAATTCTCATGCCTTTTCCAAATATTGTTGCATGCGCGCCTCTCTAGCTATATAAGTCCCCTACATTTGATTAACTACAAGTTGCGAGTCACTTTTGATTATGATCTGCTCGATTCCGAGTTCTCGTGCCAATTCCAGACCTGCAATTACAGCTTCATATTCTGCTTCATTGTTAGTAATTGGATGGCACTTTATTGCCTGCCTTAAGGTTTCTCCTGAAGGTGGGATTAGAACAATGCCTAAACCCACTCCTTTAACATTCGAGGAGCCATCAGTGAATAGGGTCCAGGACCCTGGATTAGCCCCGGTGAATACCTGTAGTTCCTTTTCTGCTTCAGGAACTATCCCTGGGCTGAAGTCCGTCACATAATTTGCCAAAACATGTGATTTTATTGCAGTTCTAGGTTGGTACGTGATATCATATTCACTAAGTTCTATAGCCCACTTGGCTAACCTACCTGACAGTTCTTGCTTATGTAATATATTCCTTAAGGGGTAAGCGGTCACTACAGAGATAGGGTGTGTGACGACCCGACCCGTCGTCACGTGAGTCACTGCCCCGTTTCCCCCATTCTCTATTTCTTTATGCTTCATTATCAATGTTGGGTGTGAACGAGTTGATTTGGATTGGTTTTAGAAGGAAATGAGACACTTAGTCTCTTTAAGGAAGGCTTGTTTTGAAAAAGTCAACCGGATGTTGACATATGAGTTAGAGGGCTTGGATATGATTTCCGATGATTCGGTTAGCTTCGGGGGATGATTTGTGACTTAGGAGTGTGATCGGAAGTGCTTTTGGAGGTCCGGTGTAGAATTAGGCTTGAATTGGCGAAGTTAGTATTTTGGCGAATTCCGGTTGATAGGTGAGATTTTGGTCCGAGGGTCGGAATGGAATTCTGAGAGTTGTTGTAGCTTCGTTAGGTGATTTGGGATGTGTGTGTAAAATTTCAGGTCAATCGGAGGTGATTTGGTTAGGTCTTTGATCGAATGCGTATTTCGGAAGTTTTTGGAAAACTTAGGCTTGAATTCGATGAGAAATGATGGTTCTAGTGTTCTTTGGGGTGTTTTTATGATTGGAACAAGTTCGAATGATGTTATAGGATGGGTTGGTGCTTTTGGTTGAGGTCCCGGGGGCCTCGGGGTGATTTCGGATGGCTAACGGGAAGTTTTGGACTTGTAAGGATCAAAAATCACTGCTGCTTCTGGTATTTTCGCTTCTGCGGAAATGGGACCGCAGAAGCGATACCGCAGAAGCGAAGAGCGAGCCGCAGAAGCGGCAGGGATCGCAGGTGCGAGTAGGGCGACCGCATCTGCGGAGTCGCAGATGCGACAGAGTGACCGCAGATGCGGATTTTGGAGATCTAAGGGGAAACTGCAAATGCGAAAATGGAATCGCAGATGCGGGAGTCGCAGATGCGGGAGCCGCAGAAGCGGTCTTGTCACCGCAGAAGCGGTTTATTCCGCAGAAGCGACTTGTAACCGCAAAAGCGGAAGTCGCAGATGCGGCTAAGGAGCCGCAGATGCGGAAATAACTGATCAGTGGTGTTTTATTTCTCCTTCGCGAAATTTCAAAGGGTTTCATAATTTTCACTTCGGACTTGGAGAATTTGGGCGAGTTGGAAGAGAGAAATCAAGGGACTTCTTTGAGATAAGGATTTCTGAGTCTAAAACACGATTTTATGGTGTAAATACATAGATTAGAGCTGAAAACTCAAGGAATTAACAGACAAAAATGGTGATTAGGGCTTGAAACTTAAGAGAGTTAAAATGGGGATTTGAGTGGTCATTTGGACTCCGATTTTGGTGTTCTTTATATGTATAGACTCGTGGCGAGATAAGGAATCCGTTGATGGTAAATTTTCTGATTTTCGAGAAGTGGGCCCGGGGCTCGGGTTTTGCAAATTTCGAGATTTTTGCTATTTTCCGATTGTTTTCGATTGGGTATTCTCCCATTGGCATATTGTGACGTAATCATTGTGGTTTTGGTCAGATTCAACGCGCGAGGAGGTCGATTTGAGAGGCAAGGGCATAGCGAGCTAGAATTTTGGCCGACTTGAGGTTAGTAATAGATGTAAATGCTGTGTTGAGGGTTTGAAACCCCGAATTTGCACATTGTAGTGCTATGTTGAGGTGACTTGCACGCCGGATAATGGGCGTGGGGTAGAGCACCGTCGGGGATCGTGACTTGGTCCGTCCCGCTTAATAAAATTACTACCTAATTGATTGAAGCTTAGTGATATCCTTATAAAAATAGATTAATTGTCATAATTGGGCTTCGTGCCAACTGCTTGAATCCTTCAGGAATTGTTTTTACTGGTTTCTCACCATATTTACAGATAATTGAACTCAGTCCTAGTATTTAATACTGTTTTGCAAACTCAACCACTTTTTCTCAAACTAGAAACTTAATTAATATTTTTAAATGAAGTTTGGGCTGAATATTTCTATATTAATGGGCCCGAGAGGCTTATGTGATTTTGGACTGAGTATGGGATCGGGCTGCGCGCCGCAGCGGTATGATATTGATATGAGGTCGAGAGCCTAGTTGATGCCACGAGATGGCTTATTATTGCGCTTGGGCTGTAAGGGGCCCCTCCCGGAGTCTGCACACCCCTAGTGAGCGCCGTCGACGATAAATAAATGGAGCGGGTTGCACGCTGCAGCGGGTACAGGAGAGTACCGGTCTATGTGTTGCATTGCATATTTTTAATTTTCATTTATTTATTTATCTGTTGTGATATTTCTATAATTGTTTTCACTGATTTACTGATTTTCTTTTATGCTACTGGGTTCAAGTTGCTGCATTTATAGAATTACTTTGTGCCTATCCAGGATTTCTTACTCTCAGCCTTTATTTATGTTTATTACTCACTGGTTCGGAGTACTCACATTACTCCCTGCACCTTGCATGCAGATCCAGGTACTACTGAGGCTGAGTGAGGACTTCTCTGCCTAGCATCATACTTGGGAGTTTCAAGGTAGCTGCATTCGACGTTCGCAGTCCTGATCTTCCTTCTATGTTATTTATTTTATTTCCGCATTTCTAGAGAACGATATGTAGTAGGTTGGTACTCATGTATTAGAGGCTCGGACTTGTGACACCGGATTCTTCGGGCTGTGTAGTAGTATTTCTACTTGGATTTTCCGCATGTTTTAACTATATTTCAGAGTTTCAGTATTATGACTTAGTAATTGTTTGTGTTAATTGAATCATGAACTGTATAAAAAGGGTTAAGGTTGTTGAATTGGTCGGGCTTTCCTAGCAGTGTGTTGGGCGCCATCACGACCGGGGTTGGGGTCGTGACAGGGTGACACTGAAAATAAGGCCTGAACTTTCTAGATGCCATGATTAGTGCTAAAGCAAGTTTTCTAAATGAGGATATCGAGTTTCAGTATCCAACAAAGATTCGCTAACATAATAAATTGGAGATTGTTGACCTTTGTATTCACGTATTAACACTGCACTTACCGCCATTTCTGACAGCGAGATAGATGAGTAGCCTTTCTCCATCCTTCGGTTTGGACAGCAACGGTGGGTTTGACAAGTATGCTTTTAGATTTTTTAGTGCTTGTTCCTCAGTCCACTCAAATTAGTTTTGCTTTTTCAACACTGAAAAGAATTTAAAACTTTTCTCCAAAGATTTAGAAATAAATCTTCCCAAAGCTGTTATCCTACCTGTCAGCCTCTGCACCTAGTTTTTGCTTGTAAGTATGTCTGGTATTTCTTCAATGGCTTTGATCTGTACAGGGTTTACTTCTATACCTCGGTTAGAAACAAGGAAACCTAAAAAATTACTTAAAGACACGCCAAATGCACATTTTTCGGGATTTAACTTCATATTGAATTTGTGCAGAATCTGAAAAGTATCTGACAAATGTTGGATATGATCCCCCACCTGTGCTGACTTGACTAGCATGTCATCGATGTAGACTTCTATAGTTTTTCCCAGGTGTTCTTGAAACATTTTTGTTACCAATCTTTGGTACGTGGCTCCAGCATTCTTTAGTCCGAAAGGCATGACTTTATAACAGTAAGTCCCCCTGTCTGTAATAAAAGAAGTTTTTTCCTCATCTAAAGGATCCATTTTTATCTGATTATATCCTGAATAGGCATCTAAAAAACTCAACAACTCATGTCCTGCAGTAGCATCAATTAGTTGATCTATATGCGGTAAAGAAAATGAGTCTTTAGGACAAGCTTTATTCAAGTCAGTATAATCTACACAAACTCGCCATTTCCTATCTTTTTGGTATACCACTACAGTATTATCTAGCCAATTAGGATATTTTACCTCTCGTATAGACCCAATTTTTAAAAGTTTTTGTACCTCATCCTGAATCACCTGATTTTTGAAGGATCCTTGCTTCCTTTTCTTTTGTTTGACATGTGGATATGATGGATCTTCATTTAGCTTGTGGGTCATCACCTCTGGTGGTATACCTGTCATATCTGAATACGACCAAGCAAAGCAACCTGCATTAGCTTTTAAGAATACAATCAACTTACCTTTCATTTTTGTGCTCAGGTTGGTTCCGATGTATACTTTTTTGTCCGGCCAATGTATAAACAGCACCACTGATTTGAGTTCTTCTATTGTTGTTTTGATGTTTTCATTCTCTTCTGGCTCTTGAATGATATCAGGCCTTGAATCTCATCTGTTTGCCCATCTTCAGTTGAGGTTTGTGTTGCTAAATCCTCAAATGAATTCTGTAATTGCTATTTTTTGTCTGCACCATCGTTCATTACGCTCGAATCCGCCACTGAATTGATACTTCTAGTAGCCTGCTGATCACCACGAATTTGTCTAATCCCCCATTGTGAAGGGAAATTAATAACTTGATGTAAAGTGGATGGAACGGCATCCATATCATGAATCCAAGGTCTGCCGAGAATCATATTATACGCCATGTTTGTATCTATCACTTGAAATTTTGTATCTTTGACAACTCCTTCTGCAAATATGGTAAGTACTATTTCCCCTTTTGTAACCACGCTTGAATTGTCGAATCCAGATAAGGTATGTGTTTTAGGCACCATTTTGTCATCAGCTTGCATCTCGTTTACCACTCTTAAAAGAATGATATTTACGGAGTTACCTGGATCAATCAAAACTCGTTTTACATTAGTATCATGTACAAGTAAAGATATTACCAGTGCATTGTTATGAGGGATCATCATACCATATGCGTCTGCATCATCAAACATTATGTTGTCTTCTTCCAAAACTATGCGAACTCGCTTTTCGTGGGTACCCGTGACTTTTGATATCTTTTTTGCAGCCGTATAAGCCACACCGTTGACCTCCTCTCCTCCGTTTATCACATTAACCGTTCTTTTTGGTGATGGAGGTTTTGGTGGCTCTTGTCTATTCTTCATATACGTTTGCTTACCCTTCTCACTAAACAAATCGGTTAAATAACCTTATTTTAACAAATGCTCTATTTCACCTTGTAGCAATCTGCAATCTGCTGTTTTATGACCGTGGTCGTTATGAAACTCGCACCAGAAATCTGGATTTCTTCTGCTAGGGTTTGATCTCATTTCTTTTGGCCACCGCACCTTATCTCTCATACTTCATAAAACAGCTACCAACTCAGAAGTGCTAACATTGAAACTATAATCACCAATCATTGCCTTTGTATTAACATTGCTATCCCACGTATCTCGCTCTTTTCCAAACTTGGATAATGAACCCGCATCTCTATCTCTTGATCTAGGACCATACCTCAGATTTTCTTGTTTAGAACGTGAATCCCGTCTTTCTGGTACCATGTAAGGTTCGTACCTATTCTTACCAGGCCTTTTTCAGTTTCTGGTCGCCTCGAACTTGTTCTTTCATCTCTCCGTAACTGAGTGATAGTGTCTTCCTCTATTTGCAGCTTTGTACTATACATGTTGTAAACATCATTCCAAGTTGTAGCGGGGAATTCTCGTAAGCTTACCTTGAGCCTCCTTGTGGCTTCTTAGCTTTTCTCATTTAAGTTACTTGCAAACGACCTGGCCGCCCAGTTATCAGGCACCCGCGGTAACATCATTCTTTCACGCTGAAATCTATCCACAAATTCCCTGAATAGCACCTTATCTCCTTGTATTATTTTGAAAATGTCTTCCATCCCCTTTTCAACTTTTTTAGCTCCCGAATGTGCTTTTATAAATGAATCTGCAAGCTCAGCAAAAGAATCAATAGGATTTTTTGGTAAAAGAGAATACCATGTTAGTGCTCCTTTTGTGAGTGTTTCGCCAAATTTCTTGACCAGCACCGACTCAATATCTTGCTTGGTTAAATCATTACCTTTCACGCCAGTTGTAAACGCAGTTACATGATCTCGTGGGTCGGTTATTCCATCATACTTCGGAATATCGGCCATTTTAAACTTTTTTGGAATTGGCAAGGGAGCAACACTTGGCTTCCAGGGCTGTTGTGAATATTTATCAATATCCACTCTTTTAATCACGGGTGGCACACCAGGTATTTCTTCTATGCGATCATTCTACTCATTGAGCTGCTTCTGCAAAGTTAGTACTAAACTTTGTAAATCAAAATTATTTGGGGTACCTGACCTTCCATCGCGAGATTCGCTGGATTTCTATGGTTGCAGTGTTGTTTGGAGGTGGAGTTGGTGGCACAGTTGGCAATCCACTAACGAAAGCTTGAAGAGCATTGTTGACATGTTATGCAATTAGCTGTTTTAATGCGTCCTCGGCAGTTTGTTCGTCCCCTTGTTGATTATTCGTATGTGATGTTGATCTTTGAGGTGACCCCTTTCGGGAGTGTTGAGGTTTTGAGGTGAAGAGATTGGAGTTCCACCCTCTTGTTGGTTTTATTGGTTCAGTTGGTTGTTGTCGTTGGCAATCGACATGATTGTTTGACAGAAAAATAAATTTGGAAAGTGAAAAGATTATCAAATTCCTAGTAACGGAACCAATTTGTTTAGCCAAAAATATATCTTTCGGTCAAAGACTAATTTTAGAAGAAAACGGGCTTTTGATAACCAAGTTTTGCTTCACTTTATCAACAGTATCAAATAAAAATGAATAAGGAAGTAATTGATTACTGGATCAAAGCAGAGAATTTCGAGAAAGCGGAAAAGTAAAGTGTATGTTTAAATATTATCTCAGATGTGTCGTTAAAAATAAAATTATGTGCCTTTATAGGAGTACAATAGTAACAGTTTTCCCCCATAATTTATGCTAATTATGGGCATTAATGATATTGATGCCCTCTATTTGGGATTCTCATAACCGATGCATTTATTGCTATAAATGCCTTATATTTGTTATGATTCCCCTTCCTTATTTCTTTTCGGTCCATGTATCTTTCCTTCTTTCTAGTACTCATTCATTCTTTGCCAGCTGTTAGGCCCGGTACTGTCTCGTGGGTGTTTCTTCCCATGCCTTTTCTTACTCTATCAAATAAGACTGCCACATGTTGCTATACTATTACTCTTACGTGTTATGCCATGTTAGCAGTCTAACATTCCACGTGTAGCTCTTTTTCACCACCAATACAACTGCAGAGAAGAAAAGACTTCACTTAATTAAGTGGGACACTATTGCCAGAACAAAAGCTCATGGTGGCTTAGGTATTAGAAAAGCTAAGTCAAAAAACTTAGCTCTATTAACCATCCTGGTATGGAGAATCCTTAACAACCCGTATTCTCTTTGGGCAAAAGTTATAATTGATAAATACGGGAGGAATAAAAATACTAAAAGTGGTTCACATACTTGGAATAGTCTCCTAAAAGTATGGTCCTTTTGCAATAAGGGCATTAGGTGGACGGTAAACCAACACTCTGATTTAAACATTTGGGACACAAATTGGATTTCAAACATTACTAACCTTAGGAGCAATATTACTGGCCCATTAACAATGAAAGAGAGCAATTTGAAAATAAAGGATATATGTGATAAAGGAATCTGGGATCTGGGAAAAATCTATTTTGAACTCCCAGGAAATATTATAAATAACATTAATGCCCTAATCACAAACAAGCCTGTTAGATCTCCCAATAATCTTCCATGGAGTATAAATTCTAGTGGCGTGTTTTCTACAAGTTCTTGCGACAAGTTAATTGACAATCAAGAATCTCATAAATAATAACTTCAATTGGATATGAGACTTAAAATGTCCTAATAAAATTAAGTTTATGTGAAAATGCTACCATAACAGACTTCCAAGCAGGGCTACCTTAGTAAAATTGGTGTTAATATTGATCCTAACTGCCGAGTATGCAAGAACACAAATGAGACAATAGCCCACATCTTTTGGGAATGTAACATTGTAAAATCATATTGGAAATTAATGAGATGGAATATAACTCTTCAAACTACTGCAACACACTGGGTTGATAGGTTGAAAAATGTTAATATCAACATAAGAAACAAGTACGTAACATGGGAAGAACTATTTCCATTCATCCGTGGACTATATAGAACAATAGAAACCATAATAACCAAAACTATACTAATAACCGTATTAATATAAAATGGATTATTGACCAAGCTATAAAATACAAACTCTTAATTTCTAACCCTACTACTAGTAACTTCAAGAAAAATATTAGCATCAACTGGCAGGCTCCTCCAAAGGGTTGGTACAAAATCAATATTTATGGTGCTTTTAAAAGCGACAGCCTATAGGGAGGAATAAGCGAAGCTATCTGAAACAACAAGGGCTAGTGGGAAATGGCATACATGTAGAATTACAAGCACTGAAGCAAGCACATCAAATCATTGTCAGGAAAATAATAATCACAATCGAAGTGGAGACAGACACCACGGAAATTATAAGATTTCTGCATGATGTTTATCCAACTTACAATGATTTAATCTATGATTGCAGGTGATTACTGGAGAAGGCAATTCAAATGGGGGAGATCGTGGTGAAACATAACTTTGTGAAGGAAATAGTATGGCACATCTCTTGGCAAATGAAGCTCTTATGCAGCCTAGTTATAATAAATTGTGTACTTTTGTTTCACCTCTTGAATCAGTGCCTATCACAAAGACCAGGAAGGTTTTGTTCGTGTAAGGAAAGTTTCAAATATTTTGTGTTGTAAGTTGGCAGCCTTAGGTAATGATAATGCCCTAAGAGGCAAACTATAGCCCATCGAAGCAATTATAATGACGGTAGTTCGCTACTGCACGTACTCTAGTTATTATAAATAAATAAATATTTTTTTATGCTAAAAAACTCTTTTATTTTCTATTTTCAACATAAATTATTACATAAAACTTTTAAATATATGATATGTGAGTCTGTGTGTGTGATCACAAAAAAATAAAAAATAAAAAGCACGAGCAAATATTGAAAAAATTGGCATAGTATTTTAATTCTTTTTAAGTAAAAACTAATTAATCTGTACGACGTACACCCCCTACTTATCAACGCTTAGAAGGTAATTTAGGACAAACTCATAAGCAAGTATCAATTACACTTCGTAAGACATAGTATTATCATAGTATAATCTAATAAACTGTGACAAGGAACTTGATTACTTTGTTTTCTGCTTGGTGTTTGGTATTTGTATTGAGCCGCTTAATTAAAATTTACGTGACATTTTTTTAATATTGATCGAGATTCAAATTTATATGAGATCATTAAAAGAAAACGCTCTACACTAAGATTTTTTTCATTCTCACGTCCATAAATTTAATATAACCAGATATAATAATGCTAAATGTGGTAAGAAAATTACCAAAACCAAACAAGAAACTCATCAATACTTAGAAGTGATTAAAGAAAAGAAACAAACAGAAACGGTAGGCATATCAAGTTACTGAGGATTATTAAGTAGTACTATATATGAACAATAAATCATGTATTGTTATTCCCATTATTATTCATTATGATTGAGTAATTAGAAGCACTAAAGTAATAAGTACTTCCTTAATCCAAATTCTCAAAGAGCAAGAAGGTAGAATTGTGCATTCAAAAAGACTAGTGAGATACTCAACCGTTTGATGAATCTCTGCTACTCTCAAGATCTTTCCTTTCCTCCATTATAAGGTAAACCCATTTGGTTTCTCCATCTTTTTAAGGATACCCATTTGATTAATTATGTAAAGTTTGAATCTTTTGTTGTTTATATGTGATTTTTTGTTGGTTTATTTGAGAATTTTTGGTAAAGTTTGAGTCTTTTGTGTTTTCTTGAATGTGCAGAGTAGTGCCTAGTTGGGGTGGGAACTGGTTGATCATGAGTTGAAATTTGGACTTTTTGCTGTGTAAATGTGTGTGTTTATTGGTTTCTTTGAGAATTCTTGGTTAATTATTTTATGGGTATTTGTAAAGTTTTCACCTTTTGTTATTACACTAAGTGATACATGAATCATTGTTGTAAGTTTTTTTTTTGTGTGTGTTTCTTGAATACATTGAGCTTTGCTGGTTATGCATAGAGTGACTTGAATTGGGGTTTATTTGGGGGAAGAGTTAATGAAAGATTGGATCCTGACCGAGAGTTTGATTTATTAGATTGATGATTTGTATTTGATGAGCCGATACCCCATTTCAACTTTTTCCCCAATTAATCAATTGTAACTGTATACCAGAAGAAAAGAATTAGAAAAACACAAGTCCATTGTCGAACAGTCATTATCCATTGGCATGTTACATTGTCTGATAACTTTCAGTACAGTTCTCTGGTGTCTCAAAACCCAATCTGATCCAAGAGTAAACTAGTTTTACTTTAATAGTAGGTATCTACTATTTGTTTTCAAGAAGGTTGCTTCTTTTCGTGGATATTTCAATAAGCATAATTCACTCTTATTTATTAGCTGGGTGTTCATCTATGTGTATATATTGGTATTTGCTCAGATGTCTTGCTTATTCTTTATCATGCTTCATTGAAGCTTCAGTCGAGGAAAGTTAACAATTTTAACGTAGATGAAATTTCTTGCCTGCAGCAGAAAAGATTCTCATGGAGATGAACATCCACATTTTAGGCTCTTCCGATTTGTGGACTTAGTCTCCTAATTGATAGGTATACTGCACTCATGCTTCTCAGTTAACTAAGAGTTACTATGCCAGTACACAGTTTTTCTTTCTTTCTTTTTTTCTTTTTCTCTCTTCTTCTTTTCTGTGAATATTGAAACTAGACTTACAATTGACTTGTCGCGTTGCCTCAGAGGTCATTGATCACTGATTCCTCTTGTCCATGCAGGACTTTTCATGTCAAGCAACAAACTATTATGGCTGGGAAAACAAATAAAGATATGCACAAAACGGTTGCAAACTTGTCACAAGTAAAAGATGCATTGAGACGATTAGACAAAAAGAGATCAAAGCTGAAATCAAAATCTCATGGGAGGGCTGCTCGTGTTTCTTCATCAAAGAGAACAGATGCTGGTGAAGGTAAGAGAAAGGAAATTCCGCAAAAAGCTAAATCGTCAAAGAAGCAGTCTAAATTGAGCTGTCGAGGAGAAGAGCTTCAAGCTTGCAACTCAAAAGTCAACTTAAAACATGAAAACGTGGATACCGGGTCTGAGAAGTTAAAGAGAAGGAGAAGGAAGAAGAGAAAACATAATGCAGATCCCGATGATGTTTCACGTTTACAAAGGAGGACGAGATACCTCTTGATTAAGATGAAGCTAGAGCAGAACCTTATTGATGCTTATTCTGCAGAAGGCTGGAAAGGTCAGAGGTGCGTACCTTATCCCTCTTATCTACATAGACGGATTTACTTGCCTAGAGACTCTATACCGAGTATCTGAACTGTTTTGGTCCTCAAATGGTAAGAAACTGAAGAAACAAATTGCACAAGTAAAATGTTTGTGTCCGCTTGGTCGAAGGTGTGATAAATATGCATGTTTGATGGACTTGTTTCCTCGTTAACCATTAACTAAAAAGTTTCAACCTTTTGCTTTAAGCTTTTAGTTGAATGCTCTAATCTAATAAGCCTTTCTAGGTAATTTTTTGAAACTTGTCTTGTGCTCTAAAAGAATGAGAAATTGAGGAACTTGAAATATTTGGCACTAAAGATATGCAACATTCCTTTACCGTTAAATCTTAATGGTGCTGGGCAGTTGCTTCAACCGGTTGACTAACTGATATACTGAAGGGTATAAAGTTATTATGCAAATATCACTATCTGCTCTTTAAGTTAGAGTGTAGTATTGGGAAGACTGCTTCTAGTAAGAGGTTTAGCAGAAAGAAAATTTCAGCCCATTGTTAATGAGGGACTCCATGTTGTTCATAATAGCTCATGTAGTTTGCTCTGCTTCAAGCGGAATATCTTGGTCCAACTTCTGTATGGTTTTTAACATTGCAAGTTGAAAAGATGTACCATTTTGATATTAAATTGGAAAAGAAAGTGGATCGACCTTCTATTTTAGATATTAATGTATAGTTAGTTCAAATAGCGGGAAAGATTATCCTGTTCGAGTTTTGAGTTGCAAGATATTAGAAGACAAATGTACATAGTGTTTCAACAACAGAAGCCTGACTAGTTGGTATCTCCTTTATAAATTCTTTGCTTCCATTATGTTCTTATTCACTAAGTTTGAATAGGTTTCAAGAGATTGTAGGTCTTTAGGCAATTTTCCTCAAATAGTTTTAGGTCTATCTCGTACCTTTTCAGCATTTTCAATCATTATAGTGTCACATCTCTTAGCCTGTGCATTTTAGAGGTCTGCGTATGACATGGCCAAACCATCTCGTGAGTCGTGCCACTTTCTCTGAAGTTAGCCTTTACGTGTGTTACTAGCACCTTTTACAGACGTAATTATTTCTAATCTTCTCTACTGCTTCAGTCATTTACCCAAACCACATGTAGCTCTTCTCTCTCGCGCTCTATTTATGGTATGTGTGTGTGTGTATATAGATAGATAGAGAGATCTATTTGGATTTCCATCCGAGGTTGGTCTTGTTCTGGCCAAATGGATCTTGAACATTGTATAAGCACATAGCTGTGAATTGTGATGTTTCTTTATTTTTGACCATTCATTGCTAATGATTATATTGATGCTGAAAAAGAGCAAGTTCAATCGAAAAAGGAAAATAGTGAGTAAGATCCTTTATGTGGTTTGAGAAATAAGAGACGATATGCATCAAATTTGAGATTGGAACAATGAGGGAAATATTAGATTGATTACTTCTAATAGTAGACGATGCTACGCACAAGTTGGACCGGACACCACCATTATAAATAAAAAAATAGTAAAGATCTAAAACATTAATATGGATCTGAGCATCAGCGATGACTTCGGATATGACAAGAGAAAACACGATACAATTTTTTTCCAGTCCAGATGTATTTATGTTTTAAACTAGGGTAACAACTTCCATGCCCATCATTATCTGACCTGCAATCCGAATATTGTTACTCCACAAGTGACTACCCCAAAATTAAACCTCTGACAGTAGAATCAGCATAATGAAAGGATCAATTACACTCAGTGCCCTCTTTAGACATATTCAATTTGTAAATGCTAGTATAACTTTTTGCTTTCAAGTGAGCAGCTCATGTGACTAGTGACAACTTTCGTTTTTTCATTCAGCCGAGAAAAAATTAGGCCAGAAAGAGAATTACAAAGAGCGAAGAAAGAAATATTAAAATGCAAGCTTGGAATAAGGGAGATAGTTCACCGTCTGGATTTGCTTAGCTCTCCTGGGCAGATAGAGGATTCTGCTATTGCTCCTGATGGATCTGTCCATCATGAACATGTAAGCATCCTTTCACAATACGTTTTTGTCTTCGACTGTTAATTAACTCTTGCGTGTCACCCAGTACCATGAGTGGCTGATTCTCTTTTCTATTTATTACACTTCATTTCATGTTTTTGCTTGCGCATACTTCTATGTTTGCACAATTTCCCTTTTTCCCTACCCTCTTACAAACTCATAGCAGCATCAAAAGCTGAAATAGGGGGAAAATGCATAAATAGACAGATAACCAAACTTGGATACAGAGTTCAGATTTTTTTTTTTTTTTTTTTTTTGAAAAGGTAACATATTTGTATTAAGTATAAAATTGATTACACTAAATCAGTGTAACCATCCAGTAATTACAAAGAAAGTATCAGAGGGAGAACTTCATCAGAAGACTCACAATTGGTCTTAAAACATCAAAAATACATTCACTCTCTTCTAGATACTCCTGTTTACACCAAAAATAGAAAAGTATTAAACAGTTCATACAGAGTTCAGATTTTTCCTGCTTTATTTTCAGATTATCTGTGCCAAATGCAAATTGCAAGAGGCATTCCCTGACAATGATATCATACTTTGTGATGGTACATGCAACTGCGCGTTCCATCAGAAGTGTCTTGATCCTCCACTATCAACAGAAAATAGTAAGTTAGCTTGAATATGTGTTTTTATTGCTCCTTTTTCTTCCACTGCTTATGCAGAGCAGCGCGTAACTTCTGTTAACTTGCAGTACCGCCAGATGATGAAGGCTGGTTTTGCAAATTTTGCAAATGTAAGATGGAAATAATAGACGCAACAAATGCTCATATCGGCACCCACTTTGCTATGGATAGTAATTGGGAGGTTGAGTAATACATTGTTGTACTCTTCATAAAATCAACTTTCACCCCTCCAAGAAATATCTATTGATCAGTATTTAATGATTACGTATCTATTCGATGAATGCAGGATATCTTTAAGGAAGAAGCTCTTCTGCCCGAAGGTGGGGAATCCCTGTTATGCCCAGAACAAGACTGGCCATCTGATGACTCTGAAGATGATGACTATGATCCCGAAAAAATTGCTTATAGTCATAGTAGTACTGACAGCTTTGAGAGTGGTTCTTCCAGTGAAGCAAGCAGTGCAAGCATGTTGGGATCACTTGAGGATGAATTGTTAGCCTTAACAGGAAAGCAAGAAGACGGAAGCAGTGGAAAAGATTATCTTTCTGAACAGATTGCTGGGTTAGATTATGAGGAGACGACTGACTTCGAAGTTCTATCTGGGCCCCGACAGAGAAAAGCTGTTGATTATATCAAATTAAATGATGTGAGTACATTAGTGTCCATTAGCTGCTATTTGACTTTCTACTGCATGCTGCTAGCGAGAAACCAATGATGCTCTTATGTGGCACAGGAAATGTTTGGAAAGCATGCTCCTGCAATCGAGCAAAATAGTGAAGACGAAGATTGGGGTCCAGGTAAAAGAAAGCGTAGAAGAAAGGAGTCTGAATCAGATGCTGCAAGCACCCTTATAACCCTTTTAGAAAGTGAGAAAAGTCGTCCTGAAAAAAGAGCGGATGATGAGGAAAAAGAGTCTTTTGATAAACCAGCCAAGAGAGCAATATTCAGGATTCCTCCTGATGCAGTTGAGGTAGATATGCTTCTTTGCATTATTCGCTGTTCATCAAAGAGATAACATCTTTTACACTATTCTAACCGTTCAATACTTCTGAGCTTTACCAGGAACTTCGCCGTGCATTTGCTGACAATGAACTTCCATCTAGAGAAATGAGGGAGAACCTCTCCACGCAGCTAGGGCTTGAATTGGAGAAGGTAATGATTATATTAGTTTGTTGATAAACACCTGGAAGTTTAATTCCTGTAGTACTGTAATCTTCCATTATTATTAAAGCCAACGTTTGAAGCCAAAACTGTTAGAAATTGGCAACTTAATTGGTCAATAATCCACGAAGATTAATGTGTTACTCTAGCAACTGATATCGTTACATGTTCGGGTATAAATTGAATGTTCGAAAGCCTAAACCTTAAGGCCTGATGAGATGTCTGTTGAGGAATAGGTTGGTGGAAGCTACTTTAAACTATTAGCTTTATATTTTGTTGCCGTTTGCTTATTTATCTTTTTCATGCTATTTCTAGGTTAACAAATGGTTCAAGAATGCACGTTATATGGCTCTTAAAGCTCGAAAGGTAAGGATTGAGCTAAAGGTACAGGTGTCCTTCAATTTTAGTCCTTAAGTTACCCAGCTCTTCCGATTCTCCTTGATGATCCGTACTTCAATTTTAGTCCTTAAGTTTCTCAGAGCCTTCTCCGTCTTTTTTCTTGCCATTTCTGCTTTTATCATGATTATGATGATCATTACATTACCTTTGGCATTATCATTTTATCAGTTACTTTTCTGTTCTTTTACGGGCTTACTTTATGAACTCTAAACTTCAGGGGCTGAAGTACATTTGGCCCAGAGCTGAATATTTCTGTTCTGAAGTCCTTTTACATTCATGGGTATCAGCAGGTTGAGAGCGCAGAACCGTGCCAAGTTACTAGTCCTACAACATCAGAAGGATGTGTATCTGAGACTGTAAAGGATAAACCTGCAGATCAGATTTCGTCAAGGGATGAAGAAGAAAATGCAGCCCATGCATGTAACCTTGAGAGATCACCTAATGAAGAAACTGCCAACTTGATGATCAGTACTTCCAAGAAAAAGCATGGCAAAAAAGCCGTAAAACCATTAATAGACAAATTAGAGGTACGTTTTAGCGGAGAACCCATGTGCAGTTCTATTTGGTCTTCCTCTACATTAATAAATATATGCTATAGTATATTGGATGACTGATTTCTATTCTGAAGTATAAGAAAATATTCTTTGCTTGCGCTTCATTTCTTAGCTCGGGATCATATTCTCTCTAGTGAAAGTTATCATGTGGGTTTAACTATCAGAAAAAGAAAATTATTTAAAAGAAGAATTAAAAGGAAATTAACAAAGGCAAAAGAGTATAAGAAAAAGAAAATAGCTTATCATCTGGGTGAGAAGATACTTTTTGCCGGTTAGAGGATCTTGTACCAAGACTGAAGTGACATGTACTACAGGTTTTCAAAAAATAATGAATGCAAATTTAGCTGCAGAAATAGGCAACCAATCTATGAACGGAATCGTGGAAGCCCTCCCGTTTTTATCTCAATGCATGCTATTTCAAGCACAATTTGCTTGCTATTTCCTATTTCAAAATTCAAACTTTAGAAGTTAGTTCAGTTTTCGCTGAGAATTTTATACAAGTAGCATTTCCCGTATTCCTTCTTAGTTATTGTTCAATGTTCACTCTAGTTGAAAAAACAAATCGTTTTCCCGTTTTAGTCATTTTTCACTTGAGAAGTCTATTTGAATACGTTATATTTGTGTTCTAAGAATTTTCTGTTCCAAGCAGACTACTGTAGAATTTGGCGATGATGTGAGCTTGAAACTACTGAGAGAGAGATCAAAAAAGGAAAGGAGAAAACTCAATTCCAAGGAAAGGGAAAGAATCCAAGAAGCTGAAGCTGAGATGCAGAAGCTTTGCGGAATCAAGGACAAAATAGCGAGACTACAGGACATTTTACTAAGGCTTCCAAATCGCAGATTTAGAAGAGCAGATGCTTCTCGTGTAGATGAATCTTCGGTTATCTTTGTACCTGTTGCAGAATTACAGGAGAAAAGGTGATTTTTCACATCCTTTTCTTAAGACAAATCAACAAATGACAAACAAGGAGGTTGTTCCAGGCAAATATAGAAGCATAATTCTTCTTTTTAGCATATACATGTACAGTTTTCATTTTTCCGTAGGATTTATGATTAAATAGTGTACAAGATGGTAACTTTTTTTAGCAGATCAATTCCAGTTACATGAATAGGTAACCGGGGCATTTATTTTTCGGTGCTTAACCTTCTGTGGCATGAGAATCTTGAGAGAAGTTTCACATAATGTTTCCTGCAATATTAAATTTTGAATGTGATGTGTTGTCTCGGATGCAAGTGCGCAATGGTGCATGCTTGTTTGTTTTGCAATATATTTTATTCTCTACTTTGGAGTTCTGGCTTATTGAGTTTTACAAATCTGTCTTACTCATTGAGTTACATTAGAACTTAGTTATGTGATACTTCTCTGAAAGGAAATGTATAAAAGGCATTTTCCTTTTGATAAATGATGACGCGCAGACTCATTTGCATGCTCATGACTATTTCATTAGGCTACCCACCTGTCTTAGATAGATGAGAAGAAATCGCCTAACGTTTTTTAACCGCACTAAGAATTGAACCCTGATTTTTCATAACTATAATCCAACTACCACTCACCATTCGCATGTATGGGTAACTCCTATCCACTTTGGTTTATAACCTGATTGGCTTTTTACCTTGCTTGTATTTGGACACTGATTTTTCATAACTTTCAATTCATTTCATTGACTGCTAGGTCACCTTATTAATGCTTAGACCGCATAGTTGCCTGACAATTGAGGCATATTACGTTCTACTCGCTTCATCTTGTTTTCTGGTCACCAACGCCAATAGCTTATGACAGCACGCAGTTACTGTTTTGTTACTTGCTCTATTTGGAAACACATTGTCATTGGGAACCAGCTCTTGATTTGTGATTTTCTTTGTTGATGTAGATAAATGTTGTGTACATTAAAAGAGAGGCTATTCTTCTTTCTGACTTACTAGACAATTTGATATGAAAGAATGATTCAGTGTCAGTGAGAATTATTTTCTGACCACTTGAATCGATGACAAACTGGAGCATTACTCCACTTATTTTTATGTCGTCTGTGAAGTCCACACTGTTCACCCTTCATGCCTCTGCTATTGAATCGTTGACAAATGTTGAGTGAACATATGTACAACACAGACATGATTTATTTATTCGGCAAAATTTGTAAACAATTCAACAAGATAGGTGAATGAACACAGTACCAAGTTTTGCGGCAAAACTTGTGAGAAATTGAAACAAGCGTGATTCGTCCATTCAACAAAACTTGTGAACAACTTAACAAGAACAAATGTTCTACTTCACTGCAATTGCAACTTATAAGTTCATAAGTCATCGGTTGAGAGAGCTGCCCTAGCAATCTGAGAACTGTTACTGCTTACCTTCTGAGTTACTAAGCACCGCAATGAAATTCAGACTCAATTAGCATTGGCCTTTTAAATCGTGAAGAAAATAAGTCTGTACCATAATTATCACCTGCGATGGCTCGGGAGGCCAGTAAAGACTCGATAGTACAGATCATCACATACTATTCTAACATAGTAGAGTAGGCTTTGAAGGGCAAAGTAGCTTACTAGTAAAAGCATTTAAGGAATTCTTTTGAGATGTGTCACACATCAAATAGAACACTCAAAAGCTAAAAGGTAAAACTGACATCAAAACATTGAAAGTAAGGGATGCCACAAAATTTCACAAAAACTTCAAGAAGTGTGACCCTCCTCGGCAGCACCTTCAAAAGTTTCACCAGCCACGAGATCTGGTACTTCATCATCATCGTCGTCTTCTTGTGCTGCGGCAACACCTGCAGCCTCACCTGTACCAGCAGCAGCACCCTGCTTCTGGAACTGCTCAGCCAACTTCTTCAAATTCTCCAAATTATCAGGACCTGAAAATTTTGTAAAATTGGAACAATCAATATATATTTAGTTGTTCAAAAACAGTGGTCATATCTAACCTGCAGTCAAAATAATGACTACATACCCAATTGGTGAATAATTTGAGGAAGGATATCCTGCAATTCTGCAAGAAGAAAGAAATATAGCTCAGAAATTGTCATGCATCAAACAAGAAACAAGAATGAGCGCCTTATCACCAATTCCAAGAGTTTTAATACTAATATGTGCTCAAAACATCAAGCAAAAGGAGGTAATCAGTAAGGAAGCGCATATCCTCAAACAATCAAGAACCCTTCTGAAAACCAACAGAAGAAAATGCTATTTTTTTCTTTTGGACATAGTTTATAGAGGTAAGCTGTGGTTCTATTCACAATGTAGCAGCTACCAAGTAAAACCAAGGCATTAGGAAAAAGTAGAACACGTACTCTTTGTTTGGGGAGAACCACTAACTACCCATGTGTTTGCAGCAATAGATGCTTGAACTGAAAAGAATTCAGAAAAAAAAAGGTTATTAAAATGGCAAATGACAAATGACTAAGCTAAGTGAAAATACAAATATATTCGATACCTTTGGGGTTAATGAATTGGATGACAACATCCTCCTTGAAAATGTTGACTTCTTCAATAGCAGGAATGGCATTGACACCTATTCTTTTCAAGGTGCTCTGTAGTCTTTTATCATCGGTTGTAGTTGTTTTGTGAACGGCCTTCTTCTTTCTGCAGAAGAAGCACTCATTCAGCGCTATTTAAAAACATGACAGGAAGAAGCACTCATTCGGCGCTGTTTCCCCCTTTTTTCTTGATAAGGTGTTGGAGCATTCACAAAGAAATGATGTAAGCAGAAGGGAAGGCGCAAGGGTTAGCGACTGCCCGAGGAGTGATCCAGCTCTTATTTTCCCCTTTTTTAAGATAAGAAAGGATACAATAAGCCCTCCTTTTTCCTCTTTTCTTCACTTAAGTTCTGACCTTAATAAACTGCATAACCTATATCTTTTAAGTTTGCAACAACACAGACATTCTTTTTTAATAGAGTATACTACACATTCCCATGTGGTGTAGTCGACTAGTTACAGTAGCTACAGAAAAATAAACAGACCTTCTCATGGTACCCTTTCCACCGGTTCTGACCGAACCGGCCATCTTACGCAGCTTTTCTACATTCATCTGTCCAAGAAAATCACCAAAAATCAATATTTCTCAAAAAACAAAATAATGTATTAAAAAACTTGCATTACCATTGCATTCTATTTCATTAGGCACAGTATGTATGTAACAACCTCCAAGTATAAACTACACTAAACAACAGCCACAAAGTTGAAACTAAAATGAATACTATAGGAGTCTGAAACACAAGAGCATACACGAATATTAGAGCTAACAGTAGGTACCAACTAAACAAAAGCAAGACTAGAGAACATCTTAAGTATATCATTACCCCCAAGAACAATATTCTCATATTTAGAGGTAAATACCAGTTTCCTCAACTATGGCTCTAAACTATGTTATGAATATTTTTAACCATAAAATTTGTCACCAATAACCCTTTAATATAGTTCAAGAATATGTAAAATTTAATTAAAAAATTACAAAATGATGTCCAAATTCACTTTACACTTGAACTGCATTATCAAACAGAAAGAAAAATTTGGTAAAGCAAAAATATCCTTATTGTACCATATACACACACGTTCAGTACAGGAGAAAACAGTCAAAGTTCCATAAAGTTTGCAACTTCTTTTTTCCTTCCACAATTGAGAAGTCTTTTTTACCTCTTTTTTCCTATAATCAGTGTCCAGGCCAGCTTACATGTACACTAATTCCACGGGGTACGTGCTACCTAGCACATGTACCGAGTAAAGGTTGCAACTTTTTCAAGCAACTTTTTCAACAGATTAAGATCCAATAAACATAAACCATAATCCAATCAATAAAACAGATTCATCAAAACCCATCAATAATATAAATACAAGCTAATCTTCAATAATATCTCCCTTCAAAAAGCCATACTAACACAGAATTCGAGATATGTACAAATAAAGATGCATACAAACAAGAATAATTAAGAAAAGCATAAAATTGGAGACCCATTATAGAGATTAGTAGGGTGGTGGGGTGGGTGGGGGTAGAGAGAGCTAACCTTGAAGAGTGAGCTAAAACCCTAGCCGCAGTGGAAGGGAGAAGCAAAGGGCAGTAAAATGAAAGACAGATGGAGGGTTTGCTTTGTTGCCGATAACTTTATCATGCTATATAATGCGTATGATTTCTGGATTTCCTTTTCTGCCCTTTTCTTTTCAAAAGACGTTTGTATCCTCTCTCATTTTCCTTTTTTGTTTTTGCTATTTTTTTTTTCAAATATATATATTATGCTTTGATAGTGAGAGAAATAAGAGAAATTAAGGGGAAATGATATTCTTTATGTGATATAGTTTATTATTTAGAGAGTTACACGAGTTATATTTATCATGACTGTTTTATATGCTTTTTAAATATTTTGAATTATTAATTATTAGTATAATTTATAGTATATTTTTATGTAGTCTTAAAGTATATATAACTTTTATTGCACTGAATTTAAAGATTCTATATCCAAATTTACATCGAAAGAAAGATAATTTGGCCCTAAAAAATTATGTCATATGAAGTAAGACAAAGGAAGTACTAGCAAAGAAAGTAGAGGAAATGTGAAGGAAAATAGATTATTATTTTTGTTACTTAGTTTGGGCACAAGTAAAGGTGACGGGATCAATTTGTACCTTGTCTAACTTAGTCAATATACGCTTTTAGGATACATATCTAAAAAATAATTAAAATTTATAAAAAATTAAAGTTTAATCGCTTCAAAATCAACTTTAAACATGTGGGGTATGAAGTTAAGCACTAGCAAGTCTAATTTCCAATCTCAAACCCTTTGATATGAAGTAAATGTTTCGTAGAGCCCAACATCGACCCCGAAGAAAGAGAGAGTAAAATTAGTGAACTTCACATGTTTTCTTTGAAAATAATTTACCCTTCGTCTTTTGATTATTATTTAATTAACCTTAGGTTGGAACTTCATTAGGTGTTAAGAAAATTTCTTCCTAATGACGAAGGTAATATAAGACAAAACAAAATTGCTTAATTTCCTATCAAAAAATTATATTAGCTTTTACATTTGTTTAAAAAGGCAACGATCCAATTCGCCTAACATGACCAGCCCATTTTTATCCAAGTAAAATTTAAGTAGACACGATCATTCATGTTTGTTGAATTGATCTATTTTGGTCTATTTAAATTTGACCAAGCATGTTCATTTGCCACTTCTAAGCACAATTAATTCATAATTGAGGCGTAATTGATTCGTCAATTGGTTTAGTTTGTACATAAAGTAAAATATGTAGAATATTCTACTTTTTCCTTTGAAATGGCTCTTAGTTTATAAATACAAGTATGGAAGTAACTGTGAACCCAATAAATTGAGTTTTATTCTTCTTATTGTCTATGTACGATCAAGTGAAACTAAGAAAAGGTTTAAAAACAAGAGAAAATAGAAGAGAAAGAGAGAAAATTAAATGAAATTTCGATCTTCAAATCCCCCCCCCCCCCCCCCCC
>NC_031999.1:36680206-36719810 GCF_001879085.1 Nicotiana attenuata
CCCCCCCCCCTCTCCATTTTTTGTTATTAAACTAGAGGAATAAAGGTGTTATGTATTTTCTTTTCTTCTCTAGTTTTTTGAAAAGTATAAAAAGAGTTGTGATTTCGAACTCTTAATTGAAAATGAAAAAACTAGAGATACAAATTACTGACCCAATTACCTGATTTAACGGAAGAACTTATTTTTCAAAAAGTAGCAATAGCTTTTTAACAAAATATATGTAATCCAGTTAAAACATATAAGTTACTTACACAAAACAAACAACTATATTATTGAGTACAATCCGTTAAAAATATACAATTGACATACAAAATATATTATTGTATATATTTTATATGTTATTTGTATGTATTTGTATTCCATGCGATGTCACGTGTGTATCGAATAATATATTAAACATTTACAATAACATACACCCAGTATACATCAGACATATAACGATTTTACTATCGAGCCACATCCATATATCCAACATTCAATTCAATCACTCAGCATGAATTTACCATTCTTCAGGTTTCAGAGGCATATTCTCAAACACCTTATGTAGCTGAAGTACCAAAAGACATCGCTGGGGAAGGTTATATGAGCACTTAAATTTTCTTCTTTATTTTGTCGTCGCCAATGAGGAGTATCATTTCATGCCTTGAACGACGGCGTCTCTTGTAGTGGTGTCCACAAGTAATTGTCATTTTTATTCCCATACCATGTTATGACATCTGTTATTTATAATTTTTTAGTTGTGAAATGTGTAGCTTAACTAACACGGGGGCTAACAACATGCAGGACTTTGTCTCCAGTGAAGCAATTTCTATGCCTAGATAGGTTAGAGCGACAATAAAGATGGATAGAATGCACATTCGATCATTCATAATTAGGCCAAAGAAGAATAGCTTAGCATAGACGTGGGATAGTTGCCTACAGTTTTTCGAAAGCACTCTTTAGGGATCGTTTGGTGTAAGAGATAAGGATAATAATCCCGCAATAGAAATTGGGATTTTATCTATCTCATTTTTAGTTGTAGGTATTAGCTAATCTCGGGATAAATTTTACATTAAAACGGTGAGATTAGTTACTGTATAGGCCAAAATTTGCCCTAAGGATACTTGGCGTAATATGGTCTTAAGGAAAGAATCGGTTGAGGTCGACCGGGAAGCAGCAAGGTTCGTGACCGAAGAGTCAACCATAACCGAGGTCGATTATTTTGTAAATGGATGTAACGTTCATTATTTGAAATAAGACATTGAAGAGAATATTCTATTGGATATTCTCTTCACTTGTACTATTAGAGTTTGTTAGGGATATGTCTTGTATAAACAGAAAAAAGAGATAAGGCATAAATTCACTTGATAAGAATACTTTTCAGAGGAAGATTCTCTCTCCTAGCAAAGATACAAACTTTACATTTTCTCCAATATTTATACTCACATTATTGCATACTTTTCCATTAGATCCGAGAATAGTTCAAACATTCTAGGATTTGTATGTCGCTCATCATTGTCAGAGGGAACAATCATCTATCTCATTTATTATTGGGCGAATCATTCTCTCTATTTATTTAAATACCATTTATTGCTATTTATTGCTTATTATTCCCCCATTATTACTCACGCCTTTTCTGAATATTAAATGTGTATTACTTTCAATCTCAAACTGATGTTATCTTACATTATCTGTGTTGTCATGAGATATTATCATTAACCAAGTTTAACCCCCCATTATATAAAATTTAATAGTTTAACCGAAAGTTTATACTTTTTGGTCAAACAATTTGGCGCTGTCTATGGGATTTCCCAGTTAAATTAATAGTTCCCCCTAGATGTGCAACTAACACGGATTGTTAAAAAAAACCAGAATAAGATCCCATTTTCCTTGTATGCACAGATCTGATATGGCGGGTAACAAAGAAGAAAGAACGAGGATTGGGCGACCCCACAACCAATCTCTTGAACACCATTAATGAGATATCCGAAGCTGAGGGCAAGAATACAACGCCCAATGCCTCTCCCAGGCGAGACGGATCACCTCCTCGTCACTGCAACATCACAACATCTCCTGGCAAAGGAGCTTCCACGTCCGTGGTGGAAGAGACGCCGCCAGCAGTAAAAGAAGCTCCTCGAGGCTTGGCTAACTGACACGCTAACCGGCATCCTCCACAAGCCCGCTCAAGAGACGGTCGCAGAAAATGCAAGGATTGTGTTATACCACCAACGGTCGAGTCGTAACCCACTCCCCCCTCCAACAATAAGTATTGCTCATAACGTCGTTAATGGTGCATGTGATGACACCCTCGCAGCCATTTTGAAAAAGATGAAGGAAATGGAGAACAAGAACAAAGCACTTCGGGACCAAATGAGAGAACATCAAGAAATGGTCGACAAGATACGAGGTGTCCCGAAGCTCCTACCAAAGAGAGATGCTGGTCGGTTCATCGAACAACCATACAGCGATGAAGCTGCCCCGCATGCCATACCAAAGACCTTTAAAGTACCGCCTTACCTAAAAATATATGATGGTACGATCGATCCCGAAGATAACGTAACTCACTATGTCACCGACGTGAAAGGCAATGACCTCGGCAAGGAGCAAGTATCTTCTATTTTGTTGAAAAAATTCAATGAGACCCTCACTGGAGGAGCATTAACATGGTACTCACAGCTGTCTGCGCGCTCCATTGAAACATTCAAAGAAATGACAGATAAGTTTGTAACGGCCCATGCTGGGGCCAAAAAGGCAGAGGCGAGAGTGAACAACATATTCGCTATCAAACAATCGTCGGGAGAAGGACTGAGGGACTTCCTCGCCCGATTCAATCGAGTAAGGATGACCTTACCTAATGTGTCGGAAGGAATGGACGTCGCAGCTTTCCATAAGGGGCTGAGCAAAAATAGCTCAAGGCAACAAGAAAGCTATTAAGTCGCCTTATGAGGTATCCCCCGACTACTTGGGATGAAATACACAACGCATATTATGCCGAGGTCCGAGCAGACGAAGACAATCTCAATGGGCCAACTCATCGACTGACCTCGGTGCAAGCCGAATCCAGAAAAGATCGAAGGAATGATATCAGGAGGGCCCTCCACGACCCAACAGGGAACGACATCTATCATATGTCAGAACTGCCATCACATCCTCTCAGCGCCACGAAGAGGGCCTATCCTGACCAAGAGTAGGGACCTACCAGAATGAAAGAGGTATGCCCCCTATTATCCGCTTACAATTTTTGTGTATTGCCTACAGAAATAGTCTATGCTTTGGAGAAGCTCGAACCTAAGGTGAAGTGGCCGCAAAAGATGAGAACAGATCCGAACACAAAAAAAATGAGATGCCCTGTGTGAATTCCACCAAGAACGAGGACCCAAAACCGAGGATTGCATCACTCTGAGGCAGGAGGTCGTAAACATGTTACGACAAGGACACCTCAAAGAGTTGTTGAGTGATCGAGGGCAGACTAATTTTGCTAGAGGACGTGAACAACCTCAAGGACCACCAGAACCAGCCTCGCCAACCCGTACCATCCACATGATCATTGGAGGCGGCCATGATGCTTCTATCAACAACGTGAAATTCACCACAAACCACAAGCTCAAATGATCAATCACCCATGAACAGTATGACGAACTCGAAAAAAGTATCATCTTCGATAAGTCGGATACCAACGATTTGGCTTTCCCCCACTATGATGCTCTTGTTATCACTTTACGAATTTTAGATACCGATGTGAGACGCATTATGGTAGATGATGGAGGCGGCGTGTGCATTATCCATCCTCAAGTGCTTATACATATAAAACTCGAGGATAAGATAGTGTCGCGCTACATCACGCTAACAGGTTTTAACAATGTGGTTGAGTGGACATCCGATGATATCACGCTCCCCTTCCTAGCTGATGGAGTCACTATGGAGACCACATTCCATATCATGGACTAAGACACAACATACAATGCCATAATAGGCCGACCATGGATACACACCATGAGGGCCATACCCTCCAGTTTGTACCAAGTCATCAAATTCCCAACTCCATGGGGAACATTTAGCATACGGGGGAACATCGCAGATCCCAAGAATGTTACCGCATCACTCTAGACTGTACGGTCACTCAATAAATGAGGGACAAAGAAAAAGAGGCATAACAATCAACTAGGTCGAGGTCTGACGGGGACGTCATCAAAGATACCGATATGGTCGAAGCCGCAGAATCGACCATAGAAGACCTCGACCCCGTCCAATTAGATGGCAACGACCACAGAAAGAAATCCTACATCGGATGCAAGCTCCAAGAACCAGGTAAATTTCGTAAATTCTTAACCACTAACGTGGACTTGTTTGTTTTTAGCCATGTAGATATGCAGGTATACCGAAGGAAATCGCCACGCACAAACTGAACGTCGACCCACTCCACCCCCCAGTGAGACAGGTCCGGTGTAAGTTCAATTCTGCAATCAACGATGCAGTATACGAAGAGGTAGGAAAATTATTGGAAAACAACTCCATCAGGGAGTCAAAATACCCCCAATGGGTCGCCAACGTGGTAATGGTAAAAAAAAAAAAAAGAACGGAAAGTGGCGAATGTGCATGGACTTTACGGATTTGAACAAAGCGTGCCCCAAAGATTCATTTCCCTTGGCCCATATCAACCAATTCATCGACGCGACGACCGTGCACGAACTACTGAGTTTTCTGGATGCCTACTCAGGTTATAATCAGATCCTCATGGAAGAGGAGGATCAGAAGAAAACCATTTTCATCACCCATCAGGGGACGTACTGCTACAGAGTCATGCCTTTTGGACTGAAAAATGCGGGATCAACGTACCAAAGGTTGGTAACAAAGATGTTCAAAGACCAACTCGTAAAAACAATGGAAGTCTACATAAATGACATGTTGGTCAAATCTACATCGATCACTTGAGAGAAATCTTCGAAATACTCAAGCAATACGGAATGAAACTAAATCCCGAAAAGTGTGCATTCGGGGTGGCTTTAGGAAAATTCCTGGGCTTCCTAGTGTCACAGCGAGGTATTGAGGTTGACACCGACCAAATCAAAGCAATCGAAGGGATACCGGAGCACTTGATCACCAAAAAACAGGTTCAGAGGTTGGTTGGCCATATTGCCGCCCTTTCAAGGTTCATTTCACGATCATCCGATAGGTGTCACAAATTTTTCAGCGTACTTAAAAAGGACAACAACCTCCAATGGAACTCCAAGTGTGCCCAAGCCCTAAAGTAATTGAAAGCTTACTCATCATCGCCACCACTACTTTCAAAACCAGAACTTGGAGACTCGTCTACCTGGCCGTATCCGAAGTAGCTGTGAGCGCAGTCCTTGCCCGAGAAAATAAAGGTACGCAGTCTCCCATCTATTACATTAGCAAAACATTAGTCGATGCCGAGACGAGATACCCTTACCTCGAAAAATTGGCACTGGCTTTGGTCGTAGCTTCACGAAAGCTTAGACCCTACTTCTAGTGCCACCCCATCTCGATAGTCACGACTTTCCTCTTAAGGAGCATTTTGTATAAACCCGAGCTATCGGGCAGGTTGGCTAAATGGACCATAGAACAAAGCGAGCATAATATCATATATCAATCGCGAACAGCGATAAAGTCACAGGTTCTTGCTGACTTCGTCGCTAACTTTGACGAAAAAATAATGCCCGAAGTCGGGAAAGAGGCCGCCCAAACTTCTCCCCAAACATTGGACCTCTAGGTCTTGTACACCGATGGCGCTTCTAACGCATAGGGATCTGGACTGGGACTCGTACTAAAAGTTTTGCCCGGACATGACTAACAATGAGGTTGAGTATGAGGCCATGATTTTAGGGTTAAACATGGCACTCAAATATGGGGCAAGACGGGTAAGACTGCGCTGCGATTCTCAACTCGTCATCAATCAAGTCACAAGGACTTTCCAGATTAAAGAGCAAAGATTGCAAAAATACAAAACCGAGATCTGTAAACTGTTGTTCGAGTTTGACGAATGTCAACTCGACCAGATCCCCCGAGCACAGAACATCGAGGCAGATGGCCTCGCCAAATTGGCAGCAGCCACCAAAAACATTACAACCGGAGAAAGAAATGTGGTCCACCTTCTCCACTCGTCGATAGATCAAATCGAGGTAAGAACCATAAACCTGACTTGGGACTGGCGCAACCGTATTATCACATATTTGCAGGATGGCGTACTCCCAAACAATAAAAAAGAAGCCAAGAAACTTTGAATGCAAGCAGTCAGGTATAACATCATTTGTAATGACTGCTAGAAGAGGACGTATGGTGGCCCTCTAGTGAAATGCTTAGGCCCAAATCAGACGTGGCGCGTCCTTGAGAAGTCCATGAAGGCCATTGCGGAGCTCATTCCGGCAATCGAGCTTTGCTTATATGCCTCATATGGGCAGGATACTACTGGACCACCATGAAAAAAGAGGCCGCAATTTCATAAAAAAGTGCGAGCAATGCCAAAAGTACTCCCCAATGATCCACCAAGCAGGCGAGCACCTCCACTCAGTCACTTCCCCTTGGTCATTCATCAAATGGGGAATGGACATCGTGGACCTCCTCTCGGCAGGGCGAGGTAACGTAAGATTTCTTTTGGTTTTAATTGACTATTTTCCTAAATTGGTAGAAGCATGAGCATTCACCAAAATATGCAAACATGAAGTGATCGCCTTCATATGGAGAAACATCGTATGTCGTTTTCGCCTCCGCAAATCAGTTGCGACAACGGACCCCAATTTATAGGAAGAAAGGTCGCCGAGTTTTTTGAGAAATGGCATATCAAGAGAGTACTCTCAACACCCTATCACCCCGCGGGTAACAGGTAAGCAGAGTCTTCCAACAAATCAATACTGAACATCATGAAGAAAAAACTCAAAGACGCCAAGGGACTATGGCGGGAATTACTACCATAAGTGCTTTGGGCCTACCAGACAACGTCGAAGACGAGCACAAGAGAGACGCCTTATTCATTAGTCTATGGGACGAATGCTGTAATACCAGTCAAAGTCGGAGAGCCCAGTCTAAGATACTCCCACGATAGCGGGTCGGGGAACGACCAAAGCAGAAGACAAGAGCTCGACAAAGTCGAAGAACGAAGGGATATGGCCTACATAAGGATGATCGCCCAAAAGCAACAGGCAGAACGCTATTACAACAAAAGGGCAAAAGTTAGACCATTCAAAGTCGGAGACTACGTGATCAAAGCTAAAACACAAGCGAGTAAGGGCCTACGAGAGGGTAAACTAGAAACGAATTGGGACGGCCCATACATAATCACAGCAACATCAAACAAAGGGTCAATCCAATTAGAAACAATTGAAGGAAAACTACTACCAAAAAACTGGAATATCACCCACCTCAAGTACTTCAACTTTTAAAAAAAAGAGTCCTTAAAGTCGTACTCTTTTTTCCCTTACTTGAGTTTTGTCCCAACTGAGTTTTCTCAAGGAGGTTTTTAACGAGGCGACGAAGAGGACACTTCAAGTTGAAGTGCGAGCAGGAGGCACAGGACGGCTAGTTCATTGCTCAACCTCTCGATATACTTCTCTAGGTCGACCAATGAAGGGACTAGATAGACTAGGAGTGGAATGCCAGCCCGAAAAATATGTACATTTCTCAAGATAGACTAGGACTAGAATGCAATCCCGAAAAACGTGTAAATTTCTCCAAGTGTATGAACAAAGCACAAATACATGACGTTTATCCACATTTTTGCCAAACATACAGCCAAAGCAACGTCGCCTCAACACTTATTCGACCCTCGACCATAAATAAACCTAGGTTATATTCTACCCCGTTCGAATCAACACCTATTCGGCCATCAGCCAATAAATAAACAAAGGTTACATTCGGCTCCGTTCGAATCTAACACCTATTCGGCCCTTGGCCTTAACTACGCATAGGTTATATTCGATCCCGTTCGAATCAACACCTATTTGACCCTCGGCCAATAAATAAACGAAGGTTACATTCGACCTCGTTTGAGTCAACACCTATTCAACCCTAGTCCAATAAATAAACAAAGGTTACATTTGACCCCGTTCAAATTTAACACCTATTCGGCCCTTGGCCTTAACTAAACGAAGGTTACATTCGAGCCCGTTCGAATTAACACCTATCCGGTTGTTATATCTCGCATTTTTGTACGTTAAAGTTTCGTCTTCAGTTAATCAACATAGACTTGAGGATGAGATTATGTTGAGGTTATAAGAATTTATGCTATTCCTAACAAGTGATAAGCAAGTGTCATGAAGGTTCAAGGGTAAACGAATCAAAGAAAATGAGTTTCTTAGAAGGTTGTCGATTTGAGATAAAATACGGTCTGAGCTACAATACCCAGTATTTATGCACTAGTGTCATACAAGGTACCCCATAACCACGATAGTAGGGTACATAAAGTGTGTTAAAAGTGAGTAGTATTTTAAGTAATTTGAGATAATTCTTAATTGTGTGGATAATTGGTTGATTATTGGCTAATGGGAGATTAGTTAGTTAAATAAGACATTAGTGATTAATTAAGATGTTGGAATAAGGCCTAAGAGGCCCAAAAACGTGGCAGCCCAAAAAATGAATAGGATTCATTACATTTAGGTGGCCAAATTAGAAGCCCTTAGCAAAGGATTAGTCATCCTAAGTGGGGCCCACCTAAAGTAACATTCATAGTTCAAACTCAATTGCAATCTCTTAAGAAAGAGTTTCAGCAAAAGCTTACTTTGCATAGCAAGGTTAATACTCCTCTCTCAAGAAAGAGTTTCAGCAAATATTATTGTGCATAAGCAACGTTACTACTCATATCTTAAGAAGAAAGTTTCAGCCAAGATTTTCTTTGCATAGCAATGTGATTGCTTTGCGCTTTTCATACGATTTATTCCGTGTTTTATCGCAATTAACGTACGTTAGAGGATTGTCAAGAGAATCAACTCAGGTATGTTAAGGTTATCCCTTCTTTCTTTTTGGCATGATCCATGCGATGCAAACAAAATGAGCAAATGCACAACTTCCATAAATGACTATTCATAGAAATGTTAAATATGCTTATGTTCTTGATTTTCCATGTGTCCTATTATTCTATCATCTGTTCATGGGTCTCAGAACCACCACCTGATCAGCTGGTATATGTTGATGATTTTGCCCACAGTGGCCGAGATGATATGATGGGATGCCCTCAGAGGATTGACGATGTTATGTACACCTATACCCATGCATGACACGACATTTATACGTACATGCATGACATTATAAATGTTTCAGGATTTACAAAGTGATTTAGACTTACAGGCGGAATTCCTTATTCCATGTTTCATCTATGTTTGTTATGTACTGATTTTTATGCCTTACATACTCAATACATTATTTGTACAGACACCCTATTTCTCGTGGCCTGCGTTTCATGCCCGCAGGTGCAGGTAGACAAGCTGACGGTCCCCCTTCTTAGGATCCTGGATCAGCGAGAGTTAGTGTGCTCCATTTGACCCGGAGTTGCCTTGCATTTTGGTATGATATGTTTGTATACATATATGGGTATGACGGGGCCTAGTCTCATCCTCGTACAATTGTATATCCTGTTAGAGGTCTATAGACAGTATGTATAGTTGGATAGTATGTGGCCTTGCCGACTTCCAGTTTTGAGGTATATAGTTGTCTATAGCAGCCTTGTCAGCTCGCCCTACGTATGCTCCACGTATATGTACATATGTCTTTTAGAAAGATTTCCCTCATGTATGTTATCCTCGTAATTCAGCAGATGTTATTTATGTTTATATCTTATACGTATGCTCAGGTATTCGACATGTAGGACTCGGGCACCCATTGTGGCCCATTGGTTTCGGTCGTGACAAAAGTGGTATCAGAGCAGTTCTGTCCTAGGGTTGTCTACATACCGTGTCTAGCAGAGTCTTGTTTATGGGTGTATTGTGCACCAGACTAATTAGAGTTGTCAATATGGGCTTGGCCCGTTGGGCCGGCCCAGCCCGGGATTTAGCAGGGTTGAGCGAGAATTTTTGGAGCCCATTTAAAAACGAGGCTTTTAAGCCCAGTCTGAGTAAGCTCGTGGCCCGTGAGGCTTGACTGAGGCTGGGCCGGGCCGGCCCGTGAGCCTAATAAAAATATTTATTTGAAAAATATAAAATATAAAAATTATACGACACAAAAAATATCAAAAAGAGTATGCAAGCTTAAAGTTTATTAAGCTGATCATATTAAAAGATCAAAGTCTTAAAACGTTAATTAGTTTTAAAATTTTAATTATTCTTAGTATTTAAATAATTAATATTGCATACGAATCGTAGATGTAGATGAAAGTGAAGATATTAAGACAACCTTCTCACAAGCGGATTCAAATGTGTTTGATGAACATGATGTGTTGGATATCCCGTAAGCATCATAGACGTTATCTTGAATAGTTTGTTTTGAGTTTTGACTTTTAATGAATGAAATATTGGTCTTGTCTTTTACTTTTTTAGTGTTTATCATATACTGGAACAATATAAAAAGTTATTAAGTTTTGTGAAATTTTTCCAATAAGATTTTTTTAACTTTTAAATATTTATCTTTTTTAGGTTAGAACTTAAAGAAAAAATATAAAATTATATTTTAAAAAATAATGGGCCGGCCCGTGGGGGCCGCAACCCACATAGGGCTGGGGTGGGCTGACCATTATAAGGTCCATCAAAATGGTGGACTAGCCCATCCCAGCCCGTTAATTGTTAAAGCCCACGTAGGTTGGGCTGGGCTCGCCCGACCCCGCCCATATTGACAGCTTTACCACACTTATAGACATGAGGCTACGGGACATATAGGATGTTATCCTTCCTTCTTATCTTAGATCGTGTGATATAAGAATTCATGTTCCTAACGATATGTTACATTTTCTGTGATGCATCCGAAGACTACAGCCACCCAGAAGGGAAAGTCTGTGGCTGGTGAGACTACTAATCGAGCGCCACGAGTTACCAGGGCTCGGGGAGAGTCTCACAGCGAGACTCCATCTCAAACTTCACATACCCCGCCCTCTCTAGAAGAGCTTCGAGGGGCACCAACTCCAGCGCCCGCCCCTATACGTTCAACCCCTCAGCCATATGCACTGGGTTAGGAGATGAGAGATATTATTCAGCTATTAACTCGATTATTAGTAGCACAGTCTCGGTGTTAGGAAGTAGGTATTGGTCATGCAGATAGGTCCGTCAGTGCGAGGGTTCGTGATTTCATTAATTTGGACCCTCCGATATTCACCGGAGTAGATCCAAATAAGGACCCTCAGGTATTTATCGATAGGATGCAGAAGACTTTGAGAATAATAAAGGCCACTGCGACTGAGTCGGTTGAGCTAGCTTACTATAGACTTAAGGATGTTGCAGTTAATTGGTACGAGTCTTGGGAGTTTTCCAGAGGTGAGGATGCCCCTCCATCAGTATGGCAAGAGTTTACAGAGGATTTTCTTCATCATTATCTACCACTAGAGCTTAGACAGGCCAGAGTTGATAGGTTCTTGACCCTTCGGCAGGGTAACATGAGTGTTCGGGAGTACAGTCTTGTTCGTTGGCTAGGTATGCTCCCACTATTGTATTTAAGATGGAGGATCCGGTTCACCGGTTCGTGATGGGGTTAGAGCTGCACTTGCTTAACGATTGTATGTCGGTCTCACTTCAGGCAGACATGGATATTTCTCGTATTCAAGCATACACTCAGGGTGTAGAGGAGCGTAAGCAGAAGCAGAGGGCCGATCGTGAGCATGATAGGGCCCAGAATAAGAGAGCAAGGTATTCGGGTCCTTCTGGTGAGTTTTGAGGTGGTTAGAGACCACAATACCCGAGGTATCCAACCCATCCATCGGTTAACGCGCCCCCTCAGTTTGGCGGTAAGAGATTTGATCGTTCCACCTATTCAGGGCCTAGTCAGAATTCCAGGGCCTCGGGTTCTCAATATAGGGGTGAGTCAAGTCAGATGAGGCCGCCCTTGCCACGATGTGCTTAGTGTGGTAAGCAGTATGCCGGGCAGTGCCGTATGGGGTTGGGTATTTGTTATACTTGTGGTTATCCGGGCCACGTTATGAGGGATTATCTGACGAGAGGTGATTCAAGCATAGCTCAGCCAGCGGGATCTATAGTTGGTTCATCATCATCAGTATGCCCCTCTAGGCAAGGTTCACAAGCACCAATGAGTCGTAGTAGAGGCAGAGGCAGAGCATCTAGCTCGAGCGGTCCATAGAACCGCATTTACGCGTTAGCTGGATGACATAATCAGGAGTCATCGCCTAATGTTGTTACAGGTATATTATCAGTCTCCTCATATGATGTATATGCACTGATTGACCCAGGTTCCACCTTATCATATGTTACTCCGTTGGTTGCTAGTAAGTTTGGAATAAAACCTGAATTGGTTAAACATTTTGAGGTGTCTACACCTGTTGGGGACTCGGTGATAGCTAAGCGAGTATATAGAGGTTGTATAATAGTAGTTCATAGTCGATCCGTAGTAGCGGGTCTAATTAAGTTAGATATGGTAGAATTTGATGTTATAATGGGTATGGATTGGTTGGCTTCTTGTCATGCCAATGTTGATTGTAGATAAAAAACGATCCAATTTCAATTTCTAGGGGAGCCTGTTTTGGAGTGGAAAGGTAATACGGCGTTGCCGAGCGGTAGATTTATTTCCTATCTCAAGGCAAGGAAGATGATCAGAAAGGGCTATATTTATCACTTAGTTGGGGTTCAGGATGTGAAAGTAGAGTCACCAACCATTCAATCTATCCCTGTGGTTAATGAGTTTCCCGATATTTTCCCGATGAGCTTACGAGTCTTCCGCCAGAGCGAGAAATTGAGTTTGATATTGACCTACTACCAGATACGCACCCAATATCTATTCCTCCCTATAGAATGACCCCCGTAGAGTTGAAAAAGTTAAAGGAAAAACTAAAGGACTTGCTTGAAAAATGCATTATCGGACCTAGTACATCACTGCGGGGAGCACCTGTGGTATTTGTAAGGAAAAAAGATGGTTCCTTGCGGATGTGCATAGATTATAGACAGTTGAATAAGATGACGATCAAGAATGCTACATTTTCTGATGACTCTTACCAACTCGTCATCTTTCTCTTTCAGCTCGTCTTGGAGAGCCTGGAAGTTGCCACTCTCACCAAACCGTCCTACAGATCTCGCGGTGCTTATTGCGGAACTCACGATACTTTCGCTCCATCTTCTGGAAAATGGCCTTGCGCCTATCCTCTCGGCGGGCGCCCTCAATTTTCAAAATCACAGTCTAAAAAATAACAAGGGCAAACAACTAGTAAGAACGAAGTACGAAGCATGGAATTTGAAAGGAAGGTCAAAAAGCTTACCCTAAGGGTGAGGCCGAGTTCCTTGAGAGTTCTACCCTCCATATCAGAGCAAAGGGGACCTAAGGAAGGGACCACGTTCTCCGTGTTCACCAGTAAGTCCCGATCTATGGGGATCACAATGGTCCGCGTGGACCCTTCCAACCTCACTTCAACTTGGGTAAACCCCTCTCTCATCATCCGCACCTCGCCGACATCAAGATCAGAGCCCGTTTATTAGTCGTCCTATGCAACACCCTTATCTCTCCCATTGGCAGTCGATGAAGGAACGTTAGCCGGTCGCAAGGACGATGGCTCATCTCGTCGTACAACACCCGAAACTTCCATAGATGACCCCTAGTTCTAGCCTCGGCATCGTGAAGGGGTACACCTTCTACAGCTTCCGTTGATGGCGGGACCTCAAACGGAAACTCATCGTCCTCTTCAAGCACGACGATCACCGGCTCACGACCACCCCTTACTGAATCCACGGCTCGGATGGTCCCAACACCGACGTCCACCGATCTCCTTTTACGAGAAATCAAACCCTCCTCGCTTTCGCGATGATTCCTCTTCTTTATTTATTAAATGATGCAAGGGAGAAGTCGGGAGTTCTGTTGCTGATGAAGTCGACGATCGAGCCGACCTAGTTGCAATAGAAGGCAGAATGGAAGCAGACAATTGGGCAGGCTTGACCACAGTCACAACAGGATCAGACTCTGAAGAAGTAATTTTCCTCTTACGAAATGCAGGAGGAGGAGCCCTCGGTCTTCTCGAAGGTCCTCGGGCTGAAAAAAGAAGATTAAAAGGTCATCACTCCCCACACAAGACAATAACAAGCAAGCGACCATGAGGTCGAAACAATATAGATGTAAAAATGGGTGAACTTACCGGTCACGGAAGACGCAGGCCCGAACTTCTTGAGAAAGGCCGGCCATTCACGAATCCCCACTGTATGAGGCACAACCCGGCTAACCAGTAATGAATGTCTCCGACCCAAAGGAGGGGGTGCAGTCTCAGCTACACAAAAAGAGAACAAAATGTCAAACCACGACTAAAACTGGCAAAACAAACGCTTGACAAAAGAGGAAGGGGAGACTTACGAGCATAATTCCAGGCCTCAGGGAATCCGCTCGCGTTGGCCACCACGTCCTCAGTTTTGATGAATAAGTAATTTAGCCAAAACTAATAATTTACCTTATCGTCTTTCTTCACCACCAAACATTTACTTCCTCGGTGGCGAAGGTGCAACATCGTCCCCATATAGAAACTGGGGGCAAAGAGATGCATCAAGTGGCGAAGTGAGACCCCGACTATGGCCAACTCTGCATATTTCGTGAACATGTAGATAAGTTTGTAGAAGTATGGAGATAGCTGGGCCGGGCAGGATGCCGTAATAATGGCAAAACTCCTCCGCCAATGGGAGAAGATGAAAGGAGTAGTCGACGTAGAAAGGGTATACGTAGAACGCACAATACCCAGGGCGATGTATTTGTACCACGTCGCGCCCCGCCATGATCAAATCAATATGGGTAGGAATTTTGAACTTTGCCCTAAGGTCAATAAGGTCGACCTCTTTCATCGCCGACTCCGATATCTCAGGGTCATCCTCAGGCACCTTCGAAAAGTCAGGCCTATTTTTTTCACTACGAGGAATTATTCCTCCACCGTAGAAAAATTCTAATCTTCAATGGCAACAGAAACAATGGCATCATTAAGAGGCATACGCACCGCCTAAGGAACATGGTCGGTTGCCATGCTAGAACTAGAGGATGCATTAACCATGTTTTTAAAGAGAAAATGTTTTTAAACACAATAGGACTGGAAGCAACTAGAATCATTAGAATCAAGGGAACAAGTACGCACTAATGAAGCAAATAGAATACAAAGATCCAATATAAAGAGAAGAGAAGAAGACGCAAGGATTCAATGTTAAGAATATGCAAAACACAAACAACTGGTCTCATGCCCCTATTTATAAGAACTCAAGTCATGGCCAAGAAATCAAGCCATCATTACCTAGCGCAAGTATCGAAATGGCAGAGGCGCGGGAAATGACGCATAGCATCGAAAAAATGCGCCATAGTGACGCATGATGTCATGATGTCATTCTGAAATGATGTGACCCCAAAGGTTGCGGCTCACGAAAGGTCATGTTGCCAACTCGTCTGAAACGCCACTACTCAACTTGCTCGTCCAATTTTATCAACCACGATAGACAAAGTCAGCTCATCAAGGCCGTCTTGGGCCAACCTCAATAAGCGGAGGAGCTAACTGTATAGGCCAAAATTTGCCCTAAGGATACTTGGCGTGATATGGTCTCAAGGAAAGAATCGATCGAGGTCGACCAGGAAGCAGCAAGGTTCATGACCGAGGAGTCAACCATAACTGAGGTCGATTATTGTGTAAATGGCTGTAACGATCATTATTTGAAATAAGACATTGAAGAGAATATTCCATTGAATATTCTCTTCACTTGTACTACGGGTTTGTTAGAGACATGTCTTGTATAAATAGAAAAAGAGACAAGGGGATACGACATGTAATATTCACTTGATAAGAACATTTTTCAGAGGAACATTCTCTCTCTCTAGCAAAGATACAAACTTTATATTTTCTCCAATATTCACACTCACATTATTCCATACTTTTCCACCAGATCCGAGAATAGTTCAAATATTTTAGGATTTGTCTGTCACTCATCTTTGTCAGAGGGAACAATCATCTATCTCATTCATTATTGGGTGAATCGTTCTCTCTAGTTACTTAAATGCCATTTATTGCTATTTATTGCTATTTATTGCTTACTATTCCCCCATTACTGCTCACGCCTTTTTTGAATATCAAATGTGTATTACTTTTGATCTCAAACTGATGCTATCTTACGTTATCCGTATTGTCAAACTTTATATCTAGAGAATATTATCATTAACTAAGTTTAACCCCCATTACACAAAATTTAATAGTTTTACCGAAAGTTTATATCTTTTGGTCAAATAATTGTCCCATATAAAAGGTGGGATAATTGATCCTACGGATATTCCACCCCATGGACATCATGTTTTATCCCATATTTGTATCAAATGACCCCTTAGCACTTGCCTTTTGTTTAGTCCTTGCTTAAGCATTTATGTATGAGAAAGCACATATATAAAGGAATGGATATGTCATTACTCAATTTGGATAGAGAGGCTAGGTACTAAGGCCCTTCTCTGATGACTTTTTTGGTGATTCTAATAGAAAGGTAAGGGTCATGCCAAACTCCCCTCCACCTCGAGGATAATTTTTAAAAAGTAATTTTATTTATAGAAGAATGTTCACTAAGAATATTGCTTGTGGATAGAGGTGGCAAAATGGTTGAAAGAAAATAGTTATCCACCCATATTATCCATAAAAAATGGGTTGGATAATGAACTTTTTAAAAATGGGTCGAATATGTATAAAAATCATATTATCCACTTAGAAAATGGATAGCCAAATGGATAATCAATTGATAAAAAATAGGCTTAACTTTTACATTTGTAAAGCCTCAAATTGGGGGTTACTCAAGTTTGGGAGACTAGGAATTCTCTTAAAAGTGATCATATTCAAGAAGTCATGGATAATATGGATATCCATATTATTCGCTGGATAACCCGTTTTTTATCCGTATTAAATATGGGTCGGTCGAGTCAGGTAATTTACCTCTTTTTTAATTACCCGTTTTCGACCCGTTCATATCCGACCTGACCCGCCAGTTTACCACTCCTACTTGCTGATAATACTATGAATCAAATTACAGAGAACTAAATGAAAGTCCAAGGGGTTGAGTGGTGGATGGAAGTTAGGGAGAGAGGCACGAGAAAGAGTAGAGGAAGAGAAAATCAAGAAGATCGGAGCTTAAAATTTCTAAGTTGCTATGTTTTAAAAATCTTGCTATATTAGGTAATTATGTGCAAATGTTCCCAATATTGGTAATTAGGCTACCAGTTTTGCATATCTAGATAAATTTCCCTATTGAAAATAATATAATCTGGACCTCACGAAATTTGACCAAGTATATTAATTATTAAGGATAAAATTGGCAAATAGAAACTTTTAACACTTGTAACCAACATTAAAAAAAACAAAAACATAGTCACTATTTTATTTTATATACTTACCGTCACTATTTTAAAAGTTAATACTACTATTTAGCCACTTTTTTTATAAGAAAAATATTCACACTTAGGAGAAGCAACTGATGCAATGGCTGAACTCTGATTTTGTCGCCGCCAAAAATGTCCTCCCGAAAAGTCTAGCAACCATTGCTAAGATATATATGTAACCATTGTTATTATATATAAAATTAAATAATAATAAAAAACCTTTATAACTCTAATGAAGTTAAATAAGCAAAGAGATTTAAATGGAGTGAAGAATAATGCTGTTTGTAATGGATTTTAATTGGGATAAGTGAGAAGCATGGGGCTGCTTGTAATGGATCTAATTTCGAGAGAAGTGTGATTATCCTTCTCTAATTTCTTTAGTCGTGGGTTCATTTGAATCCGTAACTTTTAGTTTAGCCTATACTTGCATTTATTTATGTAAAATTCACTGAAATTTCTAAAAACACTAAACTATGAATCAATAACTCAAACAAGGTAATAGGTTCAGTTGTTAGAATTTGAGTCATGAATATATAAAATTAAAATTCTCAATCCGCCTCTACTCTTATAGCTCTATAGATGGTAAGTTGCTAAATAATGACGGCACGTTATGACTCAAGTACGTGCTATCATGGTCCTTCTTTTCTCAAGTAACGAAAATTGGAAGGGAATTAATAGTACTGATGAGTCAAGTAGAAATGCAAGATCGGTGACCTCTAGAGTTCTATTCTCGTCTCCTTATGAATTCAACAAATTTTCAGATCTTTGAAATTTATTGTTTAAACAAAAACAATGTATTTCGTCTTCTTATATTTCACAACCCATGTTAGAAAATCAGCAAAAGAATCAATAGAGAGGGTAAGGGTAAGAGAAGGAGGAGGAGTTGTAGAGTTTCACTTGCTCATGAATACTATTTATAATAAAGTAATTATTATAAATCCCTAAGTCTGAGTAATTAGTAATATGATAAATATGATAATTAATTTACTTTCAGATGTTAAATATACTGCTAAAATTAAAAACGAAAAAGGGCCATATTTACCTCTCTACCATCGAAAATAATTTATCCCCTGAAGTTCGAATTACATTTCAATATGGTTTATATTTTATTTCATAAATCAATAACATCCCCGTAAAATGTTATTCACATCGCTAGAAGATAACGTCCAAATTAAGCTATTGGTCCCAATAGGGAAAAACATTATATAGTTAAATTTTTAATTTATTTTAAACCTTAAATATTAGAGTTTTCTTACATATATAAATAGTTCAAATAAGAAAAGATTTATTATGCATATTTTAGTTAATTTCTAAGGTCTAAATATTAAAAAAAAATTAAATAACTATACCTACGTATTAAGAAACTAACTTAAATTACTACTTTGTCCAAACTGAAATTAGCTTTTCAGGGGTTGCTATTGTTCGCGCTGGCTAGCATTATCTGTGCCTTAGACCCAAATTTGGGGGCCCCATTTTTTAAATATAGTAGATTTTTATGTATTTAAAAAATAATATTTAATACTTTCAGTACAAAACCAGAATTTTCTTATAACAATTGCCTTAAAGAATTTTTTTCTCAAAATTATAATTGATAAAATCTTACATAAAATTAATACTATATCAAGAAAAATTAAATAAATTGATAATATTATCAATTAAAAAAAATTATTAATAATTTTACATCTCAAATAACTAGAAAAGTAAACTTGAATAAAATATTATATAGGATAACTTTTTTTTTTTTTTAAAATTTGGGTCTCACGTTAAACTTACTCATTAGGCTCGAGCCGCTTGCACCCATTTCTATTTATTTTTTCTTTTCTTTCCAATATTTTCCAACTTCAAAGGGCAAAACTAAGAAAAGAGGGCAGTACACAAACTGAACAACACCACTGCCGCCTCTCCTTGTTCACCGCCACCGCCGAAAGTCACTGCCTGCGGCCTTTTGCCTCCATTCCGTCTTCAGACGTAGGTATTTTCTTCTCCTTTTGTGTTTTTTTTTCGTGCAGTTTATGAACGTGAGTTGTCTAACTTCTGCTGTTATGGTTTTTCAATTGGAGTATGATTAATGAAGACTTACAGTGATTTGTTATTTGTTAATATGTTGTTAAGTTATACACGAGATAAATCTCTGTCCTTTAAATGGTATAATTCGTCTTTCTTTTCTTACACAATTTTAAATGGCTTCAAATTGGATTTTTTTTTTCTCAATTAAAAAAAAAGTAACGTTACATTGGATTGTATATGCCTTTGAATGAATTATTTGACAATCCGGTGTACTAAGCTCCCGCTATGTGTGGGGTCCGGGTAAGAGCCCGACCACAAGGGTCTATTGACGGTTTGTACGGCTTAGTCACATGTCAGCAACTTTACCAATTACGCGAAGGCTCCTTTCAAAGTATGAGAGTCACAAACTTACTCAGTAAGTTAATATTAAATATATTTTGCTTCATACATATTTTTTTTTATCATCCCGATAAATTTGCTGCTTTGAGTATTGAAAAGTTGAAGGGAAATATACAGAGTCGATTTCTGTGAGAGATTATTTATTTGTCTTTGGAAAATAAAGAGGATTATTAAATACTGGAACAAAAAGAAAGAATTGGGAGAAAAATTTCTTTTCTGTTTGCTGTAAGTCCCTTTTCAGTAACGTTTGTTGATTTGAAGTTACTGTCTTAATAGAACCCACTGTGGAGAACCGCTAAATGGAAGAATCCAAAGAAGAAGTGAAGTCTTTCAAAGAATTGGGAGTTTCTGATCAACTGATTGAGGCTTGTGATAGTTTGGGTTGGAAAATCCCTTCTAAAATACAAGCTGAAGCTATTCCTCATGCCTTTGAAGGTCTTTTCTTCTTCCCTTCTTTATGTTTTTTCATCTTTGCCTTTACCGCATGTTCTACTCTTTCTTGCTTATCTTTTACTTTTTTTCTCCTTATAAATATGATATTTCGAGTGGTTTTAAGATATGTGCTAATAATTCAAATAGGTTTAAAGTTCTACGCTGATTATGCTAGTGTGTTTTAGGTCTGTTTTGGGTTGTGCGGTTGAAACTTCCACTATCCTATTTGCCTGTGGTAGCAAAACGTCTGAAGAAGTGATTTTGTGGAAGCCATTGTTTGAGAAGTACAGGAAAATCTTAGCTTTATGAATAATAGAGAAGTGTGAAATAGAGACGTAACATTCTGTTGTAGAAATCTGGATAAAGCAGCTTTATGCAATTGCCTCAAGTGATGGTATTTGATACAATCCAGTGTATTGGAATAGAATATTTTTGAACTAGAAATTCGTTAGGAACTTGAAAATTTGGAATGACAAGGGGAAAGGTAATGTGGGTTTCCTGTAAGATCCTTATATGACTGCTAGCTGGTCAGAAATCATGTCTGTGCAATGCAAATTTTCCACTAAGTTATGGAATATAATGTTGCATTTGAGGGATGTTTGGTGGACCATGCAAAATTCAGTCAAGCAAATAATGTGAGTGCTGCTAATAAACTAGTAGGGGCTGAGCTTTGGGCAGTGATTCCACATACATTGAAGTTGAAAATTAGGCGGCATAGAGTTCATTTTCTAAATTGCTGGCATCATACATTTTCTTATCTATCATTGGACTTCGAAGCACTCAAAAGTGTTCCAATTTGTATAGTAGATTGGAAGACTTTTCTAAAGAACATTATTTGTATTTTGATCCTTTTTTGTTGTTTAAACCTTTTGTATATCATCCTCTATTTGGTGGAAGTATTTTTTTTCTTATAAACTGTTTGATTGGGTTTTGTTCTAGGCAAAGACTTAATTGGTCTGGCTCAAACGGGTTCCGGAAAGACTGGAGCTTTTGCAATTCCTATACTGCAAGCCCTATTAGATTCTCCGCATGCCTTTTTTGCATGCGTTCTCTCTCCAACAAGGTCCCTTATTCGTCTGATTACTTGTCTTATTTTGTAGAAGCTCTTTGGTGATTTAATTTCCAACTTTTTCTTTGTGTATTCCAGAGAGCTTGCGATTCAAATTGCTGAACAGTTTGAAGCTTTAGGATCCGGTGTTGGAGTAAAATGTGCAGTGGTGAGCTTGACTAAGTCATATTTACATGCATGAACAATTCATTTTCCCTTTCAAATGTAGTCCAAAGGGTTGATAACCACTTGTTAGTCAATAGGTATTTGTAGCAACATGTCTGTAGAACAGGGTAGAGCATGTCAGAATTGAAACAGTCATATATGATGGTTGACATTGGCATTCAGCTAGACATTTTTTTTGTTAAAAGATTGCTGATAATTGTTTCGCAGCTGGTTGGAGGGGTAGATCAAGTACAGCAGAGCATCAACCTTGGGAAACGGCCTCACATTGTTGTAAGTACTAATATCTACTACCACATATTTGTGTCTCTTGTTAAGATGAAGCAAGTAGAAATGGAGCTACAGATGGTAAAATCTCTTCCGAAAGATTTATTATAAGGCAATACTATATCAGGCAGAGTTGGTGGTGTAATATAAACTTGACGTTTTTAAAAAGAGTTGGTGGTGCAATATTCATATGGCATGTTTAGGGGACAAACAGAGGAGCACCAGCTGCAGTTTACCTCTGATGCTGTTGCTTCAGTATACCATCCCAGCCTTGACTAAGCATGTCAGGTCACTGTAGCCACATGCTATTATTTGGACTGTGCAGTTAGCTTCATAAGTTTGTGATTTCTCCTTTAAATAATTTTGGGGGTCATCTGTTTTTCTATAGATGTATAAAATATTCCAGACTAGATGTCAAATAGTTAGTTACCCACCTATCCAAAAAAAGTCAGTTACCTTGCCCCAGTTGTTTGAAAATGCATTCTCTTCTCAGCTTTTTGTTAAAGTTGTTGCCTATATTTTGCGAGAAGGGCTCCTAATCCTGCTATCTACGCCTTTACTGGATGTTAGCTGCCTTTTCTTCTTAGATTATCTGATAGGAAATGTGGCTTTTCTTCTTAGATTATCTGATAGGAAATGTGCTTCTGTGTTGACTTTGCAAAATGCCTTGGCTTATACAGAAGTCCTCATGAATGATTAATATCCATACCTCTTTTGGAAGAGGTAGTTGATGATTGTAAGAGGTTGATGATGAATCCTTTTAGCAATCTAAGCAAAAACAAAATTGGTGTACCATTGGCCTTGCCTTGGCAAATCTATTTGTTCAGTTTAAACCATGTTCATTCAGCACCATGCCACATCCTAGGATTGTAAGATCAGTGACCTTTTTCCTTATGAGAGGCTCAAAAGTATCTATCCGAAAGCTCATGTTATAGAAGTCTTTAGTGGAAGTAATAGATTATCAACTATTAAGTGAGTGGAATTAATATAATATCAGCTATTAAGCGTACTGAGATGGGCAACCATCCCTACTTGTATCTGGTGGACTATTTGGAGGGAAAGATATCAGAGATGTTTTTTGAACAAATAGGAGAACATTTACAAATTGCAACAACCTTTTCTGTTAGCTTTTTTGGTTCAAGTTAAAACATGCACATGATATTGATAGTTTACTAGATTTCTTCAACCAGCAGACATGTTTGTGCAGTCAGAGGCTGTGTTTTTGTAGGGTTCCTGACGTATCATTATGCATCATCTTGATGCAACTTACTGATACAATTCTTGCTTACCTAAAAAAGAAAACTTCTAAGTGTACTCGGTCAAATATTTTGCTGGTTTATTTTCAACATCCAAACATCTATTCTGTTGCCTTGTCAGTTTAGTAAGCCATGTGGACGAGTTGTTACACCAGATTTGCTAAAGCTATTGTATGTTATTACAGATTTTTTAATATGCTTAATCTCTGACATTTATTTGAGTGCTCATTTGCATGCTGTCTCATGTAGGTGGCAACTCCTGGTCGGCTACTGGATCATCTTTCCAATACTAAAGGGTTTTCTCTTCGTACGATAAAGTACTTGGTAAGTTTGTCCATTGAGTCTTATGCTGAAAATGTTCCAGAGATGTTCTCGTTCTGCCTGTTTATGCACTTTTTTTGTTTTCTTTTGGATGAAAACCCAAAAGTGTAATGTTGATTCACGACATTTGGTTGAAGGATATCATATGTTATTATGTCACTGTAGACATTAAAAGTGATATTTGCTGCTTGTTCAAGGCTAGGCCTTTTGATTTCTGGCAAGTGATATGATTCTCGAATGCCGTCTGGTCCATGTTACCCAAAGCGTGCATACGCCCGTTTGGATTGGCTTGTTTTAAGTGCTTTTAAGTCAAAATAGCTTTTAAGCCATTTTGTAGTGTTCGGATAAAGTAAAAAAAGTGCTTTTAAGCACTTGTTTTAAGCTAAAATGACAAAAATAAGCCAAAAGCTAGAATTCCTAACTAATGGCTTTTGGCTTAAAAGTCACTTAAAACAAGCCCATCTAAACGGGCTCTATATCTCGTCAGAGGAGAAGCTGCTTTGTCATTTTTTCCTGGCTGCATTGGCAAATTTTGTTGGTCTTTACTTTTTAACTTTCCAACATATTGAGCCGCAGAAAGCATTTGACTACTTTACTTGATATATTCCTCTGAAACTTGCTTGTCTCCATGTGGGTTGACAGTTAAATGCTTTTCCCCCAACTACAGCATGAGGCACAATAGCTTCATCGCCTTAGCTGCGGACAATTGGACCAAGCAAGAAATTCATTAATTGAAGCAATATTTATCCAAAAATAAAATGCAGTTCATTATATGTGATTCGATTGGTATTCAGACTTGTATTAGAATTCCATCTTTTAATATCTTGATTTCTATTCGTAACCAAGTCTAGGTTTTAAAAAAAATATAAATATGTGTTTCACAACAGATTATTTTAGCTGGATAAGAGCATGCATGCATATTCTGAGTCATGAATTTGTCCATGCAACAGGTATTGGATGAGGCAGACAGGCTGCTAAATGAGGATTTTGAAAAGGCCCTTGATCAGATTTTGCATGCAATCCCTCATGATCGAAGGACTTATCTATTTTCTGCTACAATGACCAAAAAGGTTTGCTTTCACGTGGTTTATATGAATCCGTTGTTAATTATAAATAGTCTATTCTCTGTGTGGACAATTCTCTTTCTAGGTTCTGTTCTTAAGAGAAATTCCGTTCTCTGATGGCTGGATAGGTATCTTTTCCTGAGTACTTGGGTAGGAAAAGTGCTTTCATGAAAATTTCCCTTTTTTATTTTCCAAATATCATGCTCGGTCTGACATACCATAAAATGGAGGAGCTTTTGACTTGTTTTTGAACTTTTTCTCATATTGCCATGCAGCTAATGATCAGTAATCATTGTTATGGCAGTAGATGCACTTATTCTCTATATCATAATAGCAATATGATTATTACATGAAGTTGTCTGGGAAAGAAAAATGAGAAAGTGGGGTTCTTGTGAATGGCAAGTTAATTTGCTCCTGTTCTGCTTTTCTCTTTAAGGAATTTATTTCCATGCTTAATAGTTTCTGCTGTGTCACTCTTGATGAAACCTTCGAGGAGTGAACTTTGTTGCATGGGAAGTCTGATTCTAAATATATCTGTACATTGAACTACAGGTAAAGAAACTTCAGAGGGCTTGTTTGAGAAATCCTGTTAAGGTACAAATATAACGATGCCAATTTTGACCGTATAATTTGTAGGTGGTCAAGAGTATTTTGCGTAACTTTGCTTATAATTTGTTTCAGATTGAAGCTGCATCTAAGTATTCCACAGTTGATACACTGAAGCAGCAGTTTCGTTTTCTTCCTGCCAAGTATAAGGTTAGTTCTTTAGTGAAAAGTTTTTCTTATAGGTTTGTTGGGAGAAAGCAAGCCAAGTGGCAAGCATTGTATCCAGCAATTGGCTTAATAATGATGTTCCATGTAAATTACATCTTGTTGATGACAATTGATGAGCTTGAATTTATCTGCTTAAGCGCCGAAGGTGTTCAGAGAAAGTGTATTCCTACTACAGAACACTAATTGTGTTGCCTTGCTCTCATAGTAATCATCATTATATGGCTAAAGGATGTGGGAGTTTTGACATTGTGGCACCACTAGAATAAGAAACAATCACGTGGATAAAAGAGGGAAGAGACATGATCATAATGATTGTGCTGCTAACTTAGTTTTACAAAATAATAACTAGGATGACCAGTCACTCTTTAAAAGATACATATTTGTAGCTTTCCCAAAAGTATTAATCATGAAAGTTTAAGTAGTTGCATCTCTTGATTATTTGAAGTGAACATAAGCCGACTGACGCAAAGGCCAGGCCTCATAGAGGGCTTATCACAGTTAGACTGCCCCGACATATGCTGTTAAAAAACCCATTTACGCACATTTAGTCTCTTTTCTCTAAATATGTAAATAATCAAGCAAGTTACTGTATTCTTGGTCTCTGCTATGGGGTTTCACACACTTCTAGTCCTCATATATTATTTCTTGTATTATTAGTAGCACTATTACTCCCTCAACTATTAGGAATCTGGCCCTGTGCTAGTTCTTTCATTACATTTCCCCTCCAACAAAAGGGCAGAGAAGATGTTCTAAGGACATGCATATCCTCGCTCCCCCCCCCTCCCCCCCCCCCCCAAAAAAAAAAAAGAAACACACACACACACGCACCAAAAAAAAAACTTTACATCTTTGGTCAGGCTTTACCTCCTCTTTCCCTGGTGAGCAGACCTTTTTTGAGATTTAATGTATGGCTTACAACATTGGAACTAAGAAGAAAATTAAGTGAAGAAGTTTTGTTGAATTCAAAACAAAACATTAGGGTTTCTGCATGAGATAGGGGTAGGGCGAAGGGGAAAGTAACGGCACGGAGTTGGCAGGGAAGAATTCTGGTGAGTTTCAATATAGGACATGGGGCACTGCAGGTTGGAAGCTTCTGCAAAGGGGAGGGATCTAGCATTAGGAGCTGTGCTACAGTGGTGGGGTGCAAGGTGTTAGATTAGGCATGGTGGACAAGAGATGAGTGATGGAAAAGGGGGTGGGGTCAGATGATAGAGCACGGAAGGCTCTTGGGAGGGGGAGGCAGCAGGGAATTCAGAACCTGCTAAGGTGGAGAGGTAGGTCGCGAAGGGTGGCCTTAATAGCAATATGTAAAATAGCATCTTTAAAGCTCGGTATTGGCAAATCCAGTTTTTTTGGCATTAAAAATTATCAAAAGGAATCTAATTCCTTCTCAAAAAGGACGACTAGTTTAGCTAGTGCCCGAGCAGTGTCGTAGCTAGGAATCTCGCTAAGGGTGTTCAAACTTTAAAGAAGTTTATAATTTTTTTCGATTGATGGATGCACCGAAAATTTTAAATCAAACTAATATTTAACTAATAAACCATAAAAACAATTGCTATAATAGAAATACAATTTTATAAATCAAAACTAACATAAAAAGTGAGCAAAAAAAAATTATAGTAAGCAACCAAAGGAAAGATAGAGTTAGAGGGTTTGTACCCTGTAAAGAGCTTTTTGTAAAAGAAATTTTTGTAGAGGTTGCCTTTTAAATTTTACAATTTATTTAGTAAGCACTTTTAATTAATAAAATTACCTGTTTAGTTGTTTGTCTTTACACAAATTTAACCTTCAACGGTTATTTATCAAGAAATTTATGGATTAAAAGAGCAGAGTCAATTAGACCAAACATGGTGGTGTGATGGTGTCCGTTTAGTTTTAATTTGGAGAACATGAACTCCTCATTTTGAACACCCTTGACCATTGGGCTAACTCTTACACCTAAGTTAAGAGTGTTCAAAATATAATATATGATCATGTGAAGTGGTATTCGACCTATATACACAATAAAATTTTTCGGGTGACCACCCTTGGACAAAGTAGCTGCGCTACTGTGCCCGATAATTGTGGGACTGGATGCTAGAGATAGTTTACGAGGAATAAACGTAAAAGATCCCAGAAGTTGAGGGGTTAAGGATGTAATTCCTTTTGTTTGCTGAATAATGATTTCTGGTCCCACTTTAATTATCGAATAATGATTTGTTGTCTGACTATATTATTTTGTGCCCACAGGACTGCTATCTTGTCTATATTCTGACTGAGATGTCTGGCAGTACATCAATGGTTTTCACTCGTACGTGTGATGCAACTCGTCTGCTGGCTCTGATGCTTCGAAATCTTGGCTTGAGAGCTATACCAATTAGTGGTCAGATGACTCAGGTATATATGAACTTCAAGGCATGCATCTTTTCAGTTTGCTGGTTATCATTCCCCCTCAAAAATATCATCTTTTATTGGACAGACAAAAAGGCTTGGAGCTCTAAACAAATTTAAGGCTGGAGAGTGCAATATCCTTATCTGCACTGATGTAGCCAGTCGAGGACTTGATATCCCATCTGTGGATATGGTTATCAACTATGATATTCCAACAAACTCAAAGGTGGATTTTTTTTTCTTACTGCTTGTAAAGTTGTATACTGATTTTTCTGTTCATTGGGGTTGTCCTGGATTTATCCATGGCGAGGCATGGACCTTTTTTGGTTAGGAAGTTTTTGAAAAACTTTTCGAAGGTGTTGGTTTGTTTTTTGGCTTTCAAAAAATAATACCTAAAACTTCTTCCACTCTCCCTTAATTAAAAAAAAAAAAAATTTCCACTCCCAGAACGCCCACAAATCTTCCAAAAAACTGCAGCTATCCAGACAAGTTTTCTTTTGCACAAACTTTTTCTTCCAAAAAGTTATTTCAAAACAAACTTTTTAAAAGTTGTCCAAACGCTGGATAATTAAAACTCTTAGCTGAACCTTAATTATCTTGTTTGGAATTTGAAAAAATCGAATATTAAGTGATTTCTTTCCATCTTTCCAAGCCTTGGTAGGTAGAGTTACCCACTACCTGTGCTGGTGTGAGAGGTAGTTGGTACCCGGTGAAATTGTCGAGGTGCCAACAAGCTGACCCGGACACCATAGTCAAAAAAATTAAAAGAATATGTCGGTCCTTTGTTTATGCAATAAGATCAATGAAACTTGACTTCATACTCATCATTTCAATTTGAATAATCTTAATTTATTTTCTGATGCGATTTTTAAACAATCTTTCTGCCCTTCCAGGGTAGGAGTAAGGCTGCGTACATCCTACCCTCCCCAGACCCACTTGTGGGATTACACTGGGCTGTTGTTGTTGTTGATGCGATTTTAGCTTATCATTGTATGCATGGCCTGCAGGATTATATACATAGGGTGGGAAGAACTGCACGAGCAGGACGTTCTGGGGTTGCCATATCGTTAGTGAATCAGTATGAGTTGGAGTGGTATATACAGATAGAAAAGCTTATTGGTATGAAAATACAGAAATATTATATTTCCGAGATTCTAATATATTCTTATTCTAGCACTTCTAGTCTGTCTGGTACATGTTTTCCAAACTAAAAATTGATAATCTTCAGGGAAGAAACTACCTGAGTATCCTGCGGAGGAAGAGGAGGTTTTGCTACTCTTGGAGCGTGTAACAGAAGCCAAGAGGATCTCACAGATGGTAATCTTCGTCTCCTTGTGTTTTTTCCCTTTGCGGGAGGGGGAGGGTGTACTTCAGTGGGCGGCAATCACTAGGTGGTCAGCTTCTGAATGCACGGGTTAAGACTGTTTAAATTTAGTCAATTAGATCAAGTGAAATGAGCCCTAATTTTCATTATTAGTTTCCCTTTTTAGGACTTAATATTATAGTTGAATTCACCTCTTTCACCATTTTCATTAGGCTCAGGTGTTAATGTCAGAGAGGTAATAAGGTAGAGATAGTGCGAGCATATTTTGGTTCTTCTTTGAGTGTGGTTTGGATGTAGAGCTGTTATTCGTGTTATGTTCATTTCTCGGTTGGAGAGGATGTGTAATGTTGTGAGAGGTGACATGTATACAACTTATTCCATGAAATGTTGAAGTTGCTCATATCTCCTGATGTTTGCATGCTGATACATTATTTTTTTTGGTAATAAATGTGAAATATTACCATAACAACCAAATTGATACACCTAAAGAGCACCTAAAGCTCAAACCACCTTCTAGGAAGGGTGCTTGAGTCATCCAGGCCTCAACTGGAAAACTAGTTGCATAATCTCTGTATTAACACTTGAGATCCTCGAGCTCTTTTTGTACCTTGTATAATATCTAGTCTATGCTTAGTTTCCTTCTGTATCTGTTCTTTAACAAAACTTGTAATTTACATTGATGTTCCTAAACTGCTTCCAATTCCTAGCCTGGCAGGTGTAGTATATCATTGCTCCCAGACTGCCTTGATCAACTCCTTTTACATTTGTCTCCAATGCCTTATTTTGATCCATCTTATTGTTCGTCTTACCCCCCATGCTTCTGTATCTGAATTCGTAGCCTGACTAACAACTCTCTCCTTACTTCAGTAACCCATGAACGAACATTCAGAAAGTAAATGATTTTGAGTTTCAGTCAGCCCCTCCTCACATAAACAACATGCATCTTCAGTCACTGGCACTTGTAGTGTCTCGAGTCTTTCCTTTTTCAGTAGCCTCTCTTGGCTTGCTAACCCAAACTATGAATCTTTGTTTTGGTTGCGTAAGCCTTGTCCATATTAAATAAACTTCTGTCAGTTTCACCATGTCCCCCAGTAAAGCATTATAACTCATAGATACAGAGTAAGCTCCATTTGATGTCAGCAGATATCTGCCGTCAAGGTACCAGTGCTTCATTTCCAGATTTAGTGAATGGACTTTCCCCCCGTACTAGCTGCAGTCAAGAGGTGTTGATGATCCCATATATTCACATCATTTTTATATACAACTCATGCACCCATCTCACCCATAGAATATCCTGCTTCATTGCTAGTTTCCGTAGCAGCTTCCCCATTGATGCCCCCATTGATGCCATATTCCATTTTCTACTACTCTTTATATCTAGCCCCCCAAAACGTTTTGGAACACATACTTGTCCCATGCAACCAGCGGCACTCTCCTGATACATTACTACTGGAGGATTTTCTCTGTATGTTTTCATGGTTATACGTTTCTTAATGGAGTTTTTAGATAATTAATATCCAATCTGTGTTATACAGAAAATCAAAGAAAGTGGTGGCAAAAGGAGACACAGAGGCGGAGATGATGGTGACGAGGAGATTGACAGATACATGGGAGTTAAGAACGGGAAACTATCAGGGAAGCTATCAAAGAAGCCAAAGAGAAAATGAGGAATATATAATTAAGCTATATTAGTCCAATTTTGACTTAATTGAGGAATATATAATTAAGCTATTTTAGTTCAGTTGTTCTTTCATTATTCCTTGTTGGGCTGTAATTTGACATTTCTGCAATTCTGCCGGGATGGTTTTGATCTTAGGGACTATTATTTTCATTTTCTTGTGAAGATCCTTGCCTCCTAATACTAATATACGTGCACACCAAAGTGGGGAAAATAGTAAAATAATCTTTTAGCAATGTGGCGAGTCCAATTAGCTATGGACGTCTATTAACCAAGCTTCTAAAATCAGCTTTTGTTAAGAACTGTTTTTTTTCAAAAGAATATTTGGTTAGAAATATTTTGTGTTTGGCTATTTAATTTGAAAAGCTCTTTTGAGTAACTAGTGTTTGGTCAAGCTTTTAAAAAGCGCTTTTAAATATATTTTTTCTCAATAGTGCTTTTCAAAAATAATATATTTTTTTGGAGAAATTAGTTTTTTCTTTTTCTCTCAGATAGCTTTTGCTTCTATTCAAAAATATATTCTTTTCTTTTGTAAGTTGGCCAACTTTGAAAAAAAGAAAATGCTTTTGGCCTTGGAGAAACTTGGCTAAACATGTCATAAATCAGATCTCAGTGAGACTTATTGCATGCTCGATTTGGGTTATTTTATTTGAATCAATTTGTTCTCTAATAAAATCAGTTTTCTTAATTGCAATCACCGTTTGTGAAGTACAGTATGGGGTTGGGCATATATCGTGTATAATCGATAGCCCGAACCGATAAAATGCTATTGGGTTATTGATATCGAGTTATAGGGTAATATTTTGACAATGGTTTAATGTTACTATTAAGTTATTGGTTAGGATCTCGGTTTGCCCAATTTTATTAACAGTTTAACCGATAGCCCAATAAGCTTTAATAAAATTATTTTACCCACTAAGTATATAAAATTCACCTTATGACTTTATTCTCTAAATTCTCTCGGCAGCTACTCTTCATCTTCAGACCTTAATCCTTAGAGTAAGTTTTAAACTTCTCTGAATTTCTCATCTTAATTCCTTAGTTTTTTTGTTTGTTTCTCATCCTGGTGGAATTTTAGAAGAGCTTGGGTAGGGCGGGCTTGGAGTGGCTTACTAAATTTTTTAATATTATTTTTTGAACGAAGAAGATGCCTGAAGAATGGAGATGGAGCACGATGATCCCATTGTATAAGAACAAGGGTAATATCCAAAATTGTAACAACTATCGGGATATCAAGTTATTAAGTCATACAATTGAAGTCTGGGAGAGGTGGTGGAGCTAAGAGTGAGGAGAATTGTGTCTATTTCTGAGAACCAATTCGGATTTATGCTGGGACGTTTAACCACGGAAGCTATTCACCTTGTTAGGAGGTTGATGGAGCAATATAGGGAGAGAAAGAGGGATTTACACATAACGTTCATCAACTTAGAGAAGGCTTACGATAAAGTGCCGATGGAGGTTTTGTAGGGATGTTTGGAGGCTAGAGGTGTGCCTATTGCTTATATTAGAGCTATTAAGGACATGTACGAGAGAGCTAAGATGCGAGTGAGGACAGTGGGTGGGGACTTGGAACACTTTCCAGTTATGATTGGGTTGCACCAAGGATCAGCCTTCATCACATTTTTATTTGTCGTGGCGATCGACAAACTAACACGCCATATTCAGGGGGAGGTGTCGTGGTGCATGTTATTTGCAGATGATATTGTGCTGATTGAGGATACGCGCAAGGGTGTTAATGTGAGGTTAGAGGTTTGGAGGCACACCCTGGAGAAAAGGTTTTAAGTTGAGTAGGACCAAAACCCAAGTTCAGTGGCGCGACTCTCAAGTCATCCATAGGAGAGAGACTTTCAAGTATCCTGGGTCAGTTATTCAAGGGAATGGGGAGATCGACAAGGATGTCACACATCGTATTGGGGCTGGGTGGATGATTATAATGAAGGCTCGCTTCTGGTGTCTTGTGTGATAAGAATGTGGCCCCAAGACTTAGGAAAGTTTTATATAGCGGTGATCAGACCGACTATTGTTGTATGGGGCGGAGTGTTGGCCGGTCAAGAACTCCCATGTCCAAAAGATGAAGGTGACTGAAATGAGGATGTTGAGATGGATGTGCGGGCATACCAGGTTAGACAGAATTAGATATGAAGTTATCCGGGACAAGGTGGGCGTGACCTTGGTGGAGGATAAGATCCGGGAGGCGAGGCTAATATGGTTCGGGCATCTGAAGAGGAGAGGCACAGGTGCACTACTGAGAAGGTGTGAGAGGTTGGCCTTAGAGGGCCAACAGAGAGTTAGGGCCATGCCGAAAAAGTATTGGGGGAGATGATTAGGCAAGACATAGCGGTACTTCAACTAACTAAGGACATGACTATGCATAGGGAGGTGTGGAGGTTGAGAATTAGGGTAGAGGGTTACGTAGTCGAGCTTTGTCTTTCTTTTGTTACAACAACTTTAGAACACCACTTAGTGTCTTTCGTGTGTTTTTGTCTTCCTAGACTTTTGCTATTATGTGATGCTGCCTTCGTTTTGGTTTTCTAATTGCTTTACCTAGTGTTAGTTTTGTGTTTTAGCTTGGTTTTCTGATTTGTTTGCTTGACATTGCCCCTCCCCTATTATCTTTCCTGAGCCGAGGGTCTACCGGAAACAACCTCTCTATCTTTTAAAGGTAGGTGTAAGGTCTGTGCACAGACTACCCTCCCCAGACCCCACTTAAAGAAATACACTGGGTTTTGTCGTTATTGTTTTGTTTCTTTTGTTGGACTGATTCTGTAGTATTTACAAGATTAGAATTTTATTATTTTCGTGTGAATTATGCCACCACACAGTGAGATAGTTAGTAAGATTAGATTGCTGAATGTCTTATTCCTTACTCCTACTGATTTATAACTTTTAAAATTGAGATCATTCATAGAAATTTTAATGCATCCAGAGTTTGAGGAGTCTCCTAGCCAGTTCCTAAAATTCTAAGTTTAACAGCAAAAATATTAAAGCAACAATTGAATTCGAGTATAAGAAAATTAACAAGTTAAAGCATAGAAGAAACAGTACACTAAATAAAAAATAATATATGAATATAAATATATACTAGGATAAAGTTTAACTACATTAATAAGTTAATAATTAAATTCATATTCATCAAAAACTTTTATAGTATGAATTCATGAAAGTTAGTAACAATAATGTATATAACATTTTGCAAGTTAAGTAGTTGATAGTGCTTTCAAAAATTTACAATTATCTGTATTTTTTCATAAATGAATTTAGGAAAATTCAATTGAAATTATTGCCTTTTGTTCTTATTTTTAATATTATACCTTTTGTTTCAATGTATACAGCATAATTTGTTCAAAATTTTGAATATATATTAAAAATTTATGATTTCAAATATATTATTTTCTTTGTTCTAACTTGTGCGATAATGTTCCATTGAATACAAAGTTTAAAAATAAAATAAATTTTTGAAACTTGTGATGTAAAATAAGTCATAAGTTTCTTTATAACTGATCATATTAACAATAAAATATGAAATTTAAAATTAATTTGCTCAAAGGTATCATTCTATTTTGCACTTGACCAATACTATATATTTATGTGATTCTCAAATTTGCAAACTTGTTATATTAAACCATAATATTTGTATGATTATAAGATTTTATTTCTAAAATAAAAATGTAAAATTCATATTAAATTATTCTTAAATTTAACAAATTAAACACAACATTCTTTTATAGATAACTACTTTTAATTTCGCACTCGAAATTCAAGTAACATAACTTTATCAAAAAAATCTGGATAATTTTTTTGAATCACTGTTTAGTAGATAATATTCAATAAAAAAGACATACGATATAGAGAATTAAGGAGTAAACATTCATCAGCTAATATATACAAAATACACTTAAGAAGTTAAGAATTTTGCAAAATTCTCATAAGATACTTGAATAGATTATAACAATAACACACCTAATATATTCCCTTATATGGGGTCTGGGGAGAATAGTGTGTACGCATGCCTTATCCTTACCTAGTGCCTATTTCCAATAGACCCTCGACTTAGAAAGGTAGGGAGGAGAAAAAGAAGAATAAGAACAAGAAGCAGAGGGAGAAAAAAAGAAGACAAAGAAAGGTCGGAGAAAAGAATAGTAGTACCAAAATAGTAACAACAGGAGAATATAATAAATTAAACAAACTACACAACATGATGTAGTATAGATCTGAGAAATAGGAAAGAACATGTGTGCTACTAGTACTACCGGTAAGAAAGGGGAAAACTCTCAACCACCTACTAACCTTCTATCCTAATCTTCGACCTCCACACCCTCCTATCAAGGGTTATGTCCTCAGTAAGCTGAAGCCTCGCTAAGTCCTGCCTAATCACCCCCCCCCTCCCCCCCCCAGTACTTCTTAGGTCTGCCTCGACCTCTACTCAAACCCGCCATGGCCAACCTCTCACACCTCCTAACTGGAGCGTCAATGATTCTCCTCTTAACATGTCCGAACCATCTCAGCCTCGACTCTCGCATGTTGTCCTCCACGGAGGCCACTCACACTCTGTTCAAAATAACTTCATTCCTAATCTTATCCCTCCTGGCACACCCACACATCCATGTCAATATCCTCATTTCAACTGCTTTCATCTTCTACACGTGGGAGCTCTTGACTAGCCAATACTCCGCCCTATACAACATGGTCAATCGAACCACCACTCTGTAAAATTTACCCTTAAGTTCTGGCGGCACATTCTTATCACATAGAACACTCGATGCAAGCCTCTACTTCATCCATCCTGCTCCAATACGAAGTGTGGCATCCTCGTCGAATTCCCAGTTACCATGTATCGAGCTTCACATCCACGTCTGTTTTAAGGTTCTTGTCACTGAATTTGCACTCCAAGTACTCAGTTTTAGTCCTTCTCAACTTGAAACCTTTGGACTCCAAGGTTTGTCTCCAAACCTCCAACCTCACGTTAACCCCGTCTCGTGTCTTGTCTATCAATACTATATCGTCTGCAAACAACATACACCATGGAACCTCTCCTTGGATGTGCCGCGTCAGCACGTCCATCGCTAGTGCAAACAAGAACGGGTTAAAGCCGATCCCTGGTGCAACCCCATTATAACTAAAAAGTGTTCCGAGTCTCCTTCCACAGTCCTCACCCGAGTCTTAGCACTATCGTATATATATCCTTAATCATCCTAGTGTAAGCTACTGGGACACCGCTAACCTCCAAGCACCTCCACAGAACCTCCCTCAAGACTTTATCGTACGCTTTTTCAAGGTTAATGAACACCATATGCAAATTCTTCTTACTCTATCTATACTGCTCCACTGGTTTTCTCACCAAATGGATATCTTCTGCTGTCGAACGCCCCAACATGAATTCGAACTGGTTTTCGAAAATAAACACGCTCCTCTTCACCTTGGCTTCCACTATCCTCTCCCAGGCCTTCATACAAAATACAAAATACAAAATATCTGAGCACCTCAAATATAGTTTTAGGTTTTCAATATCGGGCCTGTCCGTAGTACGGGCTTCACCTCCGCTAGTATATCATACAAATAACTCTTCAATTTTAGTTTCTTTCGGACAAGTGCATTCCTATAAATTGCACAAAGAAATGGCGATACCTCTTCAACTTCTTTTTTTTCCCTAATCAAACAAATACCTGGGAATGGCAATAGAATGGGTCATAATACTAGGCCCGGTGTTATTAGGGCAAAAGATTACTTTAGTCTACAGCCGAAACTATTTACATCCTGTAATCGCAAAAGCGTATAAAATTTGTATAAAATATAAAGAAATGTATATATATATAACAAAAAAATACAAAAAAAAATATATTTTTCGGCTATTATTTTGAGCGCGATTATACAATGTTCTATTCCGATGTTGTTATGCAACCTTTTATACATAGACTAAAGGTTAGACTCTTGCTTGGGTTTAGGTGGTGTTTATATTCATAACTTTACTTAAATTAAAAATTTAAATTTATGTATTGTAAGGGATGCTAGATAATGCATTTTGTTTCGACAAATGTGTGCTTTCGAGCTTGCTTCTATTATTTAATATTTTTTCCAACCGTCCAGTATTCAAACTTTGCAACTAATTCGATTTCTCTTCGGATAGATTCATTAAGGGAGTAAGATGTTTCCCATTGAAATTTTTTCAGTTATTTGAATTAGAAAATTAAAATAAATACTGTTAGAAGGATCTAAAACAAAACCAAGTTCCATGGTTTTTTTCATAGAGTGGCATCTACTGAACCAACTTCATTGCTTTGCTTTTGCACTGATGTATTAGAGGTAGATCCAGGATTTAAATTTATGAGTTCAATTATTAAGGTTTTAGCATTGGACCCATAATATTTTTAAAGTTATGGATTAATATGTACTATTTTTGTGATCTTAACAATTTCTTACATATAAATTTTTATTCCGCGTCGAAAGTTATGGATTCAATTGAGTCCGTCATTAGCACACTAAATCCATCCCTGACCAATGTGATTGATGATTTTTATGGATGCATTCTCACTATCGTACCTTTTCTCTTTGATTCTATTTGTTGGGTTGTTTCACCTATTAAAGTTTGAATTCCTGCACAGTATGTAAAATTTCATATAAAAGAAAATCGAACTTCATGACGTGTTCACTTGTAAAGTTTGAATTCTACAACAACAACAATAACCCATTAATAATCCCACTAGTAGGATCTGGGGAAAGTAGAGTGTACGCAGACCTTACCCCTACCCATGAGAGTAGATAAGCTGTTTCGAGAGACCCTCGGCTCAAAAACAAAAAGTTTGAATTCTAGGGGAAAAAAATATTGGAGTACGAACTGTGACTAATTTGCAATTACTTTACTATATTTTTAAGTTGTGATTGTTTTCGGTTACTTTATAAATAGTGGATATATTTTGATCATTGGCGTAAATGCACCTTATTGTCAAAATCATCCGAAGGGCACAAACTATGAGATTTGGGCTTGGTAGGTTGGCCCATTCCTTGATCCATCATCTCCCTTCTTATGGATTTCCAACTTTTTCCCATGTTTCTAGGACATCAAATAAGGGAGGGATTTTTTCGTATATGTACAAAATTAGGATAATATTTACCTAGTTAAGCTAGATTTTTTTATTTATAAAAAGTAATTAAATATTTTAAAAATATATATATAAATCCGATCAAAAGCTACAATTTATATACAACTTGAACATAATTTTTTGTTGTACAGAATCTAATCAAAAACTATAATACATATAACTTATATACAATATCTTTTTTATAATAAAATTTGGTCAAAAAGCTACAATTTACATAAAATTTATCTACAACATATATATAATTATGTTAGTTGTATATATTTTATATGTCGTTTGTACACCCGACATGCAAAATATATACAATTTATTTATGTCTTCTTCTTCGAGTTTCAATATGAAATTCCAGCCAAAATCAACTTGAATCTTCACCGAGATATAAACTTCAAAGAATATTTTCAATTATTTGCAAGAACATCCAATCCAAATAAATAACAATATTGCCAAACCCGATTTTCGAACTAAAAGCTTCTAAATTTTGTAATGATTGTCAATAGAGTTTTAATGGATGTTAATTATGTTTATTATTAGAATCAATTTTAGAATTAAAAGCTTCTATTGATTCTAATATTTCCTCACTTCCTTATTCGTTTAGATGTAGGAGTGATTGCACTTGAGCTTTAATTTCATGGTCTTGAATCTTGATCGACAAATGGGGAAGAGGAAGACTCATTATGACTAATTTGTATATAATTAGTAATTTGTATATGAGAATGTAACTAAGTGATAGTTTAGTATAGCTAGGTAAAATCTCAATTAAAGTTGTCTTTAAAGAAAAAAGAGTAAATTACATCTATAGTAAATATTTTAAAACAGAAAAAGAAAAAGAAAATAAAAAGGCACATCTCAAAAAGATAAGAGAGAAAACAAATAACCATTGCGTCTATAGCCTAATGAAGTGGGTGAAAACCAATAAATGCAAGATAACTTATTCTTATTTGCTAAGCGACATACTGATAGGAGATTACAAATACCGAATGAAATAGTTAAAGTATGCAATAACTAACACCGATCTCCGTCATTTAGAAAAATAAAAATAAAAGGAGAACCATTATAGGTAGGAGCTAGCTAGTTAAGTGGAAAAATAAGATAATTGGATAATGTTTTTCAATGAAAAATAGAAAGAAGGGAGGGTGCAAAAGGAATGTTAATCTAGGCAAGTTTAAGGGAACAATCAATTATTATATAGTAGTACTATTTATTAATATTATTGCCCACTTGGTACATAATTCCCGGGCCAATTACGTTTAAAGGACAAGTTTTACATTGGTAATCACATTGATATAACAGAGGAATTTTTTATATTCAACGGTAAAGAGACAACAATGATGTCATCCAAAATTAAGCAAAAATGTTTAAGAATTAAGCAATTGCATCGATTCCAATAAATAACGGTTTATATATATTTAGCATGCTATATTAAAAAAATTAATTTCATTGATATTTGAGCCCCTACGATTAATTAGAAAGTTGTATATAGAACTAAGATCTTGTGATTAATATAATAAAATATGATCTGGATTGCATAGAATAGTAGCCTCATTTACATATTCACTGCATGCATATGCTTGCACAAACTCACATTTATAATTAGACATATCGTAGTATATTTTCGCTTACACTATAATGCATGTGTAAATTCAGAGGTGGATTCAAGATTTAATGTTTATGGGTTCCTGCAACGATCTCGGGTAAATTTTCAATAGTAACTGGGTTCACATTCAAATATTTATAGATATTTAGTGAATTTTTTGATCACATTTACAATGTTTGGATAAAAGCTACTGGATTCACGTGAATCCGTAGGTGGCAAGGTGGATCCGCCCTTGTGTAAATTCTAATACCGTAGGAAGACTTGCACAGTTAAGAACAATAAAAATATGTTCAGTAAAATCTCACATAGTAGGGTCGGAGAAAAATTGTGAGTGTGGGGTTGGGGTTGGTTGGGGGG
>NC_031999.1:36719830-36779701 GCF_001879085.1 Nicotiana attenuata
AGCATGTGAGGGAAGATGAGAAGGGGATGGCTTTTTGCAGATTGATTTGGATTCCCAAGCATAGTGGAAAGGAAAAGAAAAGAAAGGGAGGCAAAGCACTATCTGCAATTAATATATTTTATACTATATAGTAATAATTAATGAGTATCTGTCAAACAGCATCATCTCTTTTTACCATCACTTTCACTTTTGTCCTCTTTAGTCCCCTCTCAATATTACGTTTATGCCCCTACTAAATGATAATTTGCCCAATGAGAACAAGAGAAAAGAAAGGGAAACAAACAATGAACAAATCAAAATTTTAGGGGAAAAAGCGAGATAATTTTTTTCCCAGTAATGAATATGTAGCAATGAAAATTTTAAATTTGCAGATTATTTGTTGTTGCATTTGACATATTATCGCCGTTAGTGGCGCGTAGCTATGTATGACCAAGGGCGATCAACTGAACATTTTTCGCCAAAAAACTGTACTATGTGTAGTGTAAAATATTATTTGTTATTGATTAAAAAATATGACTTTGAACACCCTTACATAGCCCATTAACAAAGGATGTTCAAAATTTAAACGTCCTTATTGAATTTTCTGGCGTCGCTACTGATTGTCGTACGTTTTACTGAATCCGAGTTAAATGAGAGATTATAAATTCAAAGAAGTTTTTTTTCTCCGATTTCTGCTTTCAAAATCTGTCCTTTTTTTTTTCTTTTTCAAGAAGGTATATAGATGTTATTCAGGTTATCTTTAACATGTTTAGCTAATATTGTTAATTAATTCTGTATGGCCTAATCCAGTCAGGCTTAATAGGAAAAAATAATTTATAAACGTGTATTATGTCAAAAAAGTTACTGTATGACTTTAGCACTTGTCAATGGAAGGCACCAAATTTGGGTTAAATTGTTATGCACCAAATTATATTATTCCTATAATTTAAATGCAAGTCGAATACAGAAAACGACTCTAAAAATTCCAAATGATACTTGAAAAATGATTGACAGATTTAAAAAAAATGTACATATTATTGGAACATGTCAATATTCACTAACTATCAAAACAAATGATTGAAAAATAAAAATTCGTAGTAGCCACACTACCTAGTCTGTAGCTCTAGATCCAGAGAATATACTATGACTTAATTATGGGATGATTCTGACTATCAAATAACATAGTAATAATTTTAATTAAAATAAACTCTCCCATAGAACGAACCTCTAAATTCATTGTATAATTTTATTTTATTTTTTTGTAATTTTCCACCTGATGGTTGGTATTATATTAGGGTCAAATTAAATTCGAATTTATGCTAGAAAATACCACATTGGGAGCTCGAACACAAAATATTTGATTAAAGATAAAGAAGCACTTACCACTCCCACAATAATCCATGTTGATCAACGTATAAGTTTGATGATTGAGATTTAATGAGTTCACTAAATTTGATGATTTAATTTGTAAAAGTAATTTCTGATTGTTGAATTAAAACAAGTCTACAAATTCATTTCACCCACAGTATTTTCTATGACGATACTGTTCTGTTAGGACCGTAAAAAGTCAGATGTCATGCGGAAGCTAGTAAAGCAAACTTTCAAGGACGATAAATAAGACAACAAAAGAGAAATCTACCAAAAGAGACACAAACATTTAACGTGGTTCGGTCAAGTGATCTACGTCCACGGCGGAAATGGGCAATCCACTATATAAAAAGAGAGTACAAAATATCGAGAGAACAACCTCACGAAGAGGCAAACACAAGTGACACACTAACACTTGTCCCGTAAAGTTCTCCCCCTAAACACGACTCTCAAACCTCATATGGCTACATTGTGGGTGCTACTGATTGAGAAGGAAGAATCTTCAATTTATAGAACTTTAAACCTTTTCCTATAAGAAAAGAGACTAGCCAAATATGGAAGAATCATATTTTCCTTTCCTTCATGAGATAGGAAAACCAAATATGATAAGAAAATCAGGACAACTCCTAACATATTCAACAGAACTTACACGTACCTTGATTATTTTTATACACAAACATATACTTGCAGTCTCTACTCCTTCATCTTTCCCTCTCTGCCACACTATAAATTTAAATTAAAGATGAAACGGAAGAAGAAACTGATTAAACATAATTTTTCAATACTTGATTTTTTTTTTACAAAATTCTTTTGTGTATAAAAAAAATCTTTTATAAAAAGTATATAAAATTAGAAATAAATTTATAAAGAATTACAAAACTAATTTGTCTTATGGGAGCACTAAAAAGAAAAAATAATAGTGTCTAATGGGTAGGGATGACAATTTGAGCCGAAACTCATCCGACCCGTCCCACCCGCCCAGAAATTAATGGGTTGGGTTACAAATATTTTAGCTCATGAGTTAATTTGGGCTGAGCTCAAGTTAATCCATTATTTGTATAGCCTATTCTGACTCAATAAGCAGCCCAAATACAACCCATGAAACTTACCCAAAAAAAAAGAATCCCAACACAAATTATCTAGAAATTTACTTAGTTGCCCCAGTTTTACCTTTTCTGTACCATCCTTAAAGATCCCTTCAATTTTTTTTTTTTTTGTATTTTCAATTTTCTATTCATTTGTTTTTTGCACCCTCCCCCCACCCCAAAACCCCCTCAACAAAAAAATTTACCTTTTTTTTTGTATTTCAATTTTCTGTACTCCTTCCTCCCCCGCAAAGCCGCTCAAAAAATCTTTTTTTTTACTTTTTTTTTTCAACCGCGCAACCCCCCTCAAATAAAAATCTATTTTTTTTTGTATTTTTAATTTCCTGTTTTCTGTTTTTTCGTTTTTCTGCACCACCCACCCCAATCCCACCCGCAAAATATTTTTCACTTACACATTTTAATGTAAAAAGTTTTTTTATGCAAGATGAGCATGATTCTAAAATATGGGTCAAATTGGAGCGGGTTGAGTTATGACTCATTGTTTAGCCCATCTTGACCCAACCCACCTTAGCTCAAGTACACTTTGGGCCAGGTTGGGCAATGACCTATTTATTGACCTAACCCATCCCAACACGCCCAAATTCAATCCAACCCGTCCATTTGCCATCCCAAAAAAGGGTAAAAAGTGGAGACTAAAAAAGAAAAGAGAAGAGGGCAAAAAGAAAAATCACGTGAAAAGTTGGAGCAAGATCTAGCAGAAAAACATACTAATGGGATGTTCATGCAATGTCATGTGCAAATCCATTGGCTCTTTTCATTGTTACAATTTAAAATATAAATACAGTCATGTGCATGTTAGGTGATTCTTTGTCACTTTTTTTTCTTTCTAATTTTCTTTTTACTTGTTTGCAAATTTTGGATAATCATAGTATGTGGACTGTTATCTTGTGCTTTTGGAAACTTAATTATAACATTCATTAACTGGCTTTATAAGGGTAATTGAAAGTGATAATAATTTTTGAGTTGTTTTAGTTCATTGTATCAACCCATTGACAAACATGAGGACTTTTCACATGGTTTTATTTTGCTTTTTGTACTTGTATTTACTCTTCTTTTTTTCTTGTCATTTTCTTTACTTCGTATATATATTAGTAATAGTTTTTCAAAAATTCAACATATTGTCAATTAAAATTTTCTATAGTTTCTTAAAGTTTTAGATTATTTAAATTGGGTTGCTCTATATATAGGCAAAATATGCATGGATGACGCAGTCAAAAAGTTATGATAAATGACACATTATAATTCCAAATACGTTATAAAATAATAAAAGAGCAAGAGCAATATTGCAGAGAAAGAGAGAGAAGGAATTCTTATTGAATTTTGGGATGATTTACAATGGGGTAAGACCCCTCTATTTATAAGGGAAAAATGACTTAGCCTCAAAGTAAAACTCTCTACAAGATAGACATTCACTCCAAATAGAATTCTATTCATAATACTCCCCCTTGAATGTCTACTCGATAAGTAATGTGCCTCATTAAAACCTTAACTAAAATAAAACCCAATGGGAAAAAAATTCTAGAAAAGGAAAAAGAGTACACATATCTAATAATACGCCTTTTAGTTGCCTCGTTAAAAACCTTGCAAGGAAAACCCAGTGGGACGAAACCTTGTAAGGGAAAAAGAGTACAACGCGCATTAACTCCCCCTGATGAGAGCATCAATTCACATCATTGAGCCTTCACATTCCAATCTTGTGCACCATCTTCAAAAGATCTTTGGTAAAGATTTGATAAACAAATCAGCCATATTAACTTGAATAAATACGTTGCACCTTGAAATCATCATACTTGATAGATATGTAATATCTTCATAAAATGCCGTGGAATGGCCTTTTCAATATCTCCATAGAGATTCTCGCTATCATATTATCATGCTTATAATTATAGCAAGATACATATATGCACAAATTGCAATGAGGATGTGGTACTTCAAGATCAAGAATTGTATATGCTTCAAGCAATTTAAATCCTTCATGGATTGTCATATAAGTTAAGTCATATAAGCCATATAATAGACTTTAGATGCATATCAAGTTTTCATGTCATGCTAGACATATAAGATATTGAAAACTGTTTGCACATATCATTGACTTTATACTTTCAAGTATTTGAACTACATGTTCAAAATTGCATGTCTTTCATATGAATCAAATTATACTTGAATTGTGGCTCTTCCATTTGACCAATATTTTTGTGTCTATATTCGATAGACTTAAGATCCTCATCTATCTTAGTGCTATGATAGATGTCGTCGACAAATATTTTATATCGGTTCCAATATTTTTTCATAACGACATAACATAGAGATCTTTTCATTCATATATTCAGGTACCTGAATCTCTCATGAGATTTTATGAAGTGTTATGTCATGTGATCTAGATGTGATCTTCTAGATCACTTGCCTCCTTTATTATGATCATTTTGATCATTTGCTCATCTTCTTTGTCAAGAAGTTTATTTGAAACCGATTTGTCTATATGCTTTAAGAGTACTATAGACTTCGTCCTTCTAGGACTTTATAGGAGCATTTGCAATGAGAATATAGTTACTTTCTTTGGGTCAACAAATGCGGCATGCTTTGCAATAAATTGCACATGAATTATCCTTTTATGAACTTCAAGTTCATATTATTTTATTCGAGGATCTAGATGTATAAATGATAATTCATTCCATGTAACTTTTTCTCAACTGTTGTATCTTGTCTCCCCCTCATGTTAGAAAAACTAACTTGCTTCCTCAACTTTGAAAATTCATCTTTGTGCATTATGGTGTTAATGAAAATATACACCGCACATCAATAATAATAAGATGAAATTATTTAGTTCCTGACCCTGAACCACTTGTGAGGGGAGAATGCAATATACTTTCGTATATATCAAATTGATATATATAACTTTGTTCTCATAAGCAATTGTTTAGCTTTTAAGTAGAGGCATTTAATAAATCATTTTGCTAAACCAACTGTGATGTAAACCAACTCATCAAGATGAACTTCTTGAATAGAAAATCTGGAAATTATGCTCGAAATTAAATTAGTGAGCAAGTTACCTCGCAAACACCATGTTGCGGGTTAATAATAATCGCACATGTAACCATCTCATAGATGCATCTTATGTGATTACATGGCAGGTGAATGAGCCCATATTCACCTTTGATATTTCCAGCATTCATGGGATTCAATCCCAATTTTAGTTGGTATATTAATTAATGAGAACAAGCAACATAAGAGAATTCGTAAAGAACTTTCTAGTTCTTTAATATTTACCCATGTGAATTCTCTATTATTTTTGCACATCATACTTAAAATGATATGGATAAACCAATTATGCCAACTGAAAAATTATCAATATTGATAAAGTTCAGATTTATACCATGACGTGTGCAATTATCAATAAACTCCAAGTTTATTATGATATGGGTTTTTATATCAATAAACATCCACTTTATTGTGATATTCTTTTATTTGTGTAGTACAAACTGGAGAATAAAGCGGGTAGCTTTTCACATACATATTACCCAGCTACAAGTTGTAGTAATAGAAGATATTAAATCTTTCTTTTATTTATAGTCTCAATATAATCAACCGCTTTCGCGTATACTTTGGAAACTGAAAGTTTCTTTGAGGCTTACTACAACACAATACCTTATTGGTAATCAATTGTGTTTCTCCAAAATAGTAATAATTGGCTCTTCCAGACTCTCAATTAATTTGTAGTACCACATATTCATCAACACCCATATGGTGATATCTCTTTTAAAGAGAAACTTATACCATTATGGTCATGGCCAAAATTATATGCAAGATATGTTTCTTGCATTATTGTTGTCCTTTAATAATCACATTGCCAAAATATTTTGGCGTACAATAGGTACGTGACCAACGACCATTCATGCCATAATAATGATATTATTTTCTTATATCATCTCAAACCTCCTTCTAGAGGTGAGTGTGGTATATTCTCTACCACTAGCACGTTCATATTCTTTGAAGAATGAATATGTATTCATAAATCAGATGTTGTCACATTCACATCATGAATGGACCATAATCATCTATATGTGCTTTATAAAATCTCATGTCAAATCGATGACAAATCTTACTTTCACATAGTGAATGATTATTTTGAGAATCCTTATTGTTCTCATTACCACAATGATGACGATATAATTTCGTCTATTGCCACGTCCACATCCATTGATTATTCATGGTAATAAATTTGTCTTCTTTCAGACTTATCACATACTACTATCACATTCTCTAAAGGGAATGAGAATGAAGCAAATTCAATGGGACGGGTTTTTAATTCTTTGCCCACAATCATACATGAATTTAATCATGGCAAGTCATAGAAATTTTACCACTTTGGGTGGTTATAATTTCTTTTAAACTCCATTAGAGTTGCAAACAAAATTTATCGTCTTTGCTTGTATTTAAAATCAAATTATAGAATGTCAAGAATTTGAAAGAGATAAGTAAAATACTTACCTTAAATCAAGAATCTAGTCATGAAGGAAGTTCATAGAATAATTGACAATCATTATGCTCAATCCCAAAGCTTCTACTCAATTGGTTAGAGTCTCGTGCTGATAACGTGTTATAAAATAATAAAAGAACAAGAACAATATTGCAGGGAAAGAGAGAGAAGGAATTCTTATTGAATTTTGGGATGATTTACAATGGGGTAAGACCCCTCTATATATAGGCAAAATATGCATGGATGACGCAGTCAAAAAGTTATGATAAATGACACATTATAATTCCAAATAGATTTTAATGATGATACCACATAAACACAAAGTTTGAGATAGCTTAATGATATTAAAATTATTTTATTTTATTTTATTTTATTTTTTGCATAGATTTTTCAAATTCCTTATGATTTTTCTAGATTGCGAATTACATCACTATTTTTTTAAGAATTTCTAGTCAATTCAGTAGAAGAACCAAATAGATGTTCAGAAATCGAAGTGAAATGAAAACCTCAATTTATAATATTTTTTTGAAACGCTTCAAATTAAAACTTTTGACAAAATTGTCCACTTATGTCATACAATCTTGTTTTTCATGATCAAACTTCACGTTTGATTATAATTCTCAAATAGATAATATGGAATATTTCATCAACCTAGCCATTTCTAGTTATAGCATTCTCAATATAAATTCTAATTTTTATGCTTCATTTGTTAAAATTGGATAAAATAGAACAATTGGTATTACAAAATTTATAATATTGCAAAAAATGCGCCAGAGGTGTATTAATTTTTTTATAAATTGAGAATGCTAAATTAAATTCTTAACAATTTTTTTTTTTCCATTTCATAAAGTGTGGAGCCTGTTTTAAAATATAAAATAATTCTTTTTGAAGATAAATTAGAAAAACATATAGGTAATATAAAGAATATGTGTATTTAATCAAGGGGATAAGATAATTATAGGAGACAGAGAGTCACAGGGAGGGAGGGTAGCATAGTCTTCAATGTGGTCCAACTACTAAAACCTAGAAAGAGGAATCAATTGAAGAATCCCAATTTTATTCTCATGATTGATTGGGCATTTCCCAAATTCAATTCAAACCAATGAACCTATTTTTCTTCATTAAATATTATGTAAATAAATATTTATATTTATGCAGAAAGGGTTTCTGTGAATTCTGATTACTCAGAGGCATATGGAAGTTGGACTGTATCTAACTTGGGGCACATTTCCCTTTGAACATTTTATTCAATTCTTGATTTTCAACAGTCAAACAGCTTGGTTGTCTCGCACTACATGTTCTTTTTAAATAATTCATGCATCCGAGTCAGTTTATGTGCATCTCGTCTATTTCAATGGGTACCGATTAGGATTAGATTGCGTGCATTTCTGATTTTTGACTATAATTTCATATTTTTAGTGCATTACTTACCTTATATTTTGATATTTTAATGATTAATTGTGTGATGTTTAAACTTAATTAAGTTATTTTTATGTGTAGGATCGCTGGAATACATAAAGAAATAAAAATTGCACAAAAAAATAATGAAGACACAAAAAAAGAAAAGAAAAAAGAAAACACGAAAAGAAAAAAATGGAAGCAAGGCAAAGGCACCTGGCCCCAGGCGAGGCGAGGCAAGGTCTGGGCCAGGCCTGGTATCAACTTTTTGACTGGTATCAGTAGTCTGTAGCTCGCCATAAGTCAGGCGAGACCTGGTCTGCAGCTCGCCATAAGCCAACTTCAAGTATTTCGACTAGTATCAATTGTCTTCCGCCGGCGTAGATATCGAGCAACTTTACTTGCAACAATTTACAACAATAATAACAATAACAAATTCAGTAAACTCAAAAGTGGGGGTTCTGAAGAGGATAATGTGTATGGTGACGTTACTCCTATTTTAAGAAGGTTGTTTTTTGGTAGACCTCGCCTCATCTATAACAACTTAGATGGAAATATATTACTTATCATATTTTATCTCTTCCAAGATTTAAAACTTTGATCCAAAATTTAAAACTTTGATCTTTCATGGTTGATGGCTATCTCATTGACATGTTATCACAAATTAAATAATATTGGCCGTATATTTTCTTTTACACAATATATTTAATTCAAATCTTTTTTATTCCTTTTTGCCTCTCAGCTTCCAGAAAATAAAAGGTTTTTGCAAATGTCACTCCAACTCTAACCGATCGGTTATAAATAGAGGCAATTTTTTTCAGTAAGTCTAACCTCTCTAGTATTGAAAATAATTAAAAAAAAAAAAAAAAGGGCCCTCTTGTCACTTGCCTTCATGCTTGTTTTAGATAATGTTTTTTAATTCGATAGGATAATAAATGTGATAAGATTATATTTGCTTCTTGTATAATCAAATAAATATAAAGATTCGATCCCAAGCATTGAGCAATTTTTAATTTGATTATTATTTTTTGAGAAATGAAAGGCTTTAAATTGCTTATCCATAGATCCCATGAAGCAGGAATTAGTTCAATTTAATTAAGAAAAAAATGAAAAATATATTGGAATCTATATTCAATTAAGGAGCAACACTTATTGACAAATAGACATGTTGATGTAGTAATTTTTAATTGAGGAACAACACTTGTTGACAAATAGACATCTTGCATCTCTTACACCACCTGAATATTAATTTTTTAAACCTTAGAAAGGTTTCCAAAAATTAGCTTCTAAGCCTTATTATATTTAAATTTTCTGACATAGTCAAGTTTGAAGTGAAATAACCCTTCATCCTTTGTCTGAGTCTCGGGTTCGAATCCTAAAAAAAAAATACAATAAAAATACGAATTAGCGACAGATAAATTTTATAGTTAAATAATTTTTTTTTTATCACTGATCTTATTTAGCGACAAATTAGCGTCTGATTATCAAGAAAGTATGTTAGCTACGAGATCAGCAATGGAGTTCATAGCTAATTCAAGTTTTTTTTTTTTTTTTTANTGCAAAGAACCAGTGTATTGTGATGCGTCAAGAAAGAGTATCAAAGAGCTCACTAATATCCTTAGCCCCACGGTGGGCGCCAAACTGTTTACCCTGGAATCCGGATAACAATTGAATTTATATGGGGTTTTAAGGATCCGTGAACTAAAAGATACAAAAGGTTTGGATTGAGGAAAATAAAAGATAAAGACTCAACAATTGCTGCTAAAGTAAATAATCGCAGAATATAATATTGCTTAGAACAATTGTGCTTGATAGCGTACAAGAATTTAGAGAGATGGTACTGTAGTGTAATGGTTTCCGATCCCCTCTTTGGGGTCTTCTCCCCTTTTATACATTCTGATTAAGGGTAAAAATAAGGTAGGTAAATTAATTACATCGTGGATCCCTGTAATTACGCCTTAATGGCCTGAAATGGTTGAGAAAATCACGTTTGGGCGAGATATCCGGCGACGCTTGGTTATCCATTACGAGTCCGGCTTCCGACCTTGTGTGTTTCTCCATCCGGTGGTGACTCATATCGAGCTCTGCAACGGTCTCGAAATGACTCGACCTCGGTTGTAGACGTGGCCGTCGTTCTACCTTGCATCCAGGTCGGGTTCGATGGCCCCGACTTGCCCCGGACCGGACCCAACCCGGTCGGGCTCAAGCAAAAAAGGGTATCACCCAATACAATATTACATTTATCTACAACTATTATTTGATTTACGTTTTATACAACTGTATTTATGTTTTAAAAAATTAATGAGTATCCAGCTTTGTTAAGCCACCCTACAAATATGGTAGTATCCCTAAAAAATCTCCTCTCTCTTCTCTCCCTGTACGGAAATAAGTGAACGAGGATACCAAAATTTTAGCTTATTTAATGAAATCCTTATCATTTCCTAAATTTAAGCCTAACTGAATTGACTACAACTAAAATACAAATTATTTCTTAAAAAATCTCTAAATCCCCAAAACTTAGTTTAACCAAATGGATTACAACTGTCACGACCCTAAACCCAAACCCGGTCGTGATGGCGCCTCTCGTGAAGACAAGGCCAGCCGACACACTTCCAGTTCACTTTAAGCAATTAACAAATAAATACTAAGTCTTTAACAGAAATAAAATCCCAAAATAACAGCATAAGTTGCGGAATTAAAAACCAATACAGCCCGACATCGGGGTGTCACCAGTCATGAGCATCTAAAACAGTACTACAAGTCTGAAAGTCTACTCCACTCCTACATAACTGAATCAAAAGGAAATAGGATAGAGGGAGATAGCAGTGGGCTGCGAATCGCCGGGCAGCTACCTAGTAATCTCCAGAAAATCTGCTGACAGCTCTCAACCCTCGCTAGCAGGACCTGTAGCGCCCGAATCTGCACACAGGGTGCAGGGAGTAAAGTGAGTACTCCAACTCAGTGAGTAATAAAAATAAATGAAGACTGAGCGATATAAAGTCACGTTAAACACAACATTAAGCTATAAGAGGCATAGCAAAATCAATAAATATAATTAAGCAGTGAAATCTCATAAATACCTTTTAAGCAGTCAAACAATAGATAGAAAAAACAACTAGAAAAGGGTAAACACATAAGAACTGCCCCTCGGGCAAAGTAACAACAGAATCGGCCCCTCGGGCAATATCACAGAACAACACCAGCCCCTCGGGCTATATCTCATATCACAATGGGTACTCGCGCTCACTGGGGGTGTACAGACTCCGGGAGGGGCCCCTTACGGCCCAAGCGCAATATCAAGACATCTCGTGGCATCATAAACAGGCTCTCGGCCTCATATCAATCACAAGCCACCTCGTGGCGTACAATCTCAGGCCCTCGGCCTCATTATCATAATTAGTATATCACTGCTGCGGCGTGCAGCCCGACCCATAAGTATCCTCACAATACAGGCCCTCGGCCTTACTCAGTTAGAATCTCATAAGCCCCTCGGGCAACAGTAAAATATGAAGCTCAACTCAAAACATCTTTTAAAAATATCATTTAAGGTGTTTAAAACAGAATAACTTAGCTGAGTTTTTGAAACAAGTAAAATATGGCATGACTGAGCACAAATGTGAAATCAAATAGTGAGGAAAATATCAGTAAAAATCCCCTAAGGGTTCAAACAGTTGGCACGAAGCCCAAGTATGGCATTTAGCCCAAAATATAATAATATCAAATAGTTCTCAAGTAAAATACGCGACTTAATAGTCGTACGGGATGGACCAAGTCACAATCCCCAACGGTGCCCGACCCCACGCTCGTCATCTAGCGTGTGCGTCACCTCAACATAGCTGACCGCTGTGTAATTCGGGGTTTCATATCCTCAGGACAGCATTTAAAAATTATTACTCACCTCAATCCGGCTCGAAATCTAGCTCGAAATGCCTTTGCCCCTCGAATCAGTCTCCGGATGCTCCGAATTTACCAAAATCAGAACGTAACCATTAAATTATGCTAAAGGGACGAAGCCCACTCGAAAATAATCGAAAAATATCACAAATCCCGAAATTACCAAAACCCGACCCCCGGGCCCACGTCTCGGAATTCGATAAAATTAACATCATTAGATTCCTTATCTCCCCACGAGTTCATACATATAAAAAGTTCCAAAATCCGACCACAATTGGTCTTCCAAATCCTCAATCAAAGGCCTAGGCTTCTAAGCCCTAGTATCTCTAATTTCACCTTTAATTACAGCTCTAATCCGTGCATTAAAACCATATAATCGAGTTTTTAGGTCCAAAATTCTTACCTCAATGAGTTCCCCTTGAATTCTCTCTTCAAAATCGCCCAAAGCTCTCAAATTCGTGTTTAAAAGTGAAGAAACCCTCTGAAAATCGCGAAGGAGGAAATATAACTATTCTGACCCAGGCTTTTCGCACCTGCGGTCCATAAGTCGCACCTGCGTGACCGCTTCTGTGGTCCCAATGGCCGCACCTGCGGTTTTCACTTACTAGACCAATTCCGCATCTGCAACGTAACAGCCGCACCTGCGCCATCGCAGGTGCGGTTCACCAACCGCTTCTGCGGTTCCTGCCTTCATAGGCCTTCTCCGCTTCTGCGATCCTTATCTGCATCTGCGGTGGTCGCACCTGCTATCCTTCAACCGCAGATGCGGTTATGACAGTAGCAAAAACACTTCAGCTCTTCAGCTACATTCCAAACTTCCCGTTAACCATCCGAAATCACCCCTAGGCCCCCGGGACCTCAACCAACAGTACAAACACATTATATACTACTATTCAAATTTATACCAACCTTCAAAATACCTCAAACAACATCAAAATCACCAAAACACATCGAATTCAAGCCTAAGGTTCTAAAATCTTTCGCATTCCACTTTTGATCAAAAAGTATACCAAGCCACGTCCGAATGACCTGAAATTTTGCACACACATCCCAAATGACATAACGAAACTATTGCAACTTCCGAAATTCTATTCCGATCCCTATATCAAAATCTCACCTATCAACCGGAAAACGCCAAAAACTCAATTTCGCCAATTCAAGCCTAATTCTACTCCGGACCTCCAAATCACATTCCGATCACACTCCTAAGTCCCAAATCATCTCCCGAAGCTATTCGAACAATCGGAACTCACATACGAGCCATCTAACACATAAGTCAACATCCGCTTGACTTTTCCAACTTAAGCCTTCTTAAAAGAGACTTAAGTGTCTCAAACCTTCTCAAAACCTTTCCGAACCCGAACCAACCAACCCGATCATATATAAAACCGATAAACAAAGCAAATAGAAACAGAAATGGGGAAATCGGAACGGTAACTCATGAGACGACCGGCTGGGTCGTCACAACAACTCAAATACAATGAATCATCTCTTAAAAGATGTCCTTTGGCTGTTATTTAAAAATAGATAAGAGATTACACTATATATAATATATGTCCATCGAGTAATTATACTTTTTTAACAGTATTGCATATAATTGATAGTATATTGTATACCCCTAATACAGTGGTGTAGATATATAATATATTGTATAATGTATATATTTAATAATTAATGAACAATAAAATATATTATGTATTCTACATATGAAATAATGGTTTAACTTATATAAATAAAATAATATACTTTCTACCTAAGTAAATATACAATATACTTAAAGAAATTATATATTGTACATAGTATAAATATACTATATATTTATGGATTGATAGACTTGTGAAGATCCTAATTAGTATATATAATTTATCATCAAATATATCTGTTTGTGAATTGATTCATCGACTTATAACTTACTCAGATGCATCGTTGAATATTAAAAACAAAACGTTTGACCTATATTTATTAATAGTAAAAATAAAACGTCTCGACCTATATCGATTAATCTATGTCATGCATTATTAGTGATGAATGAATGTAATCTGTTAACCCTTTTGTAATACGAATAATGAATACACTAACATATACTATAACATGCTATATATGTAGTTAAAGTAGCAGAACGAAGTGTGTGTGTTATATATATACACACACTAACATATACTATAACAAGCTATATATATAGTTATAGCATTACAATGAAGTGTCTCTCTCTCTCTCTGTGTGTGTGTGTATATATATTTTGATAGCCGTATATATATATAAGAACACGAAGCGGTAGGAATACAGGGTAGGGTTCTTTTAGGGATTGATAGACTTGTAAATTGATTAATCGACTTATAACTTATTTAGATGCATAAATGAATATTAAAAATAAAACTTTTTGACCTATATCGATTAATATATAAAAAACAAAACGTCTCGACCTAAAATAGAATAATATTATATTGGTTTATCAATTGATTAATTATTCGTACGTAGTAATGTATAAGATTGATCATCTATTANAGTGTACTGTGATGCGTCAAGAAAGAGTATCAAAGAGCTCACTAATATCCTTAGCCCCACGGTGGGCGCCAAACTGTTTACCCTGGAATCCGGATAATAATTGAATTTATATGGGGTTTTAAGGATCCGTGAACTAAAAGATACAAAAGGTTTGGATTGAGGAAAATAAAAGATAAAGACTCAACAATTGCTGCTAAAGTAAATAATCGCAGAATATAATATTGCTTAGAACAATTGTGCTTGATAGCGTACAAGAATTGAGAGAGATGGTACCGTAGTGTAATGGTTTCCGATCCCCTCTTTATGGGGTCTTCTCCCCTTTTATACATTCTGATTAAGGGTAAAAATAAGGTAGGTAAATTAATTACATCGTGGATCCCTGTAATTACGCCTTAATGGCCTGAAATGGTTGAGAAAATCACGTTTGGGCGAGATATCCGGCGACGCTTGGTTATCCGTTACGAGTCCGGCTCCCGACCTTGTGTGTTTCTCCATCCGGTGGTGACTCATATCGAGCTCTGCAACGGTCTCGAAATGACTCGACCTCGGTTGTTGACGTGGCCGTCGTTCTACCTTGCATCCAGGTCGGGTTCGATGGCCCCGACTTGCCCCGGACCGGACCCAACCCGGTCGGGCTCAAGCAAAAAGGGTATCACCCAATACACAAATACTGAATGAAAAAAAAACAGGTCAAGTGGGGGCACTTCCGACCTTTTATTAATTGTTTTTAGGAAATTCTATTCTATCATGATTCAGTGTAGAGTTAGCAAGAAACAATAATTACCCAACATTGAAACAGACAAAAGGGGTGAATTTAGTAAGGTAGAAATTGGCTTTTGGTATAAGGCTAAATGTAAGTGTCGATTGGTTAATATAGTCTAGAGTATTGATATAATATAAAATTAATAAAAAAATAAATAGGTACAGAGGGGAATGGGAATATACAGTTAGGTTATTAGGAAATTTGTGTAGGATAAGGTCGGTGAAGAACATGGGAACTTCAGTCGGTAAAAATTTTATTTTATTGCAGTCAAGGTAATAATTATTTTTTTTTACGTTGGATTTTGCAACATAAACAGTCAGATGGTAAATGGTAACTAGGGGGAATCACTAGAAAGGAACAGAAATATTTGACATTTAAAATATAAAATTAAAAAAAAAAAATTGTAAGCTGTAGCCCTAGCTGGGCTTACACTTGGGAAATTTTTTCCTCTTTGTTTACGAGCTTAAGTTAAGGGTTGATTGTTTTGGTTAAAAAAATTGGACAAAATACAAAATTGACTAGTAGTCGAAACTAATTACATTCTTTAATTAAACAGTATATGAAGTATATATAGTCTATATATAAAAATCAACATATATATATATATATATATATATAAATATATATAAAATGTATATTTTATTGTGTATTATTTCTGGAAACGACTAAAACATATATATTTCTCTAGAAAAACTGAGAATGGATGACTTTGCTACGATCTTTTTCTCATATTTTTGTCTTTGATGAGATACAAATATACTACACTATGTTACGGGGAATGATGGGGTGATTGACATTCCTCTGTTCTCAGAGGCGGGCTTAGAATTTGAGCACGACGGGGGAACCATAGCGATAACATTTGGCGTGCAACTCTTAAAAAACTTAATGATTACAATGACTTATCATCAAAGTATAAACAAAAATAAGTTCTAAAGAAAAAGAAAAAACCAAACACAGAGAGAACTTGAGCATGCACAACAACAACAACAACAACAACAACAACAACCCAGTGTATTCTCACAAGTGGGGTCTGGAGAGGGTAATATGTACGCAGACCTTACCCCTACCCCGAGGGGCAGAGAGGCTGTTTCCAGGAGACCGTCGGCTCAAGAAGGAAACAAGTGACAGAAACAAGTGACGATATATTAGTACTAGCAATAGACTCATAATAAATAACATAAAATACACAACATAACATAAAATAACGTAAATAATAAAATAACAACTATATAAGGAAAATAAGAGATACGAGAAAGAGGAAAGTATACTAATATCTAGAATATAAATCCCCGCATCAGTAGCTGACCCGTAACATCCTAAGCTTAACTCCTAACTGTCTAGTCTAACTCTAGCGCGCTGTAGAAGTATTCTCAACTTCCCCTAACCTACAACCTTAATGCTCGACCTTCATAATCCCCTGTCAAGGGCCATGTCCTCAGTAATCCTAAGTCGCGTCATGTCCTGTCTGATCACCTCTCTCCAATACTTCCTAGGTCTCCCTCTACCTCTCCTCGTGCCCACCACCGCCAGTCGCTCACAACTTCTCACCGGTGCATCAGTGCTTCTCCTCTGAATGTGCCCGAACCATCTGAGTCTTGCTTCCCGCATCTTGTCCTCTATGGGCGCCACGCCCACCCTCTCTCGAATAACTTCATTCATAATCTTATCCATCCTTGTATGCGCACACATCCACCTCAACATCCTCATCTCTGCTACTTGCATCTTTTGGATGTGTGAGTTCTTAACCGGCCAACACTCGGTCCCATACAACATGGCCGGTCTGACCACTGCTCTATAAAACTTACCTTTTAGTAACGGTGGCACTTTCTTGTCACACAGGACTCCCATTGCTAACCTCCACTTCATCCACCCCACCCCTATACGGTGTGTGACATCCTTGTCGATCTCCCCGGTCCCCTGAATAACTGACCCAAGGTACTTGAAACTACTCCTCTGAGGGATGACTTGGGAGTCAAGCCTCACTTCCACTCCCACGTCCGTCGGCTCGGGCCCAAACTTGCACTCGAGATATTCCGTCTTCGTCCTGCTCAACCTGAGACCTTTAGACTCAAGGGCCTGTCTCCAAACCTCTAGTCTCTCGTTGACGCCGTGTCTTGTCTCGTCAATTAGGACTATATCATCAGCAAATAGCATGCACCATGGCACCTCCCCTTGAATATTATGCGTTATGGCATCCATCACCAGGGCAAATAGGAAAGGGCTGAACGCAGAACCTTGGTGCAACCCCGTAACAACCGAAAAATGCTCGGAGTCGCCTCATACTGTCCTAACCCGAGTCTTAGCTCCATCATACATGTCTTTAATCACCCTAATGTAGGCAACCGGGACCCCTTTAACCTCTAAGCATCTCCATAAGACCTCCCTAGGAACTCTGTCGTACGCTTTCTCTAGATCGATAAACACCATGTGGAGATCCTTCTTCTTATACCTGTATTGTTCCACCATCCTCCTAATAAGGTGGATAGCTTCTGTGGTAGATCGCCCTGGCATGAACCCGAACTGGTTGTCTGAAATAGACACCGTCCTTCGCACTCTCATTTCTACCACTCTCTCCCAGTCCTTCATGGTATGACTTAGTAATTTGATACCCCTATTGTTGTTACAGCTCTGGATATCGCCTTTGTTCTTATACAACGGAACCATTGTACTCCACCTCTACTCTTCAGGCATCATATTAGTCTTGAATATAACATTAAACAACCCAGTAAGCCATTCCAGGCCTGCTCTGCCCACACACCTCCAAAGTTCAACTGGAATTTCGTCTGGTCCGGTAGCTCTGCCCCTCCTCATCTTACGCATTGCCTCCATGACCTCATCGACCTCAATGTCCCTACAATCACTTATCTTATGTGGGCCGTCGGCATTTCGCAAATCACCTAGTACAATATCCATCCCCTTCTTCATTCAGAAGTTTATGAAAGTAGGTCTGCCATCTCCTCTTAATCTGGTCATCCCCCATCAAAACTTTGCCGTCATCATCTTTTATGCACCTCACTTGGTCCAGATCCCGAGCCGTCCTCTCTCTCACCTTAGCGAGTCGGAATAGCTTCTTCTCCCCGCCTTTGTTCCCTAGCTCCTCATACAGATGAGCAAAAGCTGCCGTCTTAGCCTCCGTAACTGCCGTCTTAGCCTCCGTAACTTGAGCATGCACATTTTATCAAAAAACATGTCAAATGCTTAAAAGAAAAAAAAAAGTGAATGTACCATTAGGGTAAATGCTTACCTGCAGCGGGTGTTTGCACCAAACTATAATAATTTATCATGATTAAGTAATTTTATTAGGTGAAAATATATATTAATTAATCATGATTTTGTATTATGAGCTTATTTGTAAACACATGGCATACACCTATTGGTTTGGTACAAACACCCGATACGGATAAATTTTTACCATTGCCACTAGTCCTGCATATGCGAAATAAAAATAATCTACTTTAGAGAGGCAAAATATTTCATTATTTATTTTTTTACTTCTCCAGCGTCATTGTACTCTATGCTATTACAATCTCGTGGTCAAATAATTTTTTAAAATTGTTACTGTTCAAAAGTTTTTAAGATATTTTTTACTTATAAATTATGATTTAAATAATTCTTATTATAATAAATTCAATATTTCAGTTCATACTGAAAATTAATTACATTAGGTATGTATTCCAAATCCTACTATACTTTATGAGACGGGGAAAAATGTTACTATTTCAGACTGAAAGCTGCATAAAATTCCTGCATTTTACCGTTAGTGGACAGTACTGTTCAATAGGTGGAGTGAATTTGACAATTATAAGACTGATATTTAGTGGGGTACTGAGCAACCAAAAAGGTGTAGGGAAAAGGTAAAGATTTAAGAAAGAAGGGGTCAGTAAATCAGAAAAATGCATGTGAAACTGAATTGAAGATTACGAGAGAGAAAGGTGTGATTAAAGTAAGAGATGAATAGGTAATGAAAGACCAATGGGCTTGTGGGGGAGCGGTGAGTATTCCATCATCCTTAACTAGAGTTTCAGGTTCGAGTGCTGGTTATGGAATCACTTTTGTTAGTAAACGCTTTACCCCTAATGTGGAATTTTCTGGCATGAATCGAATTTAGTCGGGTCCCAATACAAATATTAAATACTAAGTGAGAAATCGAAAAAAGAACAGGTATTGAAAGGGTTGTTGCTTATTGCTTTTCTCCATGATGTTAAATTATTAGAGTATGGACTATATCTACGAGCTATTACATCTTGTGAAAAAATAGAAGAAAATATAGAAAAGACTATAATTAGATTAGATTGAGATGTATACATATGTAGTATGACATAGACCCACATGCCATATTTAAGAAAGACACGCACATGAGACGACCACAACAACAACAATCCAGTAAAATCTCACTAGTGGAGTCTAGGAAGGGTAGTGTATACGCAGACCTTACCCCTACCCCAAAAAAATAGAGAGGCTGTTTCCGAAAGACCCTTAGCTCAAGAAAAGAAAAAGACACACACATGGGAGTTGAGTTTTATTTTGGGACGTCCTAAAATATGCATGATTTAGTATTAAGGGTTACGCACGGTGGAATGAGTAGGCTCTTTCTATTCTTAATCAGAGATTTTATGTTCGAAATCTGAGTGTGAAAAAAATTATGGTCGGAAGCACTTTTTTGTTTAGTGAGCCTTACACAAATTCGAATTAGCCAAGATCTCAATACAAATTACTGACACCGGTAAAGAAACTAAAAAAGAAGCATGACTTTAGTACAATATCATCCCATGCAGATCTCATAGGAGAACGAGTGCTTGCTTATACGTCTTAATCTCAAGTAAATTAGAGTTGGTCATAATTAATGATAAAAATATATATTTAAATCTTCCATCGACAAAAAACGAGAAGCAATAAGTATAAAAAACAAATGTGAAACGTTAGTTAGTATTTAATAGTCAAACATAAATTTAAAGTAAATAATATCACTAGTAGTAAGCTGTGTACTATCGCAAAACAATCCATGCTTCATCTACATTTTAGTTTTGTGCAAAGTACGTGAAATGAAAGTTAATTTGATAACATATATAACCCTATAGTAACTCTAAATATTATCATATTTCACTTTAAACTATGTATTTGAACTATACTGACTTTTTCTTAAAATAATAAATCAAATCAACTAAAAGATTCTACCATGTATAAAAATAACAAAATGAGAAATTCAAAATAATCAAATACTACCTCTGTGTATTTGTTCAGAGTGTATTTATACTATCTTAAGATGACAGATAAACGATGTAATCAGATGATAACATGTGGCGTCTGTACACGTGCTTCACGTGTCCTTTACCCTAATTCTTTGCCTTTTTTTCTTCAGCAAAATACTTGGAATTCTTTTTTTATTTTCAATAAAGACTTGGCAAAATTGGACTGGAGCTGCATTATCATGAGTTTTTTTAAGGTGTAATATACCACTAGGCAAGGCGCCTGGCATCAGCCCCAAGCTAATAAATCGTACCAAGTTGTATTTACATGAGATTGGCGTGGTCGAGAAAAAGAAAAAAGAAAAATTATAAAGTGTATTAGACTAGTTAGCATGAGAATTAGTAAGTCCAATAAATAAATGACATCAATCAAACATTACGGTTCGTCCGTGGCGAAGTAATAAGTATTTCATTATCATTAATTAAAAGTTTTGAGTTCGAACCTTGAATATGAAGTTAATTTTAATCAGAAACGTTTTACCCGTAAATTAAATTTTTTAATGCGAATCTGATTAATCGAACTCCAAATCAGATATCAATCATGGAATAAGAAATAAGAAAAAGAGGGTAGTAATTTATTAGTATATCTCCCTCTTCACCAAATATCAACTACCACCATTATCAGCTAACCTACGTCAAGTCGTCATGCGCATTGTCTTAGATACATGACGCAATTATATTTACATGAATTTAACTTTTATACATCCTTATTATAATGGATTGTTATAAGTGATTTAGGTGATTTGTTGATATAGAGATTTATTTAGATTGTGATGTACATAACTCAAATTTTTAGTCGTTTTCAGGTTATTAATTACGCATACTTATTATGAACGATTATCTCTTGTTAGTTTTTTAGATAACCTGCGTAATTACTTTAAGAAAATTAAATCTATTTACATTACATGTCATACTAATTTGGATGTTACTAATGATTTAGGTGATTTGATGATATCGAAATATATATACAGTTAGACCTCTCTATAACAATATCCCTATATAACAACACTTCACTATAAAAGTCAAGTTTTCTCGGAACCAATTTTTATATTATGTTATAATATGTCTTGTTTATAACATCACTTCGCTATAACATTCAAAAATATTTAGAACAAACGAGGTTGTCATAAAGAGTTTTGACTGTATTTCTAAGTTATGGGAGTACATCAGACAAAACACGGAGGTCTGGATTGTTATGTCAAAAAGTGGCTAACCCGAAAACACAAAAAATAAATAATACTAAATTTTAACGTGAAAAAACCCTTCAAATCAAAGACAAAAACCACGTGATCAAAGAGATTTAACAAAACTCCACTATAACAATAATATGATTACAAAAGTTTTCAAATTGGCTACACAATAAGTGCCAAATACGAAGCAATAATAGCAACTAGAGCAATAATAAACCAATTGAAGAATTGAGAGAAATCACCCAGGATGAAGCCGTTGTTCAGGGCTCAAAATCGGATAGTGCAAGCCTCTAAATTCTATCTTCACCATTCAAATCAAAGACCAATATATTAGAAATATTAGTATGCACAATCCTATCATATCCGAGTCTGAGTTTACCCTTTGCACTTCAGACAGTCGTCCGTAGCATCATAAGGAGGACACTCTTTTTGAGGTACAAAAAGAGAAGGGTACATAAGAGGTTGGTCTTTCTCAACATAGTGTATAGGAGGAAAAACCTTTCGATACAAGATATGGCGCGCATTTATGTGAAAGAGAAAAAGAATCCCTTCTTATCTTCTTTCCCAAGAGGAAAAGAGAAAAAGGTTCTTATGGAGGGAGGGGGTGGGGAAAGGATTGGGCCTACCTATCCCGATAAGACCCCATAAAAAATGCCGAGAAAAGGGTAGCACTTCTTTATGTGATCATAGTATGTCACGTCATCTCACCTATGCACTATCTTCCAATTCGCTGATAAGAAAAATAACGTTAGGATGAGGGTCTACGATGTGATACTAAAGTTTGACGAGGGGACAAGGTCAGATGTAGTGTATCCCAATGGGTTCAATTAAATCCATATCCTTTGATGTGGAGCAAAAATTTATGTTTAAAATTGCAAATAGTAGATATGAATCCATAACTTTAAAAAATACAATGAGTTCAATGCTAAATTTTTTAAAAATTGAACTCATAAGGTTTAAATCCTGGATCCGCCTCTGCCACGGGATACAAGCTAACTATTAGCAGGAACCATTATGTAATACTAAAAAATTTAGTCCATCCAACGGTGAACAAAATAAAACGTAATTTGAAGTTGGCTGAACGGAGTAAATATTTACAATAAACAATCTTTCTTCTCTATTCTCTTGTGATGGATGATCTCTAAAAAATCTTTCTTATATGCTAAAGTCTTTCAAAGACTAATATTATAAGCATAGAATAATTCTCCAAAGTTGCTTTATTTGTTGATAGTGAGCAGTGCCTTTTCTGAAAATCAAAACCAACTCTAAATAGGAATAAGAACCAAAATCCAATTCCGAATAGGAAAGAAAACCAAAAGAGAATAGTATTAGGCCATTCGACCTTTGGCTGGACAACATAGGTATGGGCCCAACAAATTTTTCCTCCAGCCAAGGGGCCATATGTGTCTTCATGTAGAGGAACTATTGATAGGTTTATGCACACTAATTTTCTGCAAAACTCATGCTTATCTACATGCTTAATTACGAAATTCTCAGGTTACTCCATCTAAATCTCCTAATATTAATCACCATGAAGAAAAACTGTCTTGATATTTATCTGCTCAACCTATAAATCTACACTTGTGGATAATCCTATCCCACACGAATAGAAGATATTTTCATAACAGGGGAGAGAATTTAATTAAAGTCAACTCCTTTTTTCTGGCCAAACCCTCTAACCACTAACCTTGCCTTGTGCTTAGGCGCATGGGTATGTTGATCTTATTTTACTCTGAAATTCATTTGTTCGATAAAGCTGATGTGAGGCTAGAAACTCATGTTTTAGGCGTAGTATTACATTCCAATTACTGCAATTCTACGTGTGCTTAAGCTCAAATGATAGTGAATTACACTTAGCACGTGTTTTATGCCTTGCAGGAAGTGATCCCGAGTTCAAAAGTTAATTTGGAGCTAAATCGATCAATTTAGAGCTTTGAAGTCTAAGTGAAAGCCCAATGCATTAAGCTGAGATCGTGTTTGGAGGTCATGTACCAAGTTTGGATGTCAAAAGAAGAGAAAAATTTCACTCTGAGAAATTTGCACTACTGCGCCACACCGTGCGCCGCAGTGTGTGCCGCAATAGTGCAAATTCACAACAGGCGTCAGAAATCAAGTCTCTGAAGTTTCCCACTATCGCATCGCACTGTGCGGCCCGACTGTACAAAATTCGCAGAGCTAAGTCCTAATTCGTGCAGGAAAGGGTATTTCGTCTGGGCCCGACCCTACTTGGTATAAATACATGTAAAAACATTATTTTGGACTCTGGACACACTTTAGACCTAGAAAGAGCACGTAGCCATCGTGGAGACCGGAGATTCGACCTAAGGAGGCAAGAACACAGTGTTGATACCCAATTTTTTCCCGTATATTTTTTATATGCTAAATACTTTCAAAATAGTATATATATGCATATATAAGCATGTCCAAGTATTTCATTATTTTTTCCAATTTTTAAAAGATGTTTAATCCAATTTATTGCCCTATTTTAATAGTACAAAACCAATAATTATTCTCAAAATTATTATTTTTGGTGATTCACTTATTTCATCCTAATTTATACCAAAATATAGCTCAGGTAATTTTTGCACGTTTTTATAAATTGATTTGGTATTTTTAAAGCTAAATTGCACTTAATTGCAATACTAGCCTATTTTAAGATAATTGCGTTTATAATTACAAATTTGATTCCAGTATTTTTAATCTAATATTTATATACTATTAATTAATTTAGCACACTTAATTTATTTTCCGAAATCGTTTTACTATCTTTTATAAAATAAAAAGGGAAAAAGTGGCTATTTAAAAGTTAGCCCTATTTCATTTCAATTTTAGCCCAAATTTAACCCCCCTAATCAACCCAATTTCAATCTCAAACCGAACCAGCCCAATTCCTAAATTACCCGACCCCTAACCCGTTAATAAAACCCACCCGGCTCCCCTTTTGGTCCAGGCCGTTGATCATTTTGATCAACGACCATAATTCCCCCTTTCCTTTTTAATTTCCCAAACACCCCTAACCCTAATCACTTTCACCTTATCAGCCTCCTTTGAACCCCTTCGTCTCCCAAACTCTCTCGAACATTCCTGGAACCCTAATCGTCTCCCACCATCTTCAACCGTGAAACCCACCGGAAACCATGGCTTCTCGGGCCATGAGGGTCCTATACTCACCTCCTATTACTCCTATGTGCCTGGTACTTGAAGATTCGAGGCCAGGCCTCGAAGGTCTTCACTCAGACCTTCGCCGACTCGAGGTTTCCGGCCATCTCCGGCCTTGCTCCGGCGTGCTATAGTTGTTTGAGTCTGATTCCGACCTCTCCGACTCAGGTCAATGACCTTTCAAGGCCTTTCTCATTTTCTAGGGTTCTTCTAAAACCCTAGCCCTTCGAGGTTTTTCTCCGATTCTTTTTAGATCTGTTGTGTATCCATGCTCTACTTGAGTTTTCAAACGATTTCCCCAATTTTTTCTTTCAAAATTACTTTCAAAATCGCTTCTTTTCGATTTTGGGTTTTCTGAAAATGCTTAAAGTGTTTATCTGACTTCCTCTCCCTTTTCTTTTGTGTGTATTTGTCTCTACTCTGTTCTTATGTTCTTCTTTTACCACGCATGTTCTTCTACTATGCTTTTTATATTCCGTTCTTTCTTCCACTGTATTTTCTATGCTATGATCTGCTGTTTTCTTCCACTATGTTCTGATGTGCTTCGCCTACTGTATTCTTCTACCATGTTCTTAAGGGTTCTTACTATTTTACCTTGTTTAAAGTTTCTTCTAAAAAAATCTACTTAAGCATGTTTTCTTCTACTGTTCTTGTTATTCTTTCATCATTATGCTTCGAACTAGTTTCTTCACTCTAGTCTGTTTTGAAACCTTCTACTGGTTTGCATGTTTTCTTATGAGTTTCTGAAAGAAACCCCTGAGCTGGTTTTGACTACTTGCCTCCTCATCCCTGTGTTTGATTCTAGGTGGAAACCCTAGAATTTGGAGATTCCGCCGAGGTTTGATTATGTGAACTAGGGTTTTGTTTTAGAACCCTTAACTCCTTCAGACTGACTTTGAGTCTCTGAACTGAGTTTGGACATCTTTTGTACAATTTTGAACTTTTTGCTAAAACTCTCCTACACAGGAGTTTCTACTGATTTTACAATGGCTCGACAAGTTTCTTTCACGTTTAACGTGTCTGTATGATTTATATGTGATGAATCCTTCTTCAAAAAGGTTTTCAAACTAGTGATTGACTCAAAATTCCTTTTTAATAGGTCTAATTGATTGTTTGCTAATTTTCCTTAAGTTAAAACCTTTTCCATCTTTCTGACTTGGTTCATTCGTACCAAATCTCAGACCTTGTGATTTCTTGGCTGTTAATTGGTTTTCTTTCCTTAAATTGTACAACCGTGTATTTCAGAGACCTTGTCCTTAAATAACCTTCATGTATTTACCCTCATTGCATGCTTTACACAAGTGTTTGATTAATTTCTTTCCTTAATTATTTTATACCCGTTTGAGTTTGAATCCCTTAATTAAAGGGAGTCTTATGTAATTGATTTACAATCAGTCTTCAATTATTTTCTTACCTTATTTCCTCATGACTTCCACACTATAAATACACGACCCCTCTTTTCACAAAGCACACACGATTAACACACTTCAGACCTCACAATTTCACAATCTCTCTTGAACTCACACTTATAGTATTCTGTCTTCCTGTTCGCACTTTGGCTTTTACAAAACTACTGCCTTTTCTACTTGTTTCTTTGAAACTGGTATGTTCTAATTTAAGTTTCAGCATCACCCCAATGTGTTTACTTACAGTTTTTTTTTGTATCCATGTCTACTTTATTATTTTCTGTGGAGTTTGAAATATAGTTTAGTATGCCTATGTTCTATTGCTTGTTTCTTTTATGAATCTTTGCTCCCTACCCCATTGCCCCTATGTGTCTGTGAGTGGTGACTCAGGGCATGGCAATGTGATTTGTTGTCCATGGACTGAGTTTTGAACCTTAACCTCCAAACAGGTTGGAAGGTGTGCCAGCATCTCCCATTGTTGAGCATGCCCATCGGCCTGCTCTTCTTATGTTCTTGCAAATTCCCACTCCCCTATACCCTTATGTGTGCTGATTTTAAGTTATTCCCCTTTTCCCTTTCCCCTTTCAGAATTCCATTCCTGCACTTGCACTCTCTCTTAGTTCCTAAGTTCTGCCCCCTTCTTGTGAGCCTTGCCTTGGGACATTGAGTTCCTTCTGAACTTGGACACCTGAGGGCTGGCCCTTCCACACAGCACTATTGTCCTGGTTTGGTAATGTATTTGGGGTGTAAGCACTGCCCGGAGTCCATGAGGCTCTTAGGGAACTATGACACACCCCAAATGAGAGAAAGGCTTTTGAAATCTGATCTTTGGAGATGGTTTACTTCATACTTCAGACAGGAAATCTGAATTAGGCTCTCTTTGGTTGTAATTTTCAATTTCTGATGTATTTTTTTCTTTATTCTCCTTGGGCTGTAATAAACTTTCGGGATGTTTAGTGAAAAGGGAGGGGTAACTATGCCTGAAAAGGGTAGATAACTTGCCTATAGGAATCTCTAATTTCAGTATTTCTCATGTAGTTACCATGCCTATAAGACTTCTGCACATTCATATAGTTACCATGCCTATAAGACTTATGCATTTTCATGTAGTTACCATGCCTATAAGATTTCTGCATCTCATTTAGCTATCATGTCTATAAGAAACTCTGCATTCTCATTTAGATACCATGACTATAGGGATTCTGCACTTTCATGTAGATATTATGTCTATTGCTTCTGCACACGCACGTAGAGAATATGCCTATAGGTCTTTTCTGATTCTTGCATACCCGCTTTTCACTAGGCAAACTTATCTATGGGCCCTAATAACCAAAAATGTAACCACATATGCAACGCTTAGATATCATGTTGTAGAATTTCTGCTTTCTTCTATGTCTATAACAATGTTTTCAGTTGGCAAACACATAGAAAGCATGCCTATAGGGGTTTTAATTTGAATATAAATCGCCTCATTCGTTTATAAGTTTAAAACTGGCATTACCAATGGCAGAACCTGTGCTCGTTTTTTTACTGGCAACTTTCTTTTTACCTAAATCAATCTGCAATCAGTTTTTCTTCTTTTGTTTCTGAAATCAGTAGATATCGTGCCTATAGGTTTCGTCTATCACTTAGGCAAGCCTCAGGATAAACTTATAAACTGAACCAGATTTTATTAACTACTAACCAGCAGGTCAGGCCTGATTCAGGCTTCTTATCTAAACTATGTAATAATCAATCTGCCACCATTCCTTTTATGTTTTATTTAGACCTTAAACAGTACATGTAAGACATGCTAAACTATGTGTTNTATACCAATATATAGACTAAGGTAATTTTTTCACATTTTTTATAAATTGATTTTGGTATTTTTAAAGCTAAATTGCACTAAATTGCAATTTTAGCCTATTTTAAGAATTAATTGCGTTTATAATTACAAATTTGATTCCAGTATTTTTAATCTAATATTTAATTTATTTTCCGAAATCATCTAACTATTTTATAAAATAAAAGGGAAAAGTGGCTATTTAAAAGTTAGCCCCATTTCATTTCAATTTTAGCCCAAATTAAACCCCCTATTAACCCTATTTCAATCTCAAACCGGACCAGCCCAATTCCTAAATTACTCGACCCCTAACCTGTTAATAAAACTCGCCCGGCTCCCCTTTTGATCCAGGCCGTTGATCATTTTGATCAACGACCATAATTACCCCTTTCCTTTTTAATTTCCCAAACACCCTAACCCTAATCACTTTCACCTAATCAGCCGCCTTTGAACCCCTTCGTCTCTCAAAACTCTCTCGAACATTCCTGGAACCCTAATCGTCTCCCACCGTCTTCAACCTCGAAACCCATCGGAAACCATGGCTTCTCCGGCCATGGGAGTCTTATATTCACCTCCTATCGCTCCTATGTGCAAGATACTTGAAGATTCGATGCCAGACCTCGAAGGTCTTCACTCAGACCTTCGCCGACTCGAGGTTTCACGGCCATCTCCGGCCTTGCTCCGGCGTATCCTGGTCTTCTGAGCCTGATTCTAACTTCTCCGACTCAGATCGGTGACTTTTCAAAGCCTTCTCATTCTAGGGTTCTTCTGAAACCCTAACCTTTCGGGGTTTTCTCCGATTCTTTTTAGATCTGTTGTGTATCTATGCTCTACTTGAGTTTTCAAGCGATTTCCTTAATTTTTCTTTTGAAAATTACTTTCAAAACCCTTCTTTTCCGATTTAGGGTTTTCTGGAAAGTTTTTAAGTTTTTTATGATTTTTCTTCTTTGTTATTCGTATTGTTCTCTTACTGTGTTTCCTATATCATGCTCTCGCATGCTTTCTACTGTGTTCTTGTGCTTTTTCTTTTACCATGTTCTTGTATGTTCTTTACTGAGTTTTACACTCCGTTCTTGAATGTTCTTTACTATGTTCTATATGCTCCACGCTTGTGTTTCTTCTACCATGTTTTCCATATTATGTTCTCATGTGCTTTCTACTATGTTCTGGTATTTCTTCTACTATGTCCTGCTATACTATACCTTTCTACTGTGTTCTTTGATATTTTCCTTCTACTGATCCTTGTTTAGGTTTCATCTGAGAAAAAACTTTCTTAAGCATGTTTCTTCTACTCTTTCTACTGTGTTTACATGTTTTCTTATGAGTTTCTGAAAGAAACCCCTGAGCTGGTTTCGACTACTTGCCTCCTCATCCCTGTATTTGATTCTAGGTGGAAACCCTAGAATTTGGGGATTCTGCCGAGGTTTTATTATGTGAACTAGGGTTTTGTTTTAGAACCCTTAACTCCTTCAGACTGACTTTGAGTCTCTGAACTGAGTTTGGACATCTTTTGTACAATTCTGAACTTTTTTGTAAAACTCTCTTACACTAGAGTTTCTACTGATTTTACAATGGCTCGACAAGTTTCTTTCATGTTTAACGTGTCTGTATGATTTATATGTGATGAATCCTTCTTCGAAAAGGTTTTCAAACTAGTGATTGACTCAGACTTCCTTTTTAATAGGTCTATTTGATTGCTTGCTGATTTTCCTTAAGTTAAAACCTTTTCCATCTTTCTGACTTGGTTCATTCATACCAAATCTCAGACCTTGTGATTTCTTGGCTGTTAATTGATTTTCTTTCCTTAAATTGTACAACCGTATATTTCAGAGACTTGTCCTTATATAACCTTTATGTATTTACCCTCAATTGCATGCTTTACACAAGTGTTTGATTAATTTCTTTCCTTAATTGTTTTATACTCGTTTGATTTGAATCCCTTAATTAAATGGAGTCTTGTGTAATTGATTTACAATCAATCTTCAATTATTTTCTTACCTTATTTCCTCATGACTTCCACACTATAAATACACGACCCCTCTTTTCACAAAGCACACACGATTGAACATACTTCAGACCTCACAATTTCACAATCTCTCTTGAACTCACACTCATAGTATTCTGTCTTCCTGTTTTCACTTTGGCTTTTACAAGACTACTGCCTTTTCTACTTGTTTCTTTGAAACTGGTATGTTCTAATTTAAGTTTCAGCATCACCCCAATGTGTTTACTTACAGTTTTCTTTTTGTATCCATGTTTACTTTATTGTTTTCTGTGGAGTTTGATATTTAGTTTAGTAATGCCTGTGTTCTACTGCATGCTTCTTTTATGAATCTTTGCTCCCTACCCCATTACCCCTATATGTTTGTGAGTGGTGACTCGGGGCATGGCAATATGAGTTGTTGTCCATGAACTGAGTTCTGAACCTTAACCTCCAAACAGGCTGGAGGGTGTGCCAGCATATCCCATTGCTAGGTATGCCCGTCAGCCTACTCTCCTTATGTTCTTGCAAATTCCCACTCCCCTATACCCTTATGTGCACTGATTTTAAGTTATTCCCCTTTTCCCTTTCCCCTTTCAGAATTCCATTCCTTCACTTACACTCTCTCCTAGTTTCTAAGTTCTGCCCCTCTCTTGTGAGCCTTGCCTTGGGACCTTGAGTTCCCTCTGAACTTGGACACCTGAGGGCTGGCCCTTCCACGCTGCACTATTGTCCTGGTTTGGTAATATATTTGGGGTGTAAGCACTGCCCGGAGTCCATGAGGCTCTTAGGGAACTATGACACACCCCAAATGAGAGAAAGGCTTTTGAAATCTGATCTTTGGAGATGGTTTACTTCATACTTCAGACAGGAAGTCTGAATCAGGCTCTCCTTGGTTGTAATTTTCAATTTCTGATGTATTTTTTCTTTGTTCTCTTTGGGGCTGTAATAAACTTTGTAATAAACTTTCGGGGATGTTTAGTGAAAAGGGAGGGGTAACTATGCATGAAAAAGGGTAGATAACTTGCCTATAGGAATCTCTAATTTCAGTATTTCTCATATAGTTACCATGCCCATAAAATTTCTGCATCTTTTGTAGTTACCATGCCTATAAGATTCCTGCATTTTTTCATATAGTTACTATGCCTATAAGATTTCTGCACTTTCATATAGTTACCATGCCCATAAGATTTCTGCATCTCATGTAATTACCATGCCTATAAGATTTCTGCATTTTCCATATAGTTACTATGCCTATAAGACTTCTGCACTTTCATGTAGATATTATGTCTATAGCTTCTGCACACGCACGTAGAGAATATTCCTATAGGTCTTTTCTGATTCTTGCATACCCGCTTTTCACTAGGCAAACTTATCTATAGGCCCTAATAACCAAAAAATGTAATCAGATATCACGCAAACGCTTAGATATCATGTTGTAGAATTTCTGCATTCTCCTATGTCTATAACAATGTTTTAAGTTGGAAAACACATAGAAAGCATGCCTATAGGGGTTCTAATTCAAATCTAGATAGCTTCACTCGCTTATAAGTTTAAAACTGGCATTAATACGCATTAACAATGGCAGAACCTGTGCTCATTTTTTTATTGGCAACTTCCTTTCAATCTGCAATCAGTTTTTCTTCTTTTGTTTCTGAAATCAGTAGATATCGTGCCTATAGGTTTCGTCTATCACTTAGGCAAGCCTTAGGATAAACTTATAAACTGAATCAGATTTTATTAACTACAACCAGCAGGTAGGCCTGATTCGGGCTTCTTATCTAAACTATGTAATAAATCAGTCTTCCACCAATTCCTTTTAAGTTTTATTTAGACCTTAAACAGTACGTGTAAGACATGCTAAACTATGTGTTTTCTGTGGTTTAAGGAGGTTGGCTGAGCCTTATTATTTGTTTATATGCTCTCCCCCAAACTTGCTATATGTGTTTTGATTGTCGCCTTAGTATTTTAACCTTTTGAAACCACAATTAAGCCAATGTCCCCTCCCTTTAGGATTAGTAATCCCAAATACCTCCGGGATTGATAGATTTGGGGCGGGTAATAGCATGCAATAAGTAAACGAGACTATTCCGCGCTTTAGTACCTTAAAGGGGTGGGAAAGGGTAGATATGGATATGATGACCACGCGATAACACCACGTGTATAAGTGATTACCAAGTGTTGTGTGGGATGATCCATATTATTAATAAACCTAGGACCCCCTTTCCTTTGTTCTTTGTTTCTTTTAATCTTTTAAAATGTTTTCTTCTAGATCAACGTTTTTAATGCTTTTCGACATTGTCTATTTCTAACTTCTATGTGAAATCCCCTCTTGTTTGAAGCCTTATTTGTCTATATGTTATTTGTACCTTAAGTCACAACAATAGCTTGGCTGGGAACCACACTAGTGGATTCTAAGGGGTGCCTAACACCTTCCCCTTGGAATAATTTCAATCCCTTACCCAATCTCTGGTTATCCAAACAAAACCCTTCTTAGTGTCCTAATGCACTTAAATCATTAGGTGGCGACTCTTCAATTCCTTTAAACCCAATTCCCAAAAGGGAACGAGTTGCCTTCCCAAATTTCACAAACCCGATTTCGCGAGAAAAAGGGGGCATTCGACACACACTAGGAGCAAGGCGGAGAATTCTTCTACGAGTTTTACACTTCCTTCTTCCTATTTTCATTATTGGTTATGAATTCTAGTATTGTACTTTTACATACTATTATGAATAGCTAATTTGTTATCTAGGGTTTTGATGGAACCTTTTGAAGGATAAATTCTTGTTATGTTTTTATATAATTGAGCCGTAGTATTTTTTCAATATGTTCAACTATATTATTCTTGTGGTTGATTGAAGGGCCCTCAATTAGCTATGCCTATTTAGTATGTATTACTCGGGAGAGAGTGCATATTTAGGTAGTTGTTGAACAACATCACTCCCAACGTATGTGAAGAATCAATAACCAAGGGTTTAAAGGTGAGATTAGGGATAACGAAACCTTGGGTGCGATCTAAGTGGGCTATAATTAAAGCCAGCTAGCGTAACTCGGGAGAGTATGTCTAGTAAATTGTCGTAATTACTCGGGAGAGAATTACAATACGCAGAGCGCTCATGATCGATAGAGAATACTTACGCAAAATTATAGAATACATAGCGAGAAGGATTCCGACAATTGGGGTAATCATAACTCTAGACCTCCTTAATCTTTTCTCCAACATGTAGTATCTTTAGTTGCTAATCTACTAATTTAATTATTTAGTTAATTAGTATAAGAATCTTAATATTTATAACTTAGGAATTGTTCGATCTTATTTTCTTAGCAATATTGAACAGTTGTAGATAAGCCTTAGTTCTCTGTGGGATTCAACTCCGGACTTGTGAACCGGTTTATATTTGCAACGACCGCTTAGTCCTTTTTATAAGGCATAGTTGGGCGTGATCAAATTTTAGCGTCGTTGTCGTGGAACTAACGGTGTAGCTGTAGGTGTACATATTGCTAGGTTTCAAGTTTGAACTTTTATTTTTATTTTTTGTATTTGATTTTTTTTTGTTTTTTTTTGTTGATTTTAAAAAAATATGGCATCTTAGAATTATAAGAGTTTTGATGGTTGTAATTCTACTTTTTATCCTCGTTATGCATATTGTGAAAAACCACGCAGGGCAAAATTATCAAAATATTCCCGAGAGCGAGTTATGTGAACCAACTCATTCTTATGTGTGGAATGTGTGTGATATGTGTGGTGGTCAAGATGGTCACTTTCATGATTGTGCTTATATTTCTTATCTTCCATCAACCCCTTACTTTGATGGTTCTTCGTTTTCTTGTGAAGTTAATAGGATCAAAGAACCCAGGTATGAGGACCTCAAAGAGATCGAGGATATGCTAAAGTGCCTTATGAAACAATATGATGAGATACAACTGCGAGTACAAAGGCAAGGGGCAACTATTCACAACTTGAAGGCTCAAGCGAATAAATTAATTGAACCTTGTAAAGCGCAACAAGTTGACATTGTGGATAGTAGCCAATATGAGTATGAATTGGCTGCAGAAACTGCCATTATACTGGAGGATTTAAAAAAATACGAGGATGATCTAGAGGAGAAGGCCAGATTAGAACACCAACAATCAATCGAACTAGATTTTGAGGATGTTGATGTCGTAGAAGTGATACTAGAGTAAACCAAGGATATTGAGGATACATATTAGTTGACTTTAGTGTCATTAGTGTTAAGGATGTCGACAATCCCAATGTTTATGTAGTTGAGCGCATTGGTCCAAACTCCAAGCATATTTCCACATTGTGTATGGATGATGATATGAAAATAGAGTCGTCCGAACTACTTGAGGAATCAAGGAGTAAGGAACAAGATGCCTACATTCTGAAATTCTTCGTGTCAGAAAGTCGGGAATACACATCTCATCCAAAGGCCAAGAAGTGCAGAATACAATATTGTTTTATTGGGCCAGTAAGATTCGTTCTACAACCCCAGGAGCATAGAGCAGAATCAAAACTTGGGGTCCAATTCATAAGTTCAAAGTGGAGACAGAAAGTGATTTGCGTCGTGCCGCGACGTTAAATCAAGCGCTTGTTGGGAGGCAACCCAGCTTTACTGCTTTCTTTTATTTTATTATTTTTTAATTGTATTATGTTTGCAGTGTCGATTTTTATTTTTCTAGGAGCATGGAAAGAAAAACTATTGGAAGGATGCAACAACAAACCAGATGGTTGGAACTAAGTGTGAGGTACCCGCACGAATGACCAAGCCTGGGAGAAGTGTGAGTGCCCCATGAGCTGCTAGTGCTTCGGCCTTTGGCCTACCAAGGAGTTTCTTTTACCCTCTTATTAGTATGGTGTGCATTGGGGACAATGCACAATTTTAAGTGTGGGGTGAGGAGATTGTCTGGGTGACTTTCTATGCTATTTTAGTTGTGTTAGTTTAATTGAATATATTTTTTTTTTAGAAAAACACAAAAAAAAGATTGGACTTTTCCCGACGATGGATATCCTAGACAATTTTCTTGAGGGATTTAAGTCTAAAGAAAAAAAAAGATTTTCTTTGTAGGTAATGTGGTAATTCCCCCTTGGTTTTTCTTTGTGCCGCGGTTCTTTTCCAAGGGTTTTGCTTGATCCGGGTGTAGTTAGTTTTTACTTTTTGTTAGAAATAGGAAAACTTGTGTTGTGTTTTGAATTGAAGCAATATCTCTTGACTTTGTTATGCCTTGAGAATAGAGAGTACTTTGGCTGTGACGCTTAGGCTCTGTTTTTGACTCTTGTAGAAGTACCTTAAATTGTATAACCTTAACTTTGCTTCACTGCTTTGACTAGAGTGTCTTGATGAGTCCAATCCTGAGTAAGTTATGTGCCATGTGTGTGTAAGGTTTGTATGTATTCAGTGCATGCATTTGATGTCTAGAACTTGCCCCGTGTGTTTGCAAAGCGAAATAGTAGTTTTGTTCAGTCTTGGAAGTGATATAGGCGTTTCTTTGTTGAGCCATATATGTATATTTTACCCGCCTAATTTTTATGTATCGTAGTTAACTCCTTTGAGCCTGTAATCCTGTTTCTTCGGCAACAACATTACAAGCCTTACCCATTTGTTTGAATTAACCATCTATTCAACCTTTTCACCTCTCATGAGCACTTGAATTGTTATGAACTTTGTAAAAGTTATAATGTGGGGTGGTTGATTTGGCTTTTAAGTGGAACTAATGAAATAAGGAGAAGGGTGCAATGTTTTGAAAAAGTAAGAGCCACTTGAATTGAAAAAGAAAGAAAAAATAGTTGTACTGCTGTGAAGAAAAAAAAATTCCTTGATAAGTGGTGGCTTTTGATGTAATTGTGCTTAAAGAAGTATGGAGTTAAATATATTGATGTGAAGGTGGAGTTATGGTTTGACATAAGTGGGGTTTTAAATGTTAAAATGTATGTATTAAAGGGCTTAGGAAGGTGTAGTCACTCTTATATCTAAATGTATCCTACCCGTCTCTCAGCCTACATTACAACCAAATAAAGTCCTACTTGATTCTAGACTGAATGAGCTCGATTAGTAGAGCAACACACTACGGGCAAGCCTATGATGCATCTTTTGTGGCATATGAATGTCGTTTCTAAGAGTGAGTGAATTCTTTCTATCTTGAGTATCTAATAGTTCTTAAATTTTATTGTGTGGAACTACTCTCTTTTGTTGTGTGAGGGCACTTGATTCATGAAGGAAAGGTAATGTTAGTGACCTCTATGCTAGAGTAAGTGGGTGAGTTGTGAATAATGTGTGGTACTTTTGAGTCAAATCTTGAGGTGAAGATGTTATGTTTTTGTGTCTAGTCTATTTTAAATATTGTAGGTGTGATGAGTTAGGAGAATTGTTTAAAAAAAGGTCGTGTCTATATAAAGTATAGTTTGATTTCTCGAGGACGAGCAATGGTTTAAGTGTGGGGTGTTGATGTGAGGATAGAAACTTATGTTTTAGCCGTAGTATTACATTCCAATTACTGCATTTCTGCGTGTACTTAAGCTCAAATGATAGTGAATTACACTTAGTACGTGTTTTATGCCTTGCAGAAAGTGATCCCGAGTTCAAAAGTTAATTTGGAGCTAAATCAATCAATTTGGAGCTTTGAAGTCTGAGTAAAAGCCCAATGCATTAAGCCGGGATCGTGTTCGAAGGTCGTGTACCAAGTCTGGATGTCAAAAGAAGGGAAAAATTTCACTCTGAGAAATTTGCACTACTGCGCCGCAGTGTGCGCTGCAATAGTGCAAATTCACAACAGGCGTAAGAAATCAAGTCTCTGAAGTTTCCCACTACCGCGCCACACTGTGCAACGTAGCGTGCAGCGCGGCTTCGCAGAGCTAAGTCCTAATTCGCGCAGGAAAGATGTTTCATCTGGGCTCGACCCTACTTGGTATAAATACATGTAAAAACGTTATTTTGGACTCTGGACACACTTTAGACCTAGGAAGAGCACGGAGCCGTCGTGGAGACCAGAGATTCGACCTAAGGAGGCAAGAACACACTAGGAGCAAGGCGGAGAATTCTTCTACGAGTTTTTCACTTCCTTCTTCCTATTGTCATTATTGGCTATGAATTCTAGTATTGACGTTTTACATACTATTATGAATAGCTAATTTGTTATCTGGGGTTTTGATGGAACCTTTTGAAGGATAAATTCTTGTTGTGTTTTTATATAATTGACCCGTAGTATTTTCTCTAGGTTGATTGAAGGGCCCTCAATTAGATGTGCCTATTTAGTATGTATTACTCGGGTGAGAGCGCATATTTAGGTAGTTGTTGAACAAAATCACTCTCAATGTAAGTGAGGAATCAATAACCAAAGGTTTAAAGGTGAGATTAGAGATAACAAAACCTTGGGTGCGATCTAAGTGAGTTGTAATTAAAGCCAGCTAGCGTAACTCGAGAGAGTATGTCTAGTAAATTATCATAATTACTCGGGAGAGAATTACAACACGCAGAGCACTCATGATCGGTAAAAAATACTTAGGCGAAATTATAGAAGACATAGCGGGAAAGATTTCGACAATTGGGGAAATCATAACTCTAGACCTCCTTAGTCTTTTCTCCAACCTGTAGTATCTTTAGTTGTTAAATCTACTAATTCAATTATTTAGTTAATTAGATATAAGAATCTTAATAATAACTTATGAATTGTTAGAGCTTGTTTTCTTAGCAATATTGAACAGTTGTAGCTAAGCCTTAGTTTTCTGTGGGATTCGACTCCGGACTTGTAAACCAAATTATATTTGCAACGACCGCTTAGTCCTTTTTATAAGGCATCGTTGGGCATGATCAAATGCACTCTAACATTTCAATAATTTCACTAACTCGTATATGCAATTCTTATGGAGTGACTTCATCTCATCTTTCATGGCTTCTATTCACTGATTTTGTGAGTGTCTTGCATGGCTTTATTATAACTTTTAAGTTTTCCTATGTCATTTAAAGTATATACTCATGAGGAGAATCACATAATTTTTTTTAGATCTTCTAAGAGAAATTTTAGAAACATTCACAGTAGTTATCTGAGCAAGAATTTATTGTTAATTAGCCACAACATCATCAACTTGAGCACACATAAGATCTACACCCTGATGATCATTTTGGTTTTGATCACCATCTTTACTATTATCTTGGGTTCCTTAATGTGCGATAGGTGCATTAATAATAGAAATTGGATCAATATCAACTAAGCTCTTACTACTTTGAGATTTTTTTTAATTTTGTCAATATCTTCAATAGTGTGGTCTTAAAAGAACACTACATCACGACTTGCAATAACTTTCTTATCAACTGGATCATAGAAATGATATCCAAATTTTTCTTGACCATAATCGCTGAAGATGCACTGTTTAGTCTTGATATCCAGCTTTGATTTCTCATCTTTATCATCTCACAAGCTTTATACCTAAAAACTGTTAGTGATCATAAGAAACATATTTGGCAACTAAACTTTATCAAGGATATCTCCATCCAAATCAATAATAGGAGACAAATTGATAACATAAGCAACAGTTTTACGTGCTTATGCCCTAAAGAAATTTGGAAGTTTAGCCTCTAAAAGCATGTATTTAACTCTCTCAACTAGAATTTTATTCATCCTCTCTGCCAAAAGCATTTATTGAGGTGTCTTGGGCGGGATTTTCTGATGATGAATTCCTTATGCTTTATAATAATTATTAAAAAGATATAATATTCACCAGTTGTTAGTACGAATACATTTTAATTTCTTTCTAATATGTCTCTAAGCTATAACGTGAAATTCCTTAAACACGCTAAGTATTTGATCTTTGAATATCAAAAATATACCCAAAGCTTGCGAGAATGATCATCAATGAAGGTTATAAAGTAAAGTATACCACCTTTTGACTTAACTTTAAATGGACCACATAAATCAGAGTATACTGGCTCTAATAGTTTAGGTCTTTTTAGGTTTGTTGTTTCAGTCCAGAGGAATTTTTTTCCAGCCAAATGTGTCTCACTCACATGATTTAGCATTTTATACTACAATTCTGATAAAATATCACTTTTTACTAAATTTATGGAGTCACTAAATATGAAACTCTGTGTCATGTAAAGATGAGAAGATTTGATACCTTGAGCCACAACTAACAAGTCATTGATGAGCTTTCGTTGGCCATTAAAGAAGGCATTGTGGTAACCTTCATTAAATAATCTTCTTGTGGGGATAAAATTTAAAGGAAAGTCTAGTATGCTTGACATTTTGAAGAACTAACGATAAATCGTTATTACTCTTCAAATAAAATATGTTAACACCAACGTCTTAACTTCATTGGCATTGCCCATCTTTTATACCCCGGAGTCAACAAGAGTATAAGATGAAAACAAGTCTTTTCTTGGCGTGACATCTGAGGTAGCTCTAGAATCTAGAATCCAACTCGTCTTATGGGATACCAAATTGATAAATAATTTATCATAAGCAAAAAGGTCATCTCAAACAATAGCAACAATATTGTTTTCATAATTTTTAATTTCTTCTTTCTCTAGTGTCTTGCTTCAACTTGTGGTAGAACATTTTAGTATGTCATTTTATGCCACAATGGTTGTACAAATAATTCTGATGTTTGAATCTTGACTTGTTTATGCTTTTACCTCTATTCCTCGGACCTCGTATTTTATCTTTCCACCGGTCTTCTGTAGTCAAAATATTAGTCTGTGAGGACGGACCCTTAAAATTTTCCTTACTTCGTCAACAAACCACTTCTGGCATTATTTCATCATCACCTTACCACTAGGAGCTGAATTTATAAACGCGAGGAGTTATTCAAAAATCTGGTAGAGTATTAAGAAGCCAAAGTCCATATATCATATCAGCAAAATCATTTCTCAATCCAGACATGAAATTATTCATATGATCAAGAATAAGACTGCCCTCATTATATTTAAAGGTCATCAATTGCTTTAGTAGGAACAACTTGTTATTTTCAGTTTTTGAAGCATAAAGTGTCTCCAACTTTTTCCACAAGGATCTAGCATGTGTCTCATTTACAATATGGCAGCGAACATTGTTTGGTCTTATATATCCTAAATTTGCTGGTGCTCAAAATATCAATCTTCATCAGACTTAGTCTATGACTTATGAGCTGCAAAAACAGGCAAATGCATTTTCTTCACAAATAACAAATCTTTCATCTTGCTTTTTCACATATTATAAAAACATATCATCTTGCTCATATTCGCTCATCACGTAAAATCCTGGATAATAACTTGGCCCTACTATCATTGATATGTCGAAAAGAGGCAAATTCAAAAATATTGAAGATAAAGAACACCAAATTTAATGTGGAAAATCCTTCAAATCGAAGATAAAAATCACTATATCACAGAGATCCAAAAAACTTCACTACAACAATAAAAAAGTTACAAAAATTATCCAAATTAACTACAATAAGTGCCAAAAACAACCATAATAGTAACTAGAGCAAAAATAAACTTACAAGTGATTTATAATTCTTCATTTCATGAGTAATTTTGGAATTGAACATACTTAGGCCGTTAGGCAGGTCTATGATGGAATGATAGCAGAGACAACCTTCCTCTTTTTGAGCCAATGTCACTAGTAATCTTTACCTCATTAATTAATTTATAGGGTTAAAGTTAGACGAAATTGTGATATTATTCGCCAATGTTTCTCATTGCTATTATGTGAAGCCCAGAGCAACAGCTATAAATGTAATTTTCCTACATATATTTCACAAAAAAAGAATTCTTGAGATGCACGGAAATTGTTAAGACCAAGATTACACCGTTATGATATAGCATGCATTTGTTGATTTGACAAGCAAAGTTATGAGAAAACCATGTTAATCTAATCATTTTTTTTTGCTTAAAAAAGTAACTTTACCGTTACTTGGGACAATCAATACTCAATCTCAACGGAGACAAATATCAAAAATATTGCAAACATTTTCTTTATTTTATTTGTTTATTTAGAAACCCAAAAAAATTGTTGCAAGGTACGTAATTTATCAAGAGCAATACGTAGTAATATCGTAACCAAAAGGCACATTAAATTCCACTTATTTCGTCAAAATCACGCAATCACTGGCAACTAGTTAACTAAGCTTTTGGAAAATCGATGGGCTTTAATTATTGAATCACTAAATCCATATTATAAGGTGCGTATTCTTTATAATAAGTATATTTTCCATTAATCGTTAAAAAGGAACTATATTATATACATATGCACTAAATGTGCTAACCATCGTAAGATAAAGCAAAACAGCAAACAAAAGACAGAATCTGCTTTATTACGCACTGTTCTATTTGTTCTTAGATATTGGTCGGGGTGGCTCTTTCATAAAGCAAGTAAAGTAACTGCTTTAGACCCCACATTTGTGGAGGCCCCATTTTTTGTTACACTTAATAGGCCATGTATAAGTTTAAAAAAAGATTCCGTAAACTGAAAATGTTTGATTTCTTTCTCTAATAAATATAGAGACGAAGGATTTGCAATTGCTATGATTTCTGCCAAAAAAATTGCACTTGAAATGAATATTAAACCCTAATTTTGTAAGAAACGTGTGATATATAGGAAGTAATAACAATTTGATAAGAATGTTGATAATAAAATCTCAAAATCTTTTGGAAAGTCCTTTGGAGTTGATTACTTTTAAACATAATAGACAATGCTATTTTTTCACTTCAAAAATATATTTGAACAATTCGAAGCATATGAAAATATTTTCGATGTTCTATTTAGCGGTAAAAATTAAGATCACTAGATGATGGAAATTTGAAAAATATTGCCTTAATCTTGAATGTTCCTTTAAACATAATCAATTCGATATTGATGGTTTAGATTTATTTTTCGAATTAAAGGTGTGAAGGAAAATACTACCATTAGAAGATAAGAGCTTAATTGATACACACAGTCAAATAAAAAGATTTGATTCTTTTTTCAGATGCCTTTATTGCTTATGGAATAATGTTAATAACTCTTGTTAGTTGTTACCGTCGCTTCAGCGGAAATAAATCTTAAAAAATTAAAATTGATAAAATCTTACTTAAGATTAATAATGTCTCAAGAAAGGTTAAATGGATTAGCTATATTGTCAATTAAGAAAGACTATTAGGAGTTATTGATTATAAAAAAATTATTAATAACTTTGTACGTAAAAAAGCTAGAAAAATAAACTTCAAATAAATAATTAATTTTTTGTTAAAAAGAAGTTAAGACCCCTCGTAAAGTTTGGCTTTAGGCCACAAAACTCGTTGGGCCGCCTTTGGATATTGGTCGATCTTTTTCTAATTAATTTGCTTTTTTCTCAGATGTTGTTCGATAATCTTCTTTTCCAATACATCCGGTGCAAAAAGATTCAATAAATTATTTTCTTTATTTTAGAGTTTTCTAGTTTAGCGAATCAGTAATAATGATTCATCGTTCTGTTTGAGAAATTCATTTAATAACAAAATTACGTAAAGTATACAAAATACGAATATAGCAGAGAGGAAATTATATGTACTCTCTTTATATCTCTATCTTGAGCTCAATAAAAAATATAAATCTAAAAAAAGAAAGCACAGGAATATAAAAGTTCAACTACATGCAAAAGAAAGTGACCTATCTATAGTTTTTAGTATCTTTCATTTTAGGTGGGACAAATGGGGGTCCATATGGATGCAAAGTTAATTTATAGATATTGAATTCTAAACCATGATGTCTTTTGTCATTTTTAATCCCACACAATAGTGACATTGGCAAGAAATATATAAGTTTATTTTAATACAATTTTTTTTTTTTTTGGTTTATTCATTAGTAAAAGTAACCTTTTAAGACTCGTTAGGTACGAGGAATAAGAGATAATTAATCACGGAATAAAATTATGATATAACTAATCATGGGGATAATTAATCTCAGGATAATTAATTTTGGGATAGCTTGTTTTCAAGGGTTATTTGATAGAAAATATATTAGGAAAAATAATATATGTATCAGCTTTTGTATTATTAATTCTGTGTTTGCTAGTATTTTGTAATCTATGTATAACTAATACTTGCATTAATTATACACCTTATTCAATATTATTTTTTATACATAATAAACCATGGTATTAGCAATACCATGATTTTTAATACATGAATAAGCATGTATAAAGACCTAACTGCATTTTCAAAGTTTTTCCTAATTCCTTTTCAACGTTTTTCAGAGGTATTTCTGTAAATAAATAAATTTTTTAACATTGTACAATGCATGTTATTTTTAATATACCAAACCAAACTGCTGATATAAAATAATTCTAATATAACTAGTCACATTATTAATATATTTTATTTAGTACTATTTTTATACATCTGACCAAATGACCTCTAAAGACATAACAATAGTTTAAAAGCTTTATTTATACAAGTGCACTTGTTATTATTGTCCCAACTTCTGAACTCACATGTTATTTCACTTATGTGTTGCCATATTTCACTAGACTAGAGAAAACAAAAGGGAAAATTTAAATGTTAACCTGAACAGAAAGATGAAGCAATAAAAAGATCTACTCCCTCTAGTCAGCTTTAAGTGATTTTTTATTTTTTTATTTTTTTTATTTTTTGTGGTTCATAATATTTGATCTTTCAAATATCGAGAAGGAATTAACTTTTTTTTTTCAAAGTTGCCCTTGGAGTAAAGAGCCTAAGAATAAATTGTTATATTTCAAATGAGTAAATTATGGTTAATATGATCAATTTCATTGATAACTAATGTTAAAGGGTGAATTCCTTAATATACGTGTAAGGAGCTAAAAAAAATCACTTAAATAGACGGGAGAGAGTATTAACATTAAATATATATATATATATATATAAGAAACAAATAAAAACTATGGAAAAGGGTTAAAAATACCCCTAAACTATTGAAAAAGGTTTAACAATACCCTTCATCCACCTATTGTGCTAAAAATACCCATCTATCCACCTTTTGGTTCACTTATGCCCTTTGACCGTTAGGTCAATGCTGAATTAAAAATAATAATTATTTAAATTCCATGTGGCAGCTTCTTATTGGTCGAAATTAAAACATCTAACCTATTAGAAAGACCCACCCATATCTACCCGTTTTCAGGCTAACCCGTCCCCGTCCCAAACACTAACCCGACCTGAACAAAAAGTTCACTAAAAAAAAAAAGACGCCCCGCTTCCGTCTAACTCTGTGGTGTCCGAGCTAGAGTCTAGGCATCAAGTACTTTTATTATCTAGCCCGGACACCATGGTTATAAGGGCAGTCCGGTGCACTAAGCTCCCGCTATGCGCAGGGTCCGGGAAAGGGCCAGACCACAAGGGTCTATCGTATGCAGCCTTACCCAATGGCATGGCTTACAATGTATCGCTGATTATAATCTCAAATAAACTTAGCTAATCAAAATAAAACCAAGATCAGATAATTATACTTCCATATCGCAACAATTACGAAAAATTCGCTAACGGTAAAACGTTATACTACAGGGATATGGTGACGTATCCTATAACCTAGCACTCAAAATGTTTCCAGAAACTTCTAATGAATTTTGCCAAAGAAAAACTAATCATTCGAACGAGTTTCAATGCAGTTCTATAAAAAAGTCAAGTCATCAAACTTTTGTAATTTTTTCCGATTCACTGTTTAGAAATTCGCCATCAGTATTAACTATCAGGAAGAAAACGATCATTCTAACCACTGAACTAAAACAAAATTACTAGAAATATCAAACTATACTTCCAAAGTTAATTAGTACCTCCATTCGGGAGAACGGAGAATTTCCCGTGAAGAAATTGTGGTAAGGAAGTGAGGTATTTTTTTTTAGTTGAGCTTTTTATTCGGGTCGGGTTAGTATTTGGCGCGGGTTAGTCCGAACAGCGGGTAGATATGGGTGGGTCTTTCTAATAGGTTAGATATTTTAATTTCGACCAATAAGAAGTTGTCACGTGAAATTTAAATAATTATTATTTTTATTTTAGCATTGACCTAACGGTCAAAGGGCATAAGTGAACCAAAAAGGTGGATAAAAGAGTATTTTTAGCCCAATAAATAGATGAAGGATAATTTTAAACTTTTTCCAATAGTTTAGGAGCATTTTTGACCCTTTTCCGTAAAAACTACATGTGCCTTAGCTTGACTTTCTTTTAGTACAATAAATTTATTTCTCCAACCCTCGTGATTCACATACAATCCTCTGTAAAAGAGCCATCAATATTATCAGTTCATACGTGATGCAGTGTATATACTGCATATGTACAATATACTAACCAACTAATTCACTATTTTTATATACCATGGTATACATTTTCTTTACACTATCATATCACCTAAATAATAATTACATATAATTGTTCATAAAATATAAAATTAATAAACAAAAAAATAAAATAAGTTATCGATAATAACATGCTAAAATATGATGATATATAGTGTTAAAACTCTTTATAGTGTTAATATATTAGGAATCAATACCTTTTTTTCTCTTAAGGGTCCTCACTGCATCTGCCCTCGATTAGGTTGTTTTGATGCCACAATCACATGGTGCTGTATGCGAAAAGTTGGAAAACAAAAAGAAAAAGAATATTTATTTGAGAGAATTAAAGTGGATAGAATATAAAAGTTTGTTCCTCAACATATCTTTTCATTTAAAAAAAAGTGAAAATATTTTTTTTTCCTTTTGCTTTATATATATGATATTCGAAAAATACGTAGTCGATTAATTTCGATTCATCGAAACCTCATATCAAGAATGAAGAATCTTATTTATAAATTAATATTTTTTTTATTTATAAATCAATATTTTTTGGCAGTTGTGACTTGTGATTATATATGTGCCAAATCACCAAGGAGTGTCATCAGATGAACATAATTTATGCACCTTTAGTTACATGTTTCAAGTTAGAACCTTAGAAATAGAAAAATTTCTAGCACAAAATGCTTTTTCATTAGTGAGCTCTATGTGATATGCAAATTCAAATTAATCGAGTTAACGAATTTTGAATATTCAATTCGAGACTTTTTAATTAATAGTGTATGAATTACATTTATCCAACAATACTTCCGTGTAGTATTAATACAAACGATAAAAAAAATAACGGATGAATGTGATTCCTCCGTCTTTAACTAGACAAATGTGCCAAATTCAAGTCTTGAATTTCTAAAAAAAAAGAAGATTTTTTTTTTTTTTTGGCATTTGTTATTTCATTTTACTTCTTTCTTTCTTCTACTTTATAATTAATTCTTAATTGCTCTTTTGACGGTCTAAGTTCTTCAAAGTTGGTAACACAAAACAATGATACCCCACCCCACCCCCCTACACCCCCTCAACCCCCCCCCCCCCCTTGTGGTTTTCTGAGCTGATCTCTAAGTCTAATGTACACTATATCACTCACTCACTTCTCCAATCTCTCTCCTCAACCCCTTTATTCCCCCCACCCCACGGCTCCTCTCTCCCCCCTTTTACTCCTTGTTTTCTTCCTCAATGGTTCGGTGGAAATGAAATTACAACTTCCATAGCTAAGCTCACATTTGCCAAAATAACCATTTTCTTTACAAGAAAATAGCCAAATTTATATAATCATTATAACCATGAATGGCCACTTTCTTTTCTTGAATGGTTTAGTGTATTTACAGAGTGTTTCCAGCTTCAGATCTGTATAACTCTTTGTGTTCAAGCTCCAGGCATGAATTTCTTACTCTTTTCCCAATTGGGTTCTCTTCTTTTTGGATATTAATCTCCATTTTGTGATTGAATTGGTCAAAAAGTTCACAAGAAAATGAGCTAAAAATTTGTGTAAAGGTGTGATTTTACCTCATTGGGTTTGTGTAAATGTGTTTTCTTTTATTGATTTCTTCTTATTTTCAATATTGGATTCTTCATTATTTTTTTCAACATTAATCTCCATTTTGTGAATGAATTTGCTAAAAAAAAATTATTACAAGAAAATGTGCAAAATATTCTGCTAAAGGTGTGATTTTTACCTCATTGGGTTTGTGTAAATATGTGATTTTCAATGACCTTTTTTTTGAGTGACGTCAGCATGGTGTTCTTCTTCTACATTTATTTTGTCGGCATTCATCTCATTTTGTGATTGGATTTGTGGAAAATAATACACAACACAATGTGGTGAAGTTTCGGTAAAGATGTGATTTTTAACTCAGTGGATTTCTATAAATGTGTGTATTTTGCATTACTGTTAGTTCCTTGAATGAGTTTCCAAATTGAAGGAGACACAAAACCAATTAAAGGATCTCTTTTCTTTTTTCCTTTTTAAACATATGAGTGTGTTAATTGCTTCTATTGAATGGCATTGTGCATTTCTAAAATCTTGAAAATGAATATGTTCTTGAAGTTGAGAAATCATAGGACTTTTTTTTTTAAATCAAGTGTTTGCAAGAGCTTTTGTTCTTGTTATCAAATAAGAGAGCAAACACAAATCTGGAAAGCTAATTGGTTTGACTTTTTCTTCTTTCAGCTATGTTGCTCGGACTCTCCGAAAATGTTTCCGGGTGCTTGTCGATCCGACGCGGGTGCGACAGCATTTTGGAGAGTCTGTGCAATATAGCTTCTTTGGTTTTTCACTAAATTGCAGATCCCATCAAGTACTAGCTACATTGCAACTTTCTTTTGAACCTTCCCCAGACCCCACACATAGCGGGAGCTTAGTGTACCGGGCTGCCCTTTTAAAAGGGAAGCCTTGGCGTAACTGATAAAGTTGTTGCCATGTGACCAGGAGATCACGAGTTTGAACCGTGGAAACAGCCTCTTGCAGAAATGTAGGGTAAGGTTGCGTACAATAGACCCTTGTGGTCCGGCTCTTCCCCGGACCCCGCGCATAGCGGGAGCTTAGTGCACCGGGCTGCCTTTTTTTTTGAATCTGGTGTGTGTGTGTATAGTACATCGAGTTGAACTGAATGACTGTTCATACTCAGATAGATGAATGGGTAATATATCCTACAAGAAGAATCTAAAAGGAAAATGCTCTCCTTCTCTTTGCTCTTTATTCTGATTCTTGAGCAGTATTAAGATAAATAGAGTTCAATGCCATTGATTTGAGAAAAAGAGACCATCTGGAAACTTTGTTTCTTCAGTCCTTTAATCTGTGAACTAACTCAAATTACTGATAATAATTGGTTATTTAGCTAAAGCTGTTTCCCTGTAAATTAATTGATTTGCTCATGGACTGACCATTATTGTTCAACAGGAGCTATTATAAATAAAGTTGTAGATCCAAGCATTTTTCTTGTGCCCGCAATATGGATGGTGTGGATGATAGGAGAATGGGTTGTATGGCTGGATTTCTTCAGATCTTTGACCGTAATCACATTTTAGCTGGGAAGAGACTTTATACAACCAAACGCTTGCCACATTTCACGGTAGAAATTTCTTATATTATTTATTTTTGTGTTTGGGTGTCGGCATTGCTTATAATGGTCGATGATTAGAGGTCGTTTCTTTGAATTTTCAGGTTGTTGATGATGCGTCAGAACCTGATAAATTTGTTACATCACCGGCAGTTTCAAAGGAGCTCGGGAAACCACATCCTGCTAGACCTGGAGAAACGCCAAGTCCAGACCGATCGAAGCAGCCGGCAGCAGAGGTCAGCCCAGTCGTGCCAGCTGTTTCTATCCCGGTAGAGACACCGCCAAAATCACCACTCCCTCTTCCTATATTTGAAGTGAAAGATGGGACGAGGTCTTCGTGGAAGTTTTGCAAAGAAGCTCCGAGGCTCTCACTGGACAGCAGAGCTGTTGTTGATGCTAAAGGAAGTCTTCGGCCGCGGGAGCTACGAACAAAGTCTTCAACTCTATCAGCAAACAGAGGTGAGAACACAGAGGACGGAGCTGATGGTGACGACAATCAGCGTCCTTGCCCGAGTGTCATTGCTCGGCTAATGGGACTTGAACCATTACCCCAATCAAGCCCAGAAGCTCTGCCACAAGCAGAGCTGCGAAGATCTGCATCAGAATCCAGAGTCTCAAGAGACTTGTTTAATGGCCGTTTTGTGGACAGAAACCATGTGGATTTGAAAGAGCTAAACCTACCTCGATCTAACATATCAAACAATGCAATGAAAGACAATGCGGCGAATGAACGTAGAAGCTCAATGTCAAATGCCAGACCTATGGACCGGATGGGATATCCTCTGAAGAATGAGAAGATTGAAAGACCAAAGGCATCGAACAGAAGTTTAAATTCATCACCGTGGAAGTCACCTCAACACAGAAAATGTTTCTTTGATACAGCAGACGTTTTTCCAGAGCCAAAGCAGACAGTCTCCCTCTATGGTGAGATAGACAGGAGATTGAAGATGAGAGGCATTGACGAGCCTTCTAAAGATCTTGAGACCTTGAAGCAAATCCTTGAGGCTTTGCAACTCAAAGGGCTCCTACATACCAAAAGACCATCGGAGCAGATTGGCCACCGGAATTTTGTATACGACCCAACTTACTCATCAGATGAGTCCCCAATAGTCCTTATGAGGCCTTCGAGATCAGTTTCACCAAGCCAGAGAAGAATGGCAAATGTTACACCCCCGTCAAATATGAGAAGCCGAAATCTCATTGGTCGGAGACCCAATCTCTCCAGTGAAAGTCTTCCATCGGTGAGCCCATATCGGGAAAGACCTGCTTCTGAACGAAATGCTCGGAGTCCACTAAGAGCTAGAGATTCTGGCTCGCCAACCCAAAGAGAAAACAGTGTGAGGCTTTCTAACTCTGTGGCCAAACCAAAGAACTTGAATGTTGAGACTCGTAGAAGAGCAGGAGAGCCAATTGAGAATCGAAGAGGTTCTCCGGTACAATCACCAAAGCTTAGCTCGAGGAGGAGCAGTTTGGAGCAAAATGTCACAAAGGGATCACCTAGAAACAAGAGAGAAATGGCAGAGAGTAAGCAGAAAGAGAAGATCACAACCTTTGTTACAGAGGACGAGTCATCTTCCATTTCTGAAAGCACCATTAGCTCATCTTTTCAAACTGATGCAGAGGTATAGTAACAAATTAAGCAACTGAATTAATCTTAAGAGAAAATACAGTAATCACTATTGACTTGATTCTAATAGTTGTTTCCTGAAATGGCACTGTAGAGATCAAATTTGGAGGATTACAATGAAGGAAGGAGCCTTTTGGAAAGGTGTGATAAGCTCCTTAATAGCATAGCAGAGATGAATGCCCCTGAATCACAACCGAGTCCGGTGTCAGTTCTTGACTCGTCATTCTACAGGGACGACTCACCTTCCCCTTCACCTATCATGAAAAGGAACATCGATTTCAAAGGTAAACAGTTATGTTTTCTTCAAATCTTGTTTTACATAACATAACCCTGCCCCCTCTGGTTCTTGTCTTCTAACCAGTCATCCGGTTATTCATTTTAAATCTTTCCTCAAATCCATTTTAACTTTAGTTTAAACATGTTTTTCCACAAAAGAGCAATAATGCAGCATCAGGAGGAAATTACCAAGTTGATAAAAGTAACTACTAACACGCATTACCATAATATTGAGGTTAATAATGGTTAGGATGCCTGCTCTGCATATGGAAGTTATTTATTGAGAACTACTGGTGATTCATGGCAAGTTAAATATATTAGACAAGCTTGCCTTATTTCTTCTTGGGTTATTGCTAATGTTACTTAAAAACTAAATCAGATGTTTCAGGGGAATCGGAGGAAGAAATATGGATCTCGGCACTTTCACCTGTCCGATCGAAGTACGACGATTCAACGGATGACTCTCATCTTAGTTACATTTCAGACATCCTTAGAGCTTCCCAATATCTGCCTGAGGAATCTGATATATTTTTATTATTGGAGAAGCAGCAATATCTCAAAGGAAAGGACACCTCCAAAGTCTCCATACTCGAAAGAAAGCTGATCTTTGACACTATCATTGAAATTCTTGATAGAAACAGGCAACTTCCCCCTTGGAAAGCATTCTCCTGGTCAGGTTCATCTATTGCAAAGCCATCAGTGGAGAGTATTTGGACCGAGTTCCAAAGAATCCAAGAACGTGAAAATGGTAACAACTTGGTCGAGATCATTTGTGAAGTTCTCAAGAAAGACTTGGCTCAAGACACTGTCAGTGGTTGGGGAGACTGTCCGGTGGAGATGTCCGAGGCAGTCTTGGACATGGAAAGGCAGATATTCAAGGATTTAATAGTCGAAACGATCCAAGACCTTGCTGAGTTCGGCTGCAAAACGACCCTCTTAACATCCCTGTGTAGGAAGTTAGTTTTCTAAGCTGATAAACAAAAGTTGGCAAGATAACCTCATTGAGAAGCCTCCTTATTTCTTGCTTTTTCCTTTCTCTTTTAAATTTGTTTTTCCACGTTTTAGGTTTGGGTTCCTATTGATTCTTGACTACCTAGGTAAGTAGTAAGCTGTTGTAAGGGAATGGTCACTTTCCAAGATGTAAAAAAGGGGAAAGTGTTGTTAGAGACTGGTCTGGAGTTTGGAGATCTTTCTTTCTTTCTTTCTTTATGTGAAATGCATAAGTTTGAGTTAGTTGGCAGAAATCATTGTTTATCATGTGACTCAAGTAAATTAAAGTTTGATCCTTTGGGAAAAGTGGTGCATATTTGGTGATTTTACTAATGTTTAAGTGTTGATAACATGATTTTGTGTTAAGTTATCATCATTTTCTGATTTCCTTTTTGATTGTCTGGCAAAAAACACTTGCACCCTAGTAACTTTAGAAAAGCAAAAAGGGTTGTTTAGTGTATGTCTATACATTGAAAAACAGTAATACATCAATTCCTCTACTTTGGGGATGAAAAAGCATTTGTTGTTGCGGTTCTCAATCATTCCTCTCTAAATCATATTATACTAAAAGTAGGAAGCTCCTACCTTCAAAGTTGAATTACAATAATATCCTTTAAAATCATAGTCACAATTTTATCGTTGAAAAAAAAAACCTTCAATTAAATAATATTCAAATTAGAGTAGAAGTTAGCCGCTGATGTTGTAGTACTTTATTGCTTCATCAAATCAATTCAATGGATTCAATTAGGTTTAGACCATTCATACTTTTCACATACGTTCTCCTTTAATTAATTCATCATAATTACCAAGGAAAATGTTTCTCCCTCTTCTCCATTTTCTTGAATTCTTAAATTCCAAATGCTTTAACAATACATAAGGTAAAATAAAAAAAGGATATTTGATAAGCAACGTATGGAGAATTTGTTGAGTTTCACTCTTTATGTTTTGTTTGTTTCATCTTTGATAGTAGGCTATATAGTTGATATTTACACCTTAATTGCTCATGCTTTGTTGTTGTTTTATAAGGTAAATTGCCAACAAAATACTTTAAATAGTGTTATTTGGTTTCGCAGGGAATATTATATGTGAGGAAGCAACATGAAGCGTTTGGAGACAATAATGTGAAGAAAACACCCACTCAAGAAGTACCCGAACACAAAGAGCAAAATAAAATGACTGGACAAAAGTCCACCGCGACCGCAGTGGACTGCGGTGCAGAGCGCGGAGACAAAACGAAGAAAATAAACGAGGCAGTGTTCACCGCGGTCCACGCCGCGGCCGCGGTGAACTGTTCACGTATCTGAAAATTGGGGGCCAAAGTGTCAATTCGGGGAAACTTTTGTAAAACCCTTATAAGCTATAGAAACTCGCCCAAGATAGTTTAAACTTGTTTTTGAGATTGCTTTTGGAGGAGGAACAAGTGTGAGATCACCCAAAACAGCATAGTTCTTTTATCTCTTTTATTTTCTTGCAATTTTTGCATTATGAATAATCTAGTAGTTTTATCCTACGTTGTTATGAGTAGCTAAATCCTTTGTCTAGGATTTTGATGAAACCTATTGAAGGATGAACTTCTTGATTATGTTAATATACATTGCCAGTTTAATCTCTATTTGTTCAACTACGTGTTTGTTGTAGTTAATTGACAGGATCCTCAATTAGCTGTGCCTATTTAGTGTGCATAACTCGGGAGAGAGTGCATATTTAGGTAGTTGTTGAACAACATCACTCCCAAAGTATAAGAGGGATCTATAACTACGGGTTTAAAGGCGGGATTAGGGATAACGAAGCCTTGGGTGCAATTTAACGTGAGCTGTAATAAACTAAGCTAGCTAGCGTATCTCGGGAGAGTGCGTTTAGTAAATTATTGTGATTACTCGGGAGAGATTTACAGTAAATAGAGTGCTCAGGATTGATAGAGATATGTTGGTTAATTTATATGAAACATAACCGGAAGTGATTCCATCAATAGGGGAAATCATAGCCTTAGAACCTTCTCATAATTGTTTACAACTCAAGCATATTTAGTTCTCAGCTGTCTATTTACTTTCAGTCTTAGCTATTAGTAATACCATCAACTGTGATTTATAAAGTTTGGGGAAGTTGATTCCATAGAATTGAGTACATCCAAAGAAAGTAATTGATAGGTTAATTCCCTGTGGGTTCGACTCTGGGCCTAAATACCCAGACTATATTTGCAACGTCCGCGTGTCTTTTTATAAGGCATAGTTGGGCGTGATCAAATTTTGGCGCCGTTGCCGGGGAATTAACGGTGTTATCAATTACAATTGAAAGAAGTACAAAACATTCTTAGTGTAGTCAGTTTTCTCTATACCCAATCTTTCCATTGAAATTCTAACGTTTGAACTCTTGTTGAAATCAGGTGTATGCCTAGAAGTTCTTCGAGAACTGGAGAACTGCTAGAAGGACTCTCAGACCCCGAGAAAACATTCAGTGCATTGAACCGTGCCAACAAGAGACTCTAATAATCACAACAATCACACCAGCTCGAATTTGACATGGGTGACGCAGATAACGTCGTTGGAAACGTTGGGGATCTGCCAGCAAACCCCAACGTAAGAGTAGTGGCACCTCTTGTGCCCGAAGCTGCACTTTATGACTGGGCACATCCCACAACTGATAACTTGGCCACTGCCATAGTTGGGCCCTCAATTCAAGCGGAGACCTTCCAGATAACCAACAATATGCTGCATCTACTGCAGAATAAAGGATTGTTCTCCGGATCACACATTGAAGACCCTCAGCAGCACCTGAAAAATTTTCTGTCAATTTGTGTGACCCAAAGGCAGCCAAATGTGACCCCGGAAGCTATCAAGCTGTTACTGTTCCCATTCTCTGTGACCGGGGAAGCTCAGACTTGGTTAAATTCACTCCCTATCAATTCCATTGCCACCTGGGAGGAATTAGTCAAGCAGTTCCTGAACAAGTTCTATCGACCAAACAAGACTGCAAGACAGATTGATGAAATATTACAGTATAAGCAGCAGCCGACTGAGTCCTTGCAAGAAACTTGGGAAAGATTTAAAGGGATGCTAGTGAAGTATCCTCACCATGGCATTCCAGACCAGATGCTCGGCCAGAGATTCTACATAGGGCTAGCTGACAATTTAAAAGCAAATGTGGATGCTTCAGCCGGAGGTGCATTGTTGAGTAAGACATTCATCGAGTGCAAAATCCTTCTTGATAAGATGTCACAAAATTCGGGGTGGATGACTAGAGCTACAACACTGGCACCCATAGTGCATTCAGTTTCTCTTGACCCAAATGATTCGCATGCAGAGAACATGGCCACACTCATGACCCAGATGAGCATATTGACAAAGAAGATTGATGAGATGGGTACAAAACAGGTGCAAATTGTTGATACTACAAATGGAGGACTGTGTACACCTTGTATTAATCAGTCTTATGTGTGTTCATGGAGCGGAGAAGGTGAAAATCAAGGGGCAAGAGAAAATATGAATTATGTCAACAACTTTGGGGGTCAGAGACAGGGAGGACAGCAGTGGAGACCGCCACAAAATCAGCAGTACAGGCCAAACTTGCAACAGCCTGGGGGTATGCACCCTCAAGGCCAATTGGTGCCAGTACCATATCAGAGACTACAGGGCTATCCACAGCAAAATCAGCAACAATTAACATATCAACCACCTCTTCAGCAGCAAGATAACAACATGATGGAAATTAAGGGTATGCTTCAGCAACTCATTGGGACAAATGGTAAAGTGCAGGAAAAATTGGCAGTTCATGATTCAGCTATAAAGAACATTGAAACGCAGCTGGGACAGCTGTCCATGGCTTTGAACAACTACCCTCAGGGAACCTTGCCTGCTGACACAAATATCAACCCCAAGGAGCAAAACCCGAATCAGGTGATGGCAGTGAGTCTCCGAAATGGGAGGGACCTAGATAGAGAACAGGAAATTATACAAGCCAGCAAGGGGAGTACGCCAGCCACTCCAGTTCCATTAGAGGTAGATGAAACAACAGAACTCACTGAAGTGGTGGTTGAACAGAGTCACGAGGAAAAAGGCAAGGATAAGATGAATGAGCAAGCTGCAGATCAGGTGACACCTCTTGTGCCAGAAAACTCCAATAGAGAGAATCCAGCAAGCAGTGCACAAAGGGGGATACCTGCACCCTTCCCTCAGAGACTGGTAAAACAAAAGAAGGAAGTTCAATACAAGAAATTCATGGAGATGCTGCGTCAAATTCAGTTGAATATTCCTTTGATGGATGCCTTTAGGGAGATGCCCGGTTATGCAAAGATGATGAAGGATCTAATGTCACGAAAGTTTGATTTTCAGGATCTGTCCACTGTGACTATGACACAGACCTGCAGCGCAATAGTAACAAGACCGATGGCTCAAAAGATGTCTGATCCAGGTAGCTTCACTATCCCATGCACAATTGGGAGTTATGCCTTTGCAAAGGCATTATGTGATTTGGGAGCCAGCATAAATCTGATGCCGCTGGCAGTGTATACCAAGCTGGGCATTGGCAGAGCTAGACCGACTTCGATGCTGCTACAGCTGGCTGACCGCACGGTGAAAAGGCCAACTGGTATTCTTGATGATGTGTTGGTGCAAGTGGGGAAGTTCGTGTTCCCAGCAGACTTTGTTATTCTGGATTATCAGGTAGATGAGGAGATACCTCTCATTTTGGGTAGACCATTTTTGGCCACTGGAAGAGCATTGATCGATTGTGAGACTGGGGAATTAAAAATGAGACTGAACGATGAAGAAGTCATATTCAATGTTCAGCAATCTATGAGGAGACCCAGTGAATATGCTAATTGCTCTCTAGTGGAGGCAGTAGATGTGATCCTGCAAGAAGATGATGTGACCCTGACTGTTAAAGATCCATTAGAGGCATGTCTGACAAATTTAGAGGAGATGGATGGTGAAGGGTTAGCTGAATGGGTCATGGCACTTGAAGGCCAAGGATTCTGGACAAGGGAACCTCAGTTCGAGTCCCTTGAATTAGAAAAAAGGGCTACACCTCCAGCAAAGCCATCAATAGAGGAACCACCCAAGCTGGAGCTGAAGCCACTACCAGATCACCTCAGGTACGTTTTCTTAGGCCCTAATTCTACTTTGCCTGTTATTATATCATCCGGTTTGCTAGATGTGCAGGTAGAACAGCTCTTACAGGTACTGCGGGAAAGTAAGACTGCCATTGGCTGGACCATGGCAGACATAAAGGGTATCAGCCCAGCCTTCTGTATGCATAAGATTCTCTTGGAAGAAGGGCACAAACCTTCCAGAGAACATCAACGAAGGCTGAACCCGAACATGAAAGAGGTAGTAAAGAAGGAAGTGATCAAATGGTTAGATACGAGAATCATCTTCCCCATCTCTGATAGCAATTGGGTCAGCCCTGTCCAATGTGTGCCGAAAAAGGGGGGAATGACTGTTGTGCATAATGAGAACAATGAGTTGATCTCAACTCGTACAGTCACGGGATGGCGGATTTGCATGGACTACCGAAAATTGAACACAGCCACCCGGAAGGACCACTTCCCCTTGCCTTTCATTGATCAAATGTTCGATAGGCTGGCTGGGCGATCGCACTTCTGTTTCTTGGATGGATATTCGGGGTACAATCAAATATCAATAGCCCCCGAAGATAGAGAGAAAACATCCTTCACCTGTCCGTATGGCATCTTCGCCTTTCGGAGAATGCCTTTTGGGCTTTGCAATGCACCAGCGACATTTCAATGGTGCATGTTAGCCATCTTCACAGACATTATGGAGCTCTTTATAGATGATTTTTTCGTGGTGGGAGATTCATTCGAAAACTGTCTTCACAACTTAAGAAGAGTGCTTGAAAGATGTGTGGAGACAAATTTAGTGCTAAATTGGGAGAAGTGCCATTTTATGGTACAGGAAGGGATAGTCCTGGGGCATCGAGTGTCCAGTAAAGGAATTGAGGTCGACCATGCTAAGGTTGACGTGATTGAAAAGCTACCACCGCCCACTTCAGTTAAGGCGGTGAGAAGTTTCCTTGGACACGCCGGATTCTACCGGCAATTCATAAAAGATTTTTCCAAAATTGCTAACCCATTATGCAAACTCCTTGAAAAGGATCAGCCCTTTGTGTTTTCTAATGATTGCAGGTTGGCATTTGAGGAACTGAAAAAGAGGCTGGTGACTGCACCCATCATTGTTGCACCCAATTGGGAGCAACCATTTCAGCTCATGTGTGACGCAAGCGATTATGCCATAGGAGCAGTCTTGCGGCAGCGAAAGGATAAGCTGATGCACCCGATTTATTACGCGAGCAGAACGCTAAGTGGTACACAGCTCAACTACACTATGACGGAGAAGGAGATGTTGGCTGTGGTGTTTGCTTTCGACAAGTTCCGATCATATCTGATTGGCACCAAGGTAATAGTATACACTGACCATGCAGCTCTCAGGTACCTAATTGAGAAGAAGGAGTCTAAGCCGCGCCTGATTCGTTGGGTGCTGCTGTTGCAAGAATTCGACCTCGAAATTCGTGACCGTAAGGGCACAGAAAATTAAGTCGTTGATCATCTATCACGACTTGAAGAAGCTGAAATATCTGTCGAGGTCGAAGAGTTCTGGAAACCTTTCCAGACGAGCAGCTGCTTGCAGCTAGTCTTGAGGAAGCGCCATTGTATGCAGACTTTGCGAATTACCTGGCCTGTGGTATAGTTCCCCATGACCTTTCATCTGTACAAAAGAAAAAGTTTTACCGTGATTGTCGAATGTATTATTGGGACTAGCCTTATCTGTTTAGAATATGTGTTGATAATATGATCCGGAGGTGTGTCCCCGAGATAGAACAATCTTCTGTTTTGTAGGTTTGTCACACATCAGCATATGGAGGAAATTTTGGAGGGGTCAGGACAACGGCGAAAGTGCTAGAGGCCGGATTCTTTTGGCTAACAGTGTCTAGAGATGCATACCTATGGGTGAAGGGATGTGATGAATGTCAGCGGACCGGGAATATTTCCCGTCGCCATGAGATGCCCATAAACCCGATTCAAGAGGTGGAGGTGTTCGATGTTTGGGGGATTGACTTCATGGGTCCCTTCGTCAGCTCTTTTGGCAATAAGTACATACTTGTTGCTGTGGATTACGTGTCCAAATGGGTTGAAGCTGTAGCGTTGCCCACTAATGATGCAAGAGTGGTGGTGGGATTTTTGAAGAAGAATATATTCACCCGCTTTGGGACACCAAGAGCAATTATCAGTGACGGTGGCACCAACTTCTGTAATAGAGCCTTCGAGAAGTTGCTTGCAAAGTATGATGTACGCCATAAGGTGGCTACCCCATATCATCCTCAGACTAGTAGGTAGGTTGAAGTGTCCAACAGAGAAATAAAGAGTGTGCTAACCAAGACTGTGAACGCCACAAGAACTGATTGGGCGAAAAAGCTAGATGATGCACTCTGGGCTTATAGAACCGCCTTCAAAACACCAATTGGTATGCCACCATATAAGTTGGTATTTGGAAAGGCCTGCCACTTGCTAGTTGAACTTGAACATAAAGCGTGGTGGGCATTGAAACAGCTGAACTTAGATATTGAGGCGGCAGGCACAACAAGAATCACTGAATTGCATGAGCTCGACGAGTTCAGATATCTTGCTTTTGAAAGCACAAAATTGTATAAGGAGAGAATGAAGAGGTTGCACGACCAGAACATTATTGAGCGACATTTCAAACCTGGGGATATGGTATTGCTTTATAACTCAAGATTACGGTTGTTCCGGGGTAAGCTTAAGTCTAGATGGTCTGGTCCATTTCGAGTGGTAGAAGTTTTCCCTTCAAGAGTTGTGGAGATTGCCTCAGAGAGACTCTCACACATTTAGAGTCAACAAGCAGAGATTAAATTTATACATAGGCATGAAAAAGCCAAAGGTAGTATCTGAGACACATCTGATGGAACCTCAGAGGTCGAGCGAGCCTTAGATGCGCATATCTGGGTCGTGCCGCGACGTTAAATCAGGCGCTGCGTGGGAGGCAACCCACGAATGTTGTTGTAAGTTTGTTCTTGTAAATACATATAAAAAAAAAAGAGAGATGTGCCAGCCCCGCGACCGCGGCATGGACCGCGGTCAACCGCGGGACACACTGCCTCAGGTGCTAAAAATTCCCTGCGATCGCGGTGAACCGCGGAAATCACTGGGGGGTGGTAAAATTCCCCGCGACCGCGGCGAGGACCGAAGTGAACCGCGGGACACACTGTCTCGCATGTTAAAAGCCTCCGCGACCGCGGTGGACCGCGGTCGACTGCGCGAGGGGGGGGGGGGCGAGTAGTATTTTATTTTTATTTTTCTTATTCT